>NC_135856.1:10492799-10812799 GCF_031162955.1 Sander vitreus | reverse complement strand
TGTGTTTAAGTGTAAGTGTGTTTGTGTGTGTGGGCCTATAGTGTAAAAAAATAATAACTTACTCATGTAATTTTAGACCATATTGCTTTGATTGCAAGAAGTAACAGTTTGCTAATGAATACATTGTAAAATACCACTGCATATGTGTTGTTCTGTGTTCATGCTTCACTATGAATAGGTCTATCTCTGCCGATATAAAAGTTATTACATTTTGGTACATGTTCTGAGATATGGTATACAATATAAGCAGTAAGTTACAAGTCCTCGGTAGGATTTTTTTAATCGTCTTTTTGTGTTTCTCGACCTTCCAGGCCCACGCTGCGACATCAGTCATCCACATCAATCTCCACGTCCTCGTCCTCTGAGCACTCTTTACTAGTTGTGTGGTCTGAGAACGGAGACAGCGGCGAGTTCCGCAGTTTCTGAGCGAGCTCGAGCTCCTGCTGGCCGCCCCGCGCGGGGGAATCGGCTCGTGGGTGGCCCAGCGTGCCGTTGGCGCATTTCTCCAGGTCCGCCAGCTTGGCGAGCTTGTCCAAGGGGACCTGGCCGACGGCTTTGGCCGACTCCACATCGGCCTTCATCTCCTCCAGGTCCCGTTTTAGCTTGGCCCTCCGGTTCTGAAACCACGTGATGACCTGCGCGTTCGTCAGGCCCAGCTGCTGAGCGATCTGGTCCCGGTCGGCCGGGGACAGGTACTTCTGGTACAGGAAGCGCTTCTCCAGCTCGTAGATTTGGTGATTGGTGAACGCCGTCCGAGACTTCCGACGCTTCTTCGGGGTGCTTCTCTGGCCGAACAGAGTCATCCCGTCCCGGCCTGTGAGGGAGAGACAGAGGCCAATGAAAATCATTGAATCCTGCAGGTGCAGGGCTTCCTCTGCACCGCTGCAGTGTGCGCGTAAAAGTGACCCTAACGCAAAAATAGCAATCAAAGTGATCCTATATGTGAAACAGTAAATCCTTTAGCTCTTGTGGGAAGAGGTAATTGCAATAATATTACACAGACACCACTGGGAAATATTGAGCACCAGACACACGAGACCTTAATAATAAAGAAAAGCGGTGGCGATTTATTTCGTCTAGCCCAACCCAGAAAATTAACACGCCTTTGTTCGATTAGACATTTTTAGAGGAACAATATGCAGTCGTGAACATGTTTGTTTGACTATTAAACAAGCACATTTAATGAATGTATTGCACGACATAGGGTGCAAATACAATATTTGGTTACATGTAACCAAAGGGTTATTTTCTATCTTGTGCAGGCCATTGAATAATACAAAAAAAAAGATCAGAGAAAACGCATAATATTCAATTCTAGAAAGGTTATTCGAACTGTATTTTTTGGGATGGATTTACCTTCCGCAGCCTGTAAAACGCTGACTTCCAGCCCCTTGAAGGTCTTGCTGGCCAGCTCCTCTAGCGCGCAGAGAGGGGAGGTTTGGTTGAGGAGAGCCCGGCTGGACAGAGGGATGCTGGATGGACGGTGCTTCTCAGAGGACGAAATTAAATGAGCTGTGCCGCAAATTGTGTAACTTCGTTTCACAGACGGTTTGTTCAGGATGTCCTCGATGCTGAAGGGGGTCAGAGGCTTGTTGGAGTTGGCAGGAGGCGGCAAGTGGTCCAGCGGACTTCGCCTCCTGTTTTCCACTGCATCACATTTGGCCACTTCTTTGGATGTCATCATTGGTTGTGCGCAGAGTTTGTAAAGGACTTCGTTGAAATATTCAGCGGTTAAAAACGAGCGATGCAATCGAAGAAAAAAGTCACATAACAGTTGGGAGGTTTTAAAAAAAAAAAAACAATCACGAAGGAGAGAATGAAGAAAAGAAAATCTTATTCCAAAATGGGATGTCTTCAAAGTCTCGATCCTCGGGAGCAGCAAGTCCGCAGGAGTGAGATGCCTCCCTGAAAATGGCGAGGTCCAAAGAGTTGACGATTACTAACAAGTTATCATTGATTGGTAGGTAATCAATTATCTCCAGTGGCACTTTCGCCCTCTTCCCTTTCACTCTTTGACTATGTTGCAGTCCAGTGCGGGGCTTTTTGCGACTGGGGGTGTCCCATTAATTAGGACGCATGGCTGGAAGGAGGAGGAGCCCGGCGGAATTATTATAATGCTTTGTGCTCTTATCATCTTTGGTCTAATTTAGACGTGTGGTGAGATACCAGAATAGGTATGTGGGGTAAATGAGGGGAAGCAGAGAGAGAGGGAGAGAGAGAAAGATGGGGGGGAGAGATCACAGTCCGTAGCCTATTTAAGCGTTTTTGTGCGTAAAACTTTGGTTTTAGTTCAGCAGGAGTTTCTAGGCTTTTATTGAAAAGTATTTGGATTATCCGGATGTTGCCAAAAAAGACAAGTCGACTCGAGATGTTATCTTATTAGTTGTCGCAGATAGTCAGAAGGATATTTTCCTCGACCCAAAGCGTGGATGATCCTTTGTTTTGTAAAGGTAATGTAGAGCCGGGCCATATATCAGCTCTGATGATGCCTCCTCTGGGGCGGGAGAGAAGGAGCAGCATGCATCCCTCTCAGCAACGCCAAATCCGGGCCATAACTCAGGCGAAAGGGCTCCTTTAATATCATCCGAGAAATATTTCATCTCCTATCAAATTTCCCGGCGTCCTCCAGGTTTGACATGATGAGTTTATTTTGGTGCTGGTATGAAGAATCGGCGACAGGCTACTTTGCATAAGAAAACGAATTTACGCAGCAGGACAAAATATATGATCTTTCCTATCGAAGCAAAAATAATGAAATGCGGATCAAACGAAAGAAAATGGTACTATTTAATTTCATGCAATTTATTTGTTATTTCATTTTTACATAACAAAGTTGCCGGTATTTTTACTGCAGAAAAGGGAAATTGTAAGACAAGCCTGTAGTTTATATGACTAACAATATCCTAATTATTATTGTTATTATTTGCAATTTGGTTGCTCTCGTCGATACTGATAATATAATGCTGTTATTTTAGGATATTATATGTATTTACTGTAATGAAGAATGTCTGTTCAGCATGTTTT
This sequence comes from Sander vitreus, assembly GCF_031162955.1. NCBI lineage: Eukaryota > Metazoa > Chordata > Actinopteri > Perciformes > Percidae > Sander > Sander vitreus. The sequence goes on along the minus strand of NC_135856.1, from coordinate 10,809,775 downwards.
AAGTCAATATTAATATTGAAACGATTAGCTTCACGTCACTGATGGACGCGCTCTTAAAAATAAAACACCAATGTAGTGATGATGATGACGATGATGAGGGGCGAGAGAGAGACAGAGAGACAGAGAGAGAGAATGCAAATAGGATTTTAATGCATGCCTTTTAACGTTTGTATATAGTGAGTTATTTAAATGGTTCCTATATTATTCTACTATATTATTTTATTTAAACAGAATGACTGACTATATTGAATCAGCCATGTCCTGCGTGGTGTCACATAGCTTGTTATTTAGTCATGATTGAAACTAACGAAAAAAGAGATTTAGAGACATTTCATTTCAGAGAAATCACATTTCTGTTAAAACAGAAGACATAACGACACCTTCGTTTTTGACCAAGGTTTAATTTATTTGCTCGTTTTTCAATATGAAAAAAGAGAAGAAAGAGATCTGTCAGTTTGCCAAGGATTTCTGAAGTTATGTTGAACTTTATCAGGTTATGAAGGCAAAAGAAGAAGAAGAAGAAGAAGAAGAAGAAGAAGAAGAAGAAGAAGAAGAAGAAGAAGAAGAAGAAGCCAGGCAGGTTATATATGCTGCTGCTGGTGGGGGGGTGATATCTGATTTCAGAGGTACTGAAACTGTTCTATGGATGTTGTGTTAAAATATAGCCAACTTTTGAACATGTTTTTCTCACATTTGCCAGGAGTTTCTTTTAGCTTCCCAGTTATTTTCACAAAAGCATAAAAAAACAGGGTTGAAATGTAGAATAAAAATACAACACAAATAATAATACATAGCAATTTAACAAGCCAGACTAAAACGTACGTAGATGCTTTTAAAAGGAGTTTAATTAATGCGTAAAGTATCTTTTATTAGAGCAAACACAATTAAGCTATATGAAAAAAAAAAAACTGTAATGAAAAAAAGCCTACCTGAATCTAACATACAAGCAATATTTATAACAACAAAAAAACCCATTAAAACAAATCAAATAACAAATGAAAGAGTGTCTAGTAGCCTTTAAGATTATTTTACTATTTTGGAGAATAATCTAAATAACTAAACTATAAAATGCATTAAATGGCACGCAGATTGTTTTGTTCTGAAAACATACATGGTAAAATGTAAAAAAAAACAAAAAAAAAAAACACTTTCCAGCCAGCTGATTTGTGTTGGATCCTGGTGTTCAGTGCCTGTTAAAGACAGATATTTGCAGGGGTGTGTCATCATCGCTGTCTCTGGCTTGCCAAGGCCAACGATACGGCCTGCCTCTCAGCTCTCCTTCAGCCACAGAACTTAATCTCTTAAACTACTAGACTGTGCAGGGGACGTTCCCTGGCAGGGGACAGTGAAACCACATCACTGACTGTCTGGAAAAGGACTCTCTACTACACTATTCACTCATGTACTAACGCCTTCTGCTGTTGTTTTTTTTTGGGGGGGGGGGTTTGCTTTGGAAGGTATGGTGGACGTTTTCTGATGGATTTGTAATAAAAGTTCTGGTTAACCATAATCCAGTAGTGTTAGTGTAGTATAATTTTACTACCCTCCTGTAATCTGCCAGTTAAATGCATTTACAGAACACAAGAGCCCCTTTTTCTTCCCAACCAGGTGTTGATTTAGGCCTTCCACACTGCGGTCTGTTAGCTTAAAGTGCCACCATGCAATATGTGTTAGGGACCTCATGCAGGAGGAGACACAGCATTCACTGCAGGCTTAGACTGCGATTAGACAGCTGCAGGGGGAAACTATCCACATTGTAGCCATTTTGTGAGACCCCAAAGATGGGTGTCCTGTCTCCCCTCTCCTCAAAGGCCTGCCTGTTATCTGACATGACACCGGATATAGATACAGACAGAGAGAGAGAGAGAGAGAGAGAGAGAGAGAGAGAGAGAGAGAGAGAGAGGGAGAGATAGCATGGCTCGGATGTGCCTCTCAGTTTAAAACATATACCGTATAAATCACACGTCATTACCAGAGGTCACCGGTTGAGGTTCACCATTGGATGTTTTCATCGCGAGGTCCATTCTGGTTGGAGGAGAGTGGATTTATCTAGCAGTGGGATCTCTGGAGAGGCAGCCATATTTTATGTGACTAGAGATGTAATAACAGGCCTCTGACAAATCTCTGACGGCCCCGGCTTCTACTGCCTCGCAGTGCAGTGCCAGTGCTGCTGGAACAGCGACTCATAAGCAGCGCCGATATCACTGGGATTCACGTGTGGACCGCACTGTGCCGCTCAGCAAACTTGTTTTCTCCAGGGTTGGGAGCTCTTTGCTCTGACTTTCACAAGTGCTTGTTAAAGGGTTACTTCAACCAAATCCCAATAAATCATTTTCTCATTTACCTCTGGTAAATTAATAGTTAATTGTGGGTTCTATGTGCCCAACTGTTCACCTCTGAGACCTGAGATTCAGATCCAGATCTTTATTGACTCAAGACCATAATTACATGCTTTGGAATACAAACAACATACACAATACAATAATGACTCAATAATAACACCCAGCAGGAATTAAGTGCAACAAAAAATACTTAAAAGCAAGACTATGTGATTTTTGAAAGAAGACATAACACATCCTTCTTCTTACAAATGAAAAGTAGAATTCATAAGAAATCAAACACACCCTTGCCCAATTTTATAGACTAGGGGAGATTTGCTGCTTCAGTCTGACTTGGTCTTCTATTAGCTCATGGTGGCTAATGTTAGCTAACGTTATATTTTATGACTCTCCTCTCCTTGTGCTACTGTTATGCAATGTTTTAACATTCATCATCAACTCATAATTGTTATTGCTATCAGTGGCCACTGCATAGCTCGCTTTAACAGAGGCAAAACATAACTTTTGGCTTCAATTAGCGTGAACACAGATGCACGGTTTAAATACTCTGGCAAATACATCTTCCTGTTGTTCTGGAGCAATTTTCTACCAAAGAAATACTCACAGTGAAAACTGGTCGGAGTGAGATCAGGGTCTGGGACTGCTTTATATACTTATTTCTTTCGATATTTTGAGCACCACAAACAAGATTTCATTACCTTTATTGAGTAAGAAGCAGAAATCTCTGAGACAACCTCAAAAGATTAACCCCATATTATCTGCATAGCTAACTACCTCTATAGGTGTCATTATACAAGTGGTGGAAGAAGTATTCACATCTTTAGTTAAAGTTTAAGTACCATAATTAAACAAATGAAGTCATAAGTCTAAGTAAGTCTTGCATTTAAAATTGTACATAACTAATATAATTTATAGGCCTATAATAATATCAATAATATACTATAATTTATAATAACAATAACAATAATAATAATAATAATAATAATCTTTATTTTCCAAGTCCATTTTACACATACAAGAAATGTATCCTCTGCATTTAACCCATCCTGACTAATTAGCAGTGGGCAGCCATAGTCTGGCGCCCAGGGACCAACTGCAGTTGTAATGCCAGTACCTATGTCAAGGGCGATGGCAGGAGTTCCTAACATGCATGTCTTTATGGTGGGAGGAAACCAGAGCACCCGGAGGAAACACGGGGATCAGACCAGGGATTGAACCCAGTACCTGCTGCGAGGCAGCAGCGCTAACCACTGAGCCAATGTGCCGCCTATAAGTGCCATCACCAAAATGTACCAGAAGTATTAAAGGTCCTCAGTACTGCATTAAAACAGAAGCAGCATTTTAGTGTTGTAGTGGGTCGAGGTGGAGCTAATTTGAACTACATTGTTGTTAGAAATGCTTCATATTTTAATCTAATCTAATATGTTGTGTTTATACAATCGTAATCAAAGGGACTACAGCTGAAGTACAATATTTCCCTCTGAAATATAGTGGAGTAGGTATAAAGCAAAAGGAAATAGAAGAACTACTGCTTGAGTGAATGTACATTGTTACTTTTTGACCCTCAAAAATACATATACATTTTTTATTTGGTCGAACTAACCCTTTGAAAGTGAAAGATCACCTCCACTGTGCCTAAAAAAACTAAAAAGAAGTTGTCTTTCATAAGGATTGAACGTAAAAAGTAAATAAATAGCTTCACTCACTGCTAACAGCTTCCCCCCCCCCCCAATATAAACTTAAACATTTAATAAAAAGAAACATAAAAACTCAGTCAATGAATGAACATGTCATGACATGATCCCCATGCAAGGAAAATCAAAAACAGGTGCACAGTCTCCCAAGAAATACAAGAAGTGCTGAAGTTACCCCATGGGGAGTGTATAATGCAGAGAAACCTTTTCATGGGTCTCTGGCTGAAGTAAGACAAAATAATGTACTGCTATGGATGCTATAAAGAACCATTCACTCAACAGTCTGACACCAATTTTTTAATGCTAAGAGGGTGCCAACATGTTTTTCTCCTTATGTTGACAATAAAACCTGTAGCTGAACCCCATGAGATCTGTTTACTGTGTCTTACCTGGCGGAGCAGTTGCTCCTCGCACACTTCTGCCAACCAGTAACAGACTGGCTGCACGCCCCTGATCATACTGGTGGGGTTTGGGGCCTGTACACTTGTTGTTGGCACAGCCTGAACATAAGCAATTCCTAATTTACAGAAAGCACACTTTGAAACAGCACATATGTGGCCATCAGATATGAGTCCCCGCCACGCCAATTTTGACCATTAACCCATCTCTGAAAACATGTTTTCGCTTTTGCTCATCCTTTCACAATCTGTTCAGGAGTCACTTCCACATGCTCCCTTTGCGTCTCTGTATTCACAGGCTGCTGATGAATCCCTCCTCTGCACTATGTCATAGCGCAGCACCAGATAGTGCTTCATGTGAATGTTCTTCCTTTCTCATCTACACTTCACCATAAAACACAGTAAGCAGTGATGCTGAAGGATTGTGTTATTTGGGATGGCCAGAGTGGAAGAGATTATTCACCGCCTTTGGTAATAAAAACTGCCAGAGGAGAACTGGGGAGAATTATGACAGCAATCCTTTAGTTTTTCATTTGTGGAGGCTGTTTTTTTTTTGTTTGTTTTTTTTAATGCAAAAAGGATAAAGAGACCTTGAGGTGAAAAACAACAGAATATCCAATTTGTCAAATTCAGAAGTGTAAACACTAGCTGCATTTCTGTTGATTACTCGTATGTAAAATTATAGATTCCAACTGGATTTCATTACTCATTACTTACTGTTTATTGCAAGGTGCAATTGCCCGCTCAACATTTTCTAACCTGTAATACATCCCGGATATCAGATCAAGCTTTAACTATTTAGGATTATCAATTGTGCGAAGGAATGGCTTTTTAAAACCAAATCGCAGCTTATTTAATTTAAACATGTATTTAAAATAAGATAAGACCACCAGGCCACTCTAATTACATGAAGTGGGTTTGGGTTGTGTTAATTCAATGCCCGTAGGGGCTTTTCCAATATGGCCGCATGGGAACAAATGCTGACAGGTCAGCTGTTCTCTCTGTGAGGAGAGGAATGTCTCCCTTTCTCCTCCTTACTCCCTGTTCTTCATTCTCTCCATCCTTTGTCACTTATTTTCCTCTCTTTTCTTTGCCTTCTCTCACTCTTCTTTCTGTCAGACCTCCCCTTTTAACACACACACACACACACACACACACACACACACACACACACACACACACACACACACACACACACACACACACACGCACAAACATTGTCTTTGAGAGACGGCCTCTGTCTTTCAATTAGCCTGCAATGGCCCTCTTACAAGGCTGGCGTCTGGCGAGTTAGGCCCGCAGCAGATGCTGCTGTGGATTGGCCGTTCATCTGCAGCGTGCAGACTGTATTGAATAGTCATTAGGGTGGAGCTGACTATTCATGACAGAAGAAGTGGCTTTGTGTGGGAGGGGATGTTACTACATCAGATTATCTTTATTCTCTTGTTCTCTGTATTTTTTTTTTTTTTTTTTACTGTCTTCAGAGTAAGAGGCTCTGATTAGCAGGATAAACAGCTGATGAACAGCGACTCTGCTTGACTGCTTGTCGTCTCAAGTGTTTTAATTGTTAAGTTCTTAGAGTTTGTTGTATAATTTTGTTCAGAGATAGAGAGTAGAAAGCAGAGAAAGAAAGAAAAAGAGACAGACAGCTACAGAGAACCCCCCCCCCGGTGGGCAGAAGAGCCACGAGCCAGTCTGTTGCATTGGTGTATGATTTGTCGACTCTCAGTGGGTCTGTTCATGAAGCACCTGGCAACCCTGCACAGAGGAATATGGTGGCTGCCATGACCATACCCCAACACACACACAACCATATGCCCCCATTGTCATTTCAATGAGCTCGGACAACATTCACTTTCTCTTCCTTTCAGCAAACGCTATCAATACAAACCCCATGTGGAGGGGCCCGGGTCAAGAGGAAGACTCACTACAAAGTGGCCGCTGACACACAGAGAGGCACAAGCACACACGCATGCATGCATGCATTTATACACACACACACACACACACACACACACACACACACACACACACACACACACACACACACACCCACACACCCTGCTGCCTCCCTCTGCTCCTCCTCTCCCTGCTCTCCTGAACCCCCGTAGGCTGGACTGAGGAAATGTGAATTAGCTTCATCAATGCAGAGGTTAACATTGCGCAAAGACGATGTTGACCTCTTGTTGTATTCTTGGTTTGATGTCTTTCTTAGGGCCAAATGCTTATGAATAAAAATGGCAAGGGGAGAGGTTGACAAAGGGATTTGTCTGACTAATGCCAAGGGAAAACCCCTCAGGGAAAGCCTGGTTAAGCCCAACACCACTGAATCCCCCCTGCAGTATTATCAATCATGGAGTGGCTCACACAGCGCTGTTATTGTTTTTGCCATAATTGTGTCAGAATAGCTTTCATTTGTCTCTAATGAAAAGTCTCTGCACTCATCATATCTAATGCAGTGACAACATAAATATCACACATGGCAACATATACATGTGCCATTTAAAATGCCAGAAACATATGTGCTGCCTGCTTGTGCCTTTGTGATAATAAATCATTTAATTTTACTTTAATATAAAAATGAAAGCGCTAGTTCAGCCAAATTACAAAAAAACATATTTTCTCACATATAGCTAGTGGCATTTAGCCAGGCAAATAGTTTGGGTTTTATTTTTTCCCAGGTTTTAAGATACAGTCATGTGAAAAAATTAGGACACCCATGCTAAAGTTGACTAAAAAGAGGAATAAAAAAATCATCCTTTGTTAAATTGATCTTAATGCGTTAATTAAAAAAATGAGGAAAAATCCAATCTTTAAGGACACCAATTTTCTTTGTGAATGAATAATGTATCATAAATAAATAAATGTTCTTCCTTAAAATACAGGGGCATAAGTAAGTACACCCCTATGTTAAATTCCCATAGAGGCAGGCAGATATTTATTTTTAAAGGCCAGTTATTTCATGGATCCAGGATACTATGCATCCTGATAAAGTTCCCTTGGCCTTTGGAATTAAAATAGCCCCACATCATCACATACCCTTCACCATACCTAGAGATTGGCATGGTTTTATTTCAGTTAGCCTAATAGCTGGTTTGATTTGCATTGAGAGATGATTTTATGGAAAGTACCCCATGCCAATCTCTAGGTATGGTGAAGGGTATGTGATGATGATGATTTTTTTATTCCTCTTTTTAGTCAACTTTAGCATGGGTGTCCTAATTTTTTCACGACTGTATATGTTAGAGGTTTCTGTCGAACTTTATTGTGATGACCACAGCATGAAAAAATTGCATTTAAAAAATTCAACAGCACTGTTCATTTCAAGAAAAAGTGTCTCTGTTACTCTGGATAATCAACTAAACAAACTGTCAAACGTTTTCATAGGGACTATTTCTTTGGTGGAAAGTAGTTCCAAAGAAAATTGTTTACATTGAGGTCTGTATCCAGAACAACTGAAACATAGTTTCTGGAAAGACACAGAGCTGCTGAAGTATTTCAATGTTCAAAAACGTTGACAAATCAAACTAACTGCATGGTGATTCCCCTAAATATAAACGAGAAAATACGTTCGTCTTTTTGTAATTTGGGTGAGCCTTTGAACAATTCAGTGGAAATATGCTTCTTTCTAATGTGAAATCTGATTTGTGTGAAATGGCAGCTAATTCAGCATTTGCCACGATAGATTCAGCAGAATCAGCACTAATTCTACAACCAATTTAAAACGGATTTCATGGCATCCTCCATAAAAGTGTTAATGGTAATAACCATGGGTAAGAACATAAACAACAGAAAACCTGGGGCAAGAAGGGTGAGGCAGGTTCTCAACCTTTAACCCTGATATAATTGAAAAACATGTCCGTGTTGGTTGGTTACACAAGAATTCAAAGTGGTTTGTTTTAGAGTGACACTAAAATATAAAAAAAAAAAAACATTACATATAAACATGCAGAACCGAGAGCTTGTTTCACAATCAAAAATCCCTTTTTGTGAGTGTGTGTGTGTGTGTGTGTGTGTGTGTGTGTGTGTGTAGATGCAGGTGCTCATCTTTGTGTGCAAACAAATTAAAGACTGCACTCCCACACACACTCACACATTATATGCTCCACAGGGCCTGGGCTTGTCTTTATGAGTTTATTAAAAGCGTCTTGTTTTGTATCATGCTTTCCCAGCAAAGAACCATATACCCAATATATCACACTGTTATTGTGGGTAATTAAGTCCAAAACTTGGTGTTATACAGTGCCCGTTGTGCGTAATCAAAATTGACCATTTTAATTGCAAAGGAAATATTTACTTGCACTTTATCTAGCGTGAAAGATAGTATTACTCTCCTCAATACTGAAGGAGGAGGAGGACCCGGAGAAGATAGCACAGGCATTCATTATACTAACAGTCCCCTTTAAAAATGAATGGTAATGAGACACAACAGCTATTTATTTTGCTTTAATGCTGTGGCAAGTAGTAAGCATGACCCCCCTCCTTTCTGCAAATACCCCCGCTGCTGCCCAAAGCTTTTTAAATCTTCAGACTTGTTACACTGCAAAATACAACATTGCTTTAAAAATGTAAGAGTATTTGACTTGAGCCCAGACAAATTCATTTGCTTTCTACTGCTGCTGCCTGCCATGCACCCTCACTCTTTTTTATCATTATGGAAGGAAAAATACATCCTCATCTTTCAATCATGATTATGAATCTCACAGTCTTCCTCTTCCTTCTAACCCTAACCCCTTTTCCTGTTTTCGTTTCCTCTTCTTCGTCTCACCGTGCACTACTTTTCACAGGCGAGCCCAATAACCTACTTCTCTTTTCTCCCCAACAGATGAGTGTGGCCTGAAGGAAGAGGGCTGCCATTCATCCAGATCTGTGCCTGCTCCTGCCGTTTAAACCCGAGCAGGCTCGACTAATGCCCCTGCCTCGCTTCTCAGCCGCACTGCTGCTTTATAGGCTTTGTGCGAGGCAGCTCCTTTATTTCCCCCTCTATCCACCTTTTTCATATTTTTAACCTCCTAATTATCTCTCTCTCTCTCTCTCTCTCTCTCTCTCTCTCTCTCTCTCTCTCTCTCTCTCTCTCTCCTCACCGTGATCTCTTTGTTTCTGTCCTCTTATCACCTACTTCCACCTCTTTCTCCCCTTCTCTTGGGGTTTCATTTACCTCTTTTACCTCTCACATCCCTCCTTTTGCTTTCTCCATTTCCTTCTCCTGTAAAAAAAAAAAAAAGGGGGGGGGGGGGCCTTAGACGAGAAGTCGGTGGCGTTGAGCCGAGGAGGACACACTCCACTTAGATAAATATCCCCATCGCTCTGAGCAGAGCCAGGGAGATTTATTCATCCGCCGAGCTGGCAGAAAATTGACTTGTTTCATGGGGGCAGGCTAGTGACGCATCGCCATGAGAGGCAAAGAGACAGGAGGGAGGGAGGGAGGGAGGGAAAGAGAGATACTGAATGGTAAAGAGAGAAGGCACATGGAGAGGGCGAAAGGAGGGAAGGGAATACGGCAGAGAAAAAAGAGGGGAAAAAAAGGGAGAAAGAGTAAAGAGATTTAGGGAGTGGGGAGGGAGAAAAACGATAAAAAAAGATGAGAGAGAGTGATGTCCCTCCCCTTGTACCAGAGGATAAAGCCAGTGGGGTGGTGAAACAGTGATGAGGGAAATGGTAGAGCTGACATTTATATAAGAGGATATTGATGAAGCAGAGACAATAGCAGACTCAATCCAGTCCTCCTCTCCCTCTTTGCCTCCTTTCTCTTGTTTACTACTTTTCACTCTTCCTCTACTTGTCTTTTTCTCCTCTGTCTCCTTCAACCCTCTCTGTCTTTGGACTGACAAAGCGCTGTTATTGGCCACTACATCCTCATTCAGAGAAAAGGGCCACAACCTTGGGTGACTTAAGACTACAGCCACCAATGCATCACAGTGATAATCTCTTATTTTTTATGTTCTCCCTCCCTCCCACTACAACACACACACACACACACACACACACACACACACACACACACACACACACACACACACACACACACACACACACACACACAAACACACACACACACACACACAGCTGGCATACAGTAGCATCGTTCCTCAACAGAAAAACTACAGTGTTCCTGTGTTTCATATCGCATCCATGCTAACACAGCAAATAGAGAGGAGACGAATGCTGCCTCCCCTCGGCTTTTCTGAAGAGGTGTAGTGAGTGGAGGTGCGTGTGTGTGTGAGTGTATTTGTGTGTGCTTACTTTGTGTGTTTCTGTAAGTGCATATGTGTTCTGGGAGCGATGGGGCGTGGAGGATTTCTGCTTGTATCAGCACCTGGGCTGCACTGAGAGAGAGGTATACAGGGGAGAAAGATGGGGGAACTGGGAGTCTGTGTGTGTGTGTGTGTGTGTGTGTGTGTGTGAGAGAGAGAGAAAGAGAGAGACAGAGAGAGAGAGAGAGAGAGAGAGCTAGAGAGAGAGAGAGAGAGAGAGAGAGAGAGAGAGAGAGAGAGAGAGAGAGAGAGAGAGAGAGAGAGAGAGAGAGAGAGAGAGAGAGAGAGAGAGAGAGAGAGAGAGAGAGAGAGTGAGATAGAATGGGGGTGGCTAGCAGGGAGCGGAGTATAATTTAGTTGCACCAAAGCTCAAGGCTCATGTCAACCTTGGATAGGGACCCAGGATGATAATTTGAATTGGGAATTAAGTCACCAATCAATGGTTATACTTATGCTGAATCAGTGGTTTATTAAGGAACGAGAACTCAATCATCTGATTGTGTGTGTGTGTGTGTGTGTGTGTGTGTGTGTGTGTGTGTGTGTGTGTGTGCGTGTGTGTCTGTGTGTGTGTGTGTGTGTGTGTGTGAGTGTGTGTGTCGGCACAGCTATGCAAGTGTGAGAATTGCACGCTTCTTTTCTGTATGAACAGATGCAGATGTGTTATGCCATGTTTGTTTGCCTGTGGAATAAATCGTTTGGAAATTAATTCATACGATGTTTTGTGATCTTGGCCTTTGTTCCCTACAGACATCAGTAATAATTCTCACAGAGCTAAACTGGAGCTGAATTGTGTCACTGGTAGCTTTTATCAAAAGCTTTACAGCTGGGAGTCATTTAAAAATGTTCAATATCAAGATACGTTTCTTTCAATGCCTTACTTATATATGGAATATATACAGTATATTTATGCTTTTCTCCAAAACCCTCCAAAAAAGAGAACCAGCCACACAACAACTTTGCTAAGTTAAATACAGTCTAACATTAGCAGAATCATTATTTAAGTGAATACTTTACTAAAAACATGTTTTAAGTATCAAACATTTCATTAGCAACCTGATTTCACTGTGAAAAAAAGTATCAATGCTAGCCACAAACCAAAGCCGTAAGCAGCATTCACACAAAGTCGGCAGAACAGGAAGAACAGGAAAACCTCAGGTTAGTTTGACTTGGGAGAGTTAACGTATTATTCCAATATGGTTACAACTGCTCACTTTAGCCACATAATTTAATAGCCAAGTTATCTTATTTTGTTGTGTTATATAGTTGTAGCGGTTGTTAACGCGTGCAACCAGATACAAACAACAACGTAGCATATAGCTCCTTTTGAATTAGCTGAAAAACGGTTTCTCTAAGTGTTAATATTGGATTTTATTCAAACATCAGTGCCAGCAGAGGCTTTGCAGCCATGTTGTCAGTGGTCTGTTGGCACTTGTGTACTTGTTTTTGGGATATTTGGGAGATATCTTAGTTGTTAGTCTCCGACTTGGAATTATATCTCGAAGGCCGGTTTTCCCTCTTAGCTGCTTGTAATTACGGTTTGACCTGAATGCGCTTTTAGCAATATTTTAATTAAACCAGCTGAATATTAGAGATGAACATTGTAATTTGGATGTCTGTGTGTAAATTGTAATTTCACTGTTCACTGTTGGAATTCTTTGTAACTGTTAATCCAAGCTGACTACAGCTGCTTTCCCTCAAGAATGAGCTAGCTACTAACTTTACAGACTACAAACTGTGAGTGTTTGATATTAAAAACATAGGTTTTCTATAGTTTTGGGTACAGTACTTTAAATCAGGAACTATCTGATCAAAGAAGTGTGCTATACAGGAGTACAAATCTGATTATACATTAGTAGCCAACTTTAGATACTACTTGACAGTTGAGAATGAATGCTATGGACACGTTTTAGTCAGTATCCACAATGTATTAAGGTTTGATACCAGGTAACACCTCTGATCTAACATGGCACAATTGTAAAACACCCCCAAACAAACAACCCATACACACACCAGTTTGAAATGACCTCAGGTTTCCTTTAGGGACTGTAAAGTGTGTGTGTGTGTGTGTGTGTGTGTGTGTGTGTGTGTGTGTGTGTGTGTGTGTGTGTGTGTGTGTGTGTGTGTGTGTGTGTGTGTGTGTGTGTATGTAATTCCACATATGAGAGTGTTTGTACCTCTGGAGTCCGAGTAAATGTGAGTGGCAGCCGTGTTGGAGAGGCACCATGACCTTCTCTCTCTGGACTGTAACTCAATCAGAGCTCAAGGCGTGACACCGTAACCCTGCGTGGCAGGAAGCGGCCTTGCTGCACCACTCTGCTAATGCCTTCACTAATGGCCGTGACCGCACCGCGCACATATCCCCCCCGAAAACAAAGCTGCTCCGCTGCCAGTTCCCTCCCAATGAGAGATAAGCCTGTTTTTTTGTGATTCACCGCAAAATGTGTGTTCGGGATGACGAGTTCACAGGTTAACTTTTCTCAGGTTACAGGTTCATCAAGGGAATTAATGATGCTTCTGTGGCAGCTGGATTAAGAGAGTATCTACTTTCCTTTCAGGCATGGTCTCCAAAAGGTCCTTTGCCAACAATGTGTATTAACTATGATTATTTTAAATGGCCTGTAAATGGACATTGGCCGCCTTAAAGAACATGAGCCTGGGTGTTTTTTCTCAGGCTATAAGGTGGCATTAGTTTAGTCAGTAACACTTGTAGATGTTTAGATAAGGGAAGCTAGCTAATCGGATTATGGGGAGTTCATCACTGACTCTAAAAGGTGGAGGCTGGCTGTGTTTCATCAGCTGCTGAGAGGAGCTACACAGCTTATGTTGCTGTGCTTACAAACACCTGCATTCTCACTGAGTAGGTTTTGTGTGTGTGTGTGTGTGTGTGTGTGTGTGTGTGTGTGTGTGTGTGTGTGCGTGTGTGTGTGTGTGTGTGTGTGTGTGTTTGTATTGCTGCATCACTAGAGTATCTCATACCTTATCTTTATCCTGCTCTTATGTTGTGAGTGTTTTATGTTTTTAAGGCATCAAATTACACAATAAAGGGTATGCTACCCTTGAATAAAGCAAATCAATAATTATGTTCTTTATCATTAATATGAATAATTATTTAATAATCAGTAAAAAGCCATTAAATGTAATAAACGCTGGGTTGTGGAAAATCCCTTTAGGAAGACCTCTCCTGGATTGTTTGACCACTTACCTTCTTGAAAAAGCTGTAGTGCATCCTGACCAAAATCCCTTTTAACTTACAACTATGTATTGGATGTCTTGTTTCAGTTGTGGAACACCTTATTAAAATATAATGTTTTTTCTTTCTTTTTTGTATCCTACACAAATGCCATGAAAAGACCAAAATCAAGAATGGGTTGGTCCATCTCTGAATACTTTTTGTTTTCATCCACAATTGTGGATTTGTTGGAGACTATTTTCAGCTGCGGATGAAAACACATTTGACGCTCTCGTGAGTGCATGTGGGATTGGCTCAAAATAAACTGCAGTGTCCATGTTTATCGTAATGAAGGAAAACGTTTATCAATGGCTTATTCACAGCCTAATAAGAAATCAAGTCTCCAGTTAAAAGATCTTAGTTCCGATGTATAAACCCTTCAAGGTGCCTAAATTGAAGGTGGGGCCATGAAATCAATTGTATTAGTACATTATTGTCGTTTAGCTTAATTATAATGATTAAAACAGAAAGATTTAAGAGATTATCATCAGCAAACAATCGTAATCCAATCAACAAAATCTTAGGTCCAGATGGAAACTCATTGAATGCTTTATGTGAAACAAATCCTGTTCTACACTGCTATGCCAATTATGCATGAGTTGCATGTAAAAATAGATAATTAGGCCTTTATGCTCATACATGTTGTGGAACAGGTGCAGCTTTTCAAACAAGAGCAGCCCATTCTTATTGCTTCTCCCTCTGAGTCAGAAATCGTGACAGGGGAGAAGGTCGTTCCAACGAGACGAACAATCTTGACCCGGCTCGTAAACTCGGAGGTGCCACGGATAAGAAAAAAATGTCAGAAATTCACGTTTGGAAGAGATGGAGAAGCCTGGTGTGCTGTGTGTTGGTATGTGCGTGTGCCAGCCTCCATGTGCTATTTCAGTCCGCCGTCAGTTTTTGGTGGATGCACATGCAAAGGTTTGAATCGGATTACATGCAGGAGAACAGAGGAAATACATACAGAGAAATGTAAAAAGTTGTGCAGGCATGCACCAGCACATGAACACACACACAGTGATGTGAAACTCATGTTTATCATCTGGCTGGTGTTGGGCAAAGGACTTAGTTGCAGGTCAGAGGTCATGGCGAAGGGATTTCATGGTTAAAGAAGAGATTGGGCCACTTGAAAGAGCATGGCCTCACAGAGGTGGAAAAACAAAGAGAATACCAAATGAACACACTGGACAAAGACAGGAATAACAAGAGACAACTTTCCCAGAGAAAAGAGAAATTGTATTTTCTGTCTCTCAGTGAAGAAAAGTTCTGACATACAAACAAATAGAGACATCAACAGATAAAACAGAAAAGAACTGCATCCAGCACAAAGCAAAAAGAAGTACAAAATATTAATATTATTTACTGTCCTCATTTTCCCATCCCTGTTCTTCCCCAGATTTGCATGTGTTTGAGTGCACCATTTGTCTTTGGCGGTAAACACAATTTAATATTAGAATAAATTACAAATGGAAGACTGATGCTTGGGATAGATTTTTTCTTGCGGGAAGTTCAGACTCCACCAACATTAATGTCCCTTGCCACCGTTGGAGGCATAAATCTCCTTTTCCCTCTTTTTGCCTTACATCATATAGGGATATTGAATTACTCCCCTGCTCCGCACACATAGAGGCATTGTGCATTACATTGACTGATAAGCTGTCACCAGCAGTTTAACTTAGAGACATTCAAAGAGTAATACACCAGTTGAGGATAAACTAACCTCAGTCCCCTTAGAGTAAGCTATGGCGCTGTCACCGTGAAAAATACGACGAGGGCATTTCATATAACATGCGGCATCTGGCATCAGAAAATAGAGGAAATTACCTCTGAACAATGCTTGGTTTATGGCTGTTTTCATACTGGGCGACAGTTTTACCCTTGAACATAAGGGAAAGCTTGGATCAGAGCACTATAAAAGGCTGATATACAAGCTTCACTGTAATCTTTTGACTCTGGAGGAAGGATCATATAATTTTTGTATCAGAAAACTTAAGTTATCACTAAAAAACAATGTATTTCATTTTACTGACAACTATTATTATTGTATTCTCCCTCCTTACAACATCACCAGCTGTTATATGTGAGCTCATGTGTGTGCAAACCTTCATAACTCCTGTGATGGATCAGTCTTATTGGTTTTTTTACCTCTTAACCATATTTATGAGAGCAGCTAAAGGGCCTTTTCATGCTACAATCTGGGAACAACCATTAACGCTTGGAGTTGGACCAATGAGAGCGAGCCATCTCTCACTCGTCGTAGTTGGCATTAGAGTGGGCCGATCCATCACGGCAGGTTTGGCGACAGTGTGACTCGTGGAACTGTAGCCCCTGCGCTTCAGGGTGGTCTGTCCAATTCAACATCTGCATGAGAGACTCCGGCAGAGCAGCTGTGTGCGGGGCTGCTTGTGTCTGTGTGTCCTGGTTGTTTTGGTGTTAAAGTGCTGCATTGTTACTGCCTGGCCTCTGACTGGGTAGAGACCGGAGACAATATTACACCATTAATAAAGCATTGCTTAGATTAACGCAAGAGGAGAAAGGGAGGACAGCGAGGGGAGACTGCAGTGTCTTGTTTTTCGAGTATCTTTCAATTTATGATGTAGAAAATCAATAGTTACATTAGAGAAAAAGCTGAATCAAGGCCGATGCGTGAACGCATTTCAAGGTTTCTGGATTGAGTTTCAGGAGTGTTTAAACATCCTGCAATGACTGGTGTGAACCAATTACGTAAGAAAAAGCCTATTAAGATTTTGTCTGTGTGATTTTAAAAATGTCAGATTTTCACAAATTAAGAAAAAACTGCTTCTTTTTAGCTTACCAACCATGCTGCTAAGACAGGTGTGAACATTTAAAATAAGTTACGTGTATGTAAGGCTACTGCAGACCCTAGAATTTGTGTGGGTGTGATTTTATTTCCACCTACATGGCACCAATCTTGCAGAAATATTCACAAATAAAGAAAAAAAGAGCTTAAGAGTATTTATTAAGCAAAGTTACCAGGTTTTCTAACTGCAGTAGTGATATGGAATGCACATAGACAGCTTATCTTTTGAATATTGCTGCAAAGGATTAATTCAGTATCTTTAAATCCATGGCTCGGCGTGACAAAGAGCCGCTTAAAGGTAAGGCCGTAAAAATGTGATATAGCAAAGGACTGCCACTGACTGAGAGGCTGAAGGAGGACATAAACAAGACGGATGCCCGTTCCCTTTAATATAACATAAAGACTGAGCTGGAGAAAATAAAACACCCCATTGTAATGAAATGCATTTACTGCAGCACAGGCTTGAAATCAGGCAGAAGTGAGCACAAATGTCAAAAGAGCTCTCCTGTTGAGCAGAGCGGCAGAATTAAGAGGCCTGATATCTAATCCATTTCCTGTGAAACCGGCGGTGTAGAGGACATCAAAGAGAGTTAAAGGGGATTCAGTGAGAGCTGCTGGAGTGGCGAGGCGGTGAAATATGGCACATTTGGTTTCTTCTCTCCCCCGGCACTGGGCCTTTGGAATAATTAGAGCCTAATTCTGTCTAATTAACGGACTCAATTACTCCTGAAGAAAGCTCATCAAAAAGATGGCGGGAAAGCAGAGAAGAGAATGGTAGCGTTTTTTCTTTAATTAATGAACTGAGTTGAATAACGGCCATGGAATTAAACATTTCCCCCAATGTGTATGAATTGCAAATTGGAGCATCGTTTTTTTCCGAGACGGGAGCCCAGGGGCTAACGCTGCTGTCAAGTAGCTCTCTAAAAAGTCAAAGCGCCGATGCAGCACTAACAAATTACTTAAGATTACCATCTTTAGCACATGCGGAGGTCCTAACGAATAGCGATGAATTAATATGCCGTCTGTGTTCCAGCGCGCCCATTGGCTATGAGTTTCACTGATCCTAAAAGAGCCAATAAACCAGGCACCAGCATGAACTTTATGGAACACTTTTCTTCCTGTACAATTGGTTGTCTGTCGATTGCATATTTCACATCCTTGAGACGTTGATATAAGTCTTGTTAAATTACTCAGCTGAGATGGAGCTGTGCATACACGAGTGTTTTCAGGGGTTGAAAAACTTTTTATGTGCTATCAGGGCCGTGTTTTTGTGTGTGTGTGTTTGTGTGTGTGTGTGTGTGTGTGTGTGTGTGTGTGTGTGTGTGTGTGTGTGTGTGTGTGTGTGTGTGTGTGTGTGTGTGTGTGTGTGTGTGTGTGTGTTGTGTGTGCACAAAGTGCTGTGCTGTGCTCAGCAGCTTTAAAGGCCCAAGGGTCGGCTAAGCTAACTCACTGCCTCAGCACTCTTTAGCTCAGCTCCTCAACACATTCGCTGAGGCACTGGGAAACAAACTTAAAAGCCCAATATTATCACCCATATGTAGAGGAGGAGAGCAACACAACCGCACAGGAGACATTTGTTGTTATCCTTAGTGTAACCGGTGTTTTTCTGCAAGCTGACAGATCTTCTGCTACACAATAGGTACATGAACATCTAGCAATGACTCCATAGCACGGTATTAGTAGTGTGATTTTGCGGCTGTATTTTAGGGGGAAATTTAATATGTGTATCGCCTTTCCTAGAGAAGCCAGAGGAGAAGAGTTCATTAACAAAGAGACATTGTATACATCATTTGCATTCCTTCACCTTATTTGAGTTTGATTCTTCGCTGGTGCTGAAATAAGTGTCTGACTCTCGAACAACAACACAAAGATGAATCTCAAATTTAAATTGGTGTTAAATGCCTCCAGGAGAAAATGATCTATGCAGCTGGTAGTTAACTGATTATAGAGCATTTTCTGCTGCTATGGTTTGTGCCATTAAAGTCTCTTCTGCCGTAAGTGGATAAGTTATATCAGAAGAATAACATACAGTTTAGTTAATGAATCACTAGCCCTGAAGTGCTACTGTGTCAGTGGGATTCATAAAAAAGCAAGATTTGTAAGATTTGTTATTGCCTGTTTTGTCATTAACTTCCATTTAAATTAATTAATTTGTAGCCACTGTTTTGTTATTTATTTTTTACAGGGACATTGTGTTCCATGAGGTACTGTATACCTAGCATTAATGTAAAGATTTACATTCCTAGATTTAGAGGTAGCATTTACAGCACAGAAATGATAAATAGAATAATTTTGAAATGATAATATGTGTGTAAATACAAAATAAAGTCAACTTTGACCAGTTTGTTTTTTTAAATACACATTTCAACATAGACTATTTGCATGAATTAGGTTTTTTCCACTGAGCGATTGTAACTGCACATTTTCAATTGCTAATTCATCTTCATGTTATTTTTAAAACCAAAACTCCCCAATAATTAAAATGTTTAAATCATTTTGTGACTCTGAAGATATTGAAGGTATTTAATATACATATATTGGTGGAGTAGACCCAATATGACCACTTATAGAACAACGTCCATTTTCTTTACCCTAAATTAATATGATTTCCATATCAGTATTGTAGACTTACATAAGTGGCATGGCTAGTTTTTACGTCTGCGTGGGGGACTGTCTGAGGGACACTAATATAATGCCTTAAATAGTGTTAAAATCAATCTTAATATCAATTAACTCCAAATAACAATAATAATAAAAATAGGTTATACAATTTAGTTTTTTTAAAGAACAAAACTGCTTTTAAATGATAAATGAAATAACATATTTTCTGGGCTTTGAAACACCATATAGCTGTTATATGCCTTACTCCAAAAAAGGATATTAATAAAATGCTTACCAATAAAACACAAAAATTGCTATGACAAATAGATTAGTCATCTGTTAGTAATAAAATGATGAGTCGATTAGTTGTCATTTGTTAAGCGCGTTCCAGCTTCAGTAGAGGATTTACAACTTTTCCCTTCATGTCACTGTAAATTAAAAATAAGCAATTTAAAGACATCATCATAGGCCACTGGGTAGTTGTGATTGTCATTTTTCACAATTTTCAGGCATTTCATAGACTAAACGACAACTTGATAAATAAAGAAATATTCTACTGGTTAATCAATAATGAAAGCCCTGTTCCCTTCTACCCCAACTGGCGTATCCCAAAAGGTTAAACTACATAAAACATTAAAAGTCAGAGTTACATTTGGCCTTGTCTTGTGGTCAGGATTGGAATTTCTAAGTGTTCCAAGTTTTTCTCTTTCTCCTTTACCATTTTCCAGACAAGAAGCCACAATACGTGGATTTGTGTTCCCCAGACAAAGAAAGAAAAAGAGTAAACACTACTAAACTTCTGAGAGGCATTTTCAGGAGGTTTTTTCATTTGGTGTTAGATGTGCCATGACACGCCTTGTTTACATTTGGAATTGGGGAAAAGGACTTTCAGATCATCCAATTAAAGTTGTACCCCTCCAGGGACCCAATGCCCTTCCTCTCCTCAGCTTATTGGGCAGCACCCACTGAGAAAAAGCATTTGACTGCATTAACAGTAAATGAGGCCAACGTTTTGTTCGTTTTGTTCATTAAAGCGCCATTGTGAAAATGATAAAATTGATAACAATCAGCAGCATGCATTTCCAAATTTGCACTCTTAATTTGACATTTTTCATATTTTGGTGGTGGTAATTGAATACATTTATAAAAACAAAAACAGATATTGTTACGGTTCAACTAGCAATATAAAAAAAGATGTATGATAGCCTGCTATTTCAGCACTGTCTCCAATGATCATCGTTTAGGAGCACCTACTGTGTTTTTAATATCCTGTAAATCTAATTAAGAAGCAATACTGTGGTTTTGGGGTTGTGTGCAAACAAGTATTGGCCCACGATACCATTGTGGATGTAGAAATCGAAATTAGAAACAAAGTAAAACAAACAAATCTGAGCCCTCGTAATTGTTGATGTCGAGACGTTAAAATCAATAACGAGGGTGTTCATTCCTTTAATCACTTTCCACTCACTTTGTTTGAATTGTGGGGCTCATATCTCTGAATGTCTCCCATGTTATTTTAAAGCAGCCGAGGTAGAGTTAGCAGGTAGACTGTTAGAGAGTCAGATGGAGCATTTCTCAACCTAAACACATTTAAAACGCTGGAGAAAAAAACAAACAATACAGATGGCTGGGCCATCCCATCTGTTAAAGAAATGGTGCAATCTCAATCCTGAGGGTTGGTTCACTTTTAGACTGAATAGCATGTGGCAGGACATAAACAGTATCCTAGCTTATAAAAGGCTTCACTGGTTTTACCATTTGTAATTAGCAAAAAATAGACACCAGTAATTCGCCCTCTTGTAATAGCCTACAAGAAGTCATTAGTTCATCACATTAGTTTGTAAAGTTCAAAGATGATTCTGGACGATGGAGAGATCCATACATAGCTTTGACTGATAACGAGGCTCCAGCTAAGAGAGCTGTTGATGGAGATGAAACGCACAAACCTGAAAAGAATAAAAACTTTTTTCACTTGCTTCTTCATTCTATGCACCGCGAAAGCAAAGACACACCAACAAGCTTACAGATGCACACAAGACACACGCACACACGCACGCACGCACGCACGCACGCACGCACACACACACACACACACACACACACACACACACACACACACAAAGGGGCAGGTTCCACTGGGGGGCATCCATCTTATGGTAAGCACAGCTGAACCATTAACCTCATTAGTATAATGGTCACACATGAGTGGAATGCAGCTCCATGCTTCATGATGGCAAATTGATGCTGATACACTCCTAATGTTGCTTTGATAAATATAGGCAGGAACAGGGAACTCACACAAATCTGGTATATATCATTGCTAATGAAAAGAAGCAACTGCGGCCATTAAAGTCTCCTGGCTGCTGATGGAGGTCTGTTTACAAACAGGGGAAACACAGAGAAGTGTCTTGAGCTGCCGAGAAGATCAAACGTGGCATCAGGGGTGTTCAATTTCATGGATTCAGTGAGTTTTGGATCTGCCTGTATGATTAAAACTCACTTGAGATTCATTCACTCACTAAACTTATAAACCACCTACAAAATGCACTCCTACACACACACACACACACACACACACACACACACACACACACACACACACACACACACACACACACACACACACACACACACACACACACACAGAATGACCTGTAAATCCTTTGTACCCATAGAGATTCTTTGCTGCATTCGTAGCCTTTTCGAAGCCAACTTTGGTCCAGCATACTGAGTCAGACTAAAGAAAGACAGTCAGTGTGTCCACGGTGCAGTGCGCAGGCCGTCTGCCATGACAAGGAGCGCGTGGCTCAGGCTGCGCCCCAGTGTCCTGCAGGCACCCTGTTAAAAATGTCACTGCAGGGAACGAAATGGCCGCCCCGGGGCATCACAGCCCCCTTTTTTCCACGCAGATAGAACACAAATTGCATCCTGGCAGTCACGATGGTTCTCCAAATGTTAGATTTCAGTATCATTTCCTCCGCCCAGTGGCCTCAGAGAAAATAAATAAAGAATATGTTTATAAATATAAATACATTCAGAGGCGGCAAAACGTGTCCGATAGGGCAGTAAATGATAACACAGTAGGGAGCCATGTGGAATGTGTGTTTATCCCTTTGGAAGGCAATGACCTCTATCCCTCCTGACATTTCACCACTGCCCATCCCGAGTCAACACCAATGGGGGTAGAGTATACGTGTGTGTCTTACCACTTTACAAGAACCTAACACAACATGCCCCGAGAGGTACCCTTTTCAGCCCGAGCCATAAAAACCACAAGCTTCAGCAGTCTTTGGAATCATTCAAGATGAAACATCGGCAGTTCGGTGTTAAGTGTTTTTGATAAATCACCTTTATGAGAAATGCTTGGAAAACAAACCGGGGATAAACTGTGGTGGGCAATGGCGAATGAACTAAAGGAGAAAAATATCTCCACCGCATTTGGGTAGACATGTTCATTAGTCTTGCTTACTAACATATGGCATGGGGATGAAACAGAGCTGCTCTTCCAATGAAAAGTGTAGCTTAAAGATGCTAAAGCACTCACATCTTTTAGGAATTCCCAGCAGACAAACAAGACAAAACAATAAGAGAAGAGTGTGAGGTGATAATATGAGAGAGAGAGAGGAGGGAAGATAGGTACAGGAAGTTGTTGCACCACTTCTCCTGTTTGGCCTTTTGCCAAGGCTCCAGTTTGGGTTGGATCCCTGAAGCATTAGCATCACACATTCAAGCTGTTCCAACAGCCTGAGCGCTAACGGGCTAATGGGCTAATGGCTAATGGAAAGACTGCATCATGGGCGCAGGCTCCATCTCACCAAACCTGCACCATAATACAGACACACGACAACATGGCAACAAAAACTGAGCTATCATTAATGAATCTGTGGGAATACCAGAATTAGAAGTGTAAACCTGTTTTGCTAACATCTGCCCAGCTTATTTCAATTATGCTAGAAAAAGAACATTGAAATGTGGCTCAGTTGATTAATTTACTTGTTTACAGTCCCCAGTTTACTTTATTATTGCTTCACTTCCTGAACCACCTGAAAAAGAAGCTAGTTTTTTTTACAGCTTTACTGCTAACACAAATAATGCATTGGTTTTATGCAGTGCATTTAGAAAACTACAAATACCTTGTACCAGTCTCTAATCAGACACCGTTAAAAAGGAAATTGCAACTAATGGCTTTATTAATGGTTGATAAATAATTTACAAATGCTTTAAAGATCAGTTGTAAGTCATTATTGCCATCAATGTTTGGGTTGCCAGGTTGTGAAAACTTCCTTTTGGAAGTTATGCCATGATGTTCTGGACTAAATACATTTTAACAACGTATAACAAAATGTAACTGCAGGCTTAATGGCTTTTTAGAAAGTCAGAAACCCATTTCATATCATATTTATGAATGAATTACCAACATATATAATGACATTAATACCAAATAGAAAGGATAAACAGCTCCCAATGCAATATTTCACACTATGACAACACTAAATGTCTTCTTATTAATTTCTATAAAGCACTAACCCAAAATGATTATTTATTAACATTAACAAAGCCATTAGTTTAGATGTATAAGCCCTATATAAAGGGTGCCCTTTTAGAAAGTGCTACCCATTCTCTACCTTTTATCATTTTCTTTTTGCATTATTAGGAGGAAAGACACTTGAAAGTTATGTTAATCAACACCACTGATGACAACGTCTCTAACAAATGTAATAAACTTTAATCTATTATCTTGATTAAGCTTCTCATATCATTAGAGGAAATTAAAGTTTTTGCACTCTACTGTAAACATACAACCCCAGTAATACATCAACCTACTTTAACAGAATTTTGCCTCAATAATTGTTCATTTGCTTAATGGTAGCTGCTTGTGTACTTGTGTAAGATTATGTAATTATAAACAATCTCTTTTTGAGGCTGCTAAGACACTTAAAATCCCCTTCATTCGTTTATTTATTCACTCATTCATTTATTCCGGGGTGGACTGTACTAACTGAGTGGACTGGTTAAGTTGTCAGTGGTGTAAACTACTGCTACCTAGTGGTGTGAGGTTCCACTACACTGCAGGCAGATGTAGTCTCCCACAGATGACCAGAGTCACCAATGCTTCACTACACAATCTGATTTCGTGTTGAAATCAGTGAAGGCCAATATATTCTAACTTTTTTACTTTGTAAATTAACAAAACAAAGTGGATGTTAGTGTTTCTTCCCACACCTCTGACACGATGCTGGATCTTAATGTTAATATCATATACAGAGAGGGGACAAATTAAAAGGAAATTTGTAGTGAATTTGAAGTTTGAAATCTCAGATAATATTTCTAAGATTAAATATGTATGACTAAACAAGCAGCAATCACAGTTTGGGACATCCTTAGGTTATAATTATTAAGGGTTTAACACAAAAAAAAAAAACTACGCTAATTTGCTTTATCAAGACTGTGTGGGTGTGGTTTGATCAGATTTGATTGACACCGGCCTGGAAACATACTCAAACAACCCCACAATGTTTATCATATTTTCCTTAAAAAGTTAAAGGCTAAAGTCAGTTGGTGCACAGAAATACCATCAAACTAATGAGACAAAATAAATTCATTCATTTGCTGATTGACAAAATAGGATTTTAGAGCCTTTAACAAAAGTAGATGTTTCCATACAGGATATGAGGGGTCACTGAATGGGTTGATGAGTATGTGAATTATGTGAATCACGTCTTATGGCCTTTTCAGATATCAAGCCAATTAATTCAACCAATGGGGGATTTTGGTCCAACGTCTTAAGAAGCCTTTAGACTGTGCAACAACAATGATCCTATCACACTGTGCGAGATTGGTCTGATACAATCTTGATCACAATCTGTGTCAGACTGTACGACACAGTATGAGCCATGTCAGCAATGCAATGAATGCATGGCAAATAAAAAAAAAATGATAAGCGAGTACAGGCACGTCATCAGCTTGGGTAAAATTTGTTTGAAAATTAGCTCTGCAAGGTTTTTTCTTCGTTGCCAGAATCACACCATTTTCTTTTTTTTAAAAGTACATATGAAATGCTGCGCTAGCCAGTGTATTCTGGATCATTTCATGTCATATTCTGATTGGTTGATTTGTAAACTTGGTTCGTATGAGCAGCCACATTGTGAGAATTTGGTCCTAAATTTAAAACTGTCAGAATTTTGGCACAGGTTGTCCTTGGTTGCCAAAGCTCCAAATCGGCTGTCTCACAGTGTGATCTAGCAGGGCCATAGCACAAAATTCTGGACCCTGTACATAGGCATTCTCTATGGGCCCCTCCCCGCACCCACGGCTATTCATTCTGGTATCTTTTTACTCAGTCCCCTTTTGCCCCCTATGCACCTGCAATCTAGGATCACCGTTTTGGACTGACAAGCAAAGATTCTACCACGTTTCTCTCATTATTGTCAATGTTCATCTCAGACAGCCCAAAATAGCATGTGCAAAGAGACCTTTAGGGTATATCTTTGCAAAAAATGCCGCTCACTCTTCAACTAGATTTCAGAGACTTGGGGGAATCGATGCCAAGGAGTAACGGAACTGTTTTGGTGGCCCAAAACCTTTTTACGACCCTTTATCTGTAACCCATCTGTTTTTTTTTTATCATTTGGAATGACTATAACTAACACAGGAATTGCATCACACCTCACACATGCTCCTGTAATCCTTGTAGGCTTTGTTTTGATGAAAACATCTGGGACAGGAGTTCGATCCCTAATGATGTAACTGCACTCACTCAGGCTCCTTAATGAAACACTGACGCCAGATTTCTTCTTTGGTAGTTTTCCTGCGAGGTAAATTACATACTGGTTAGTTATACCAGATCATGTTTATAATGGGCCATTTTATTATTCCTGTCAAAACACTTAAAAAGACTCTTTTCTGGTACTAACTCTTACTGCCTCCACCATCTCTGATACCCTCACGTCACCCAACACCTCCCCACCCGCAGTGACATCTCCATTGTCCTCCTCCTTTCCTGTTCCCCCCCCCCCTGCTCTCTAACTGAAGTGTGGCGGGAATGAGTGATGAGCCAGTGTTTGGGTTAACGACAGGGACGGGGTGTTAAACCTGAAGTGTTTAATTAACCCCACAATAGGCCTGCCTGTCAGCCCGTGCCCATTCCCTCTTGATGGAGACTTCAGCTCACCCACCAACACACTCACACACACACACGCACACGCACACCCACACACACACACACACACACACACACACACACACACACACACACACACACACACACATATATGCATGCATGCATGCATACACACAATCAGAGGCAAGTGTGCACACTCATACAAATTCATATGAACACACTCAGGCACATAGGCCCTTGGAGACACATGTAATGGCAGGTGCACATACACACAAACACACACACACGCACACACACACACACACACACACACACACACACACACACACACACACACACACCCACAAACAGAAATGCACACACCAGCCCGGGAGGGGAGAGGATGAGGGGAGGGGAGTAAAGTGATAATGCTCCGCCACAAACGCAAGATTGCTTTTTTTCTCGCTCTCCTTCTCTAAAGTCCATTTTCTGGGTCACTGCATTGCATTCATTACTGTCTTTGAAGACATTGGGCAGGGAAGGAATAATGCTTCCCTTTCACTCGCGCTGAGAGAAGCAGAGAGTTGTGAGCACCGGAGTTAGGGCCAGAGGCCTGGGAGGGAGGAGAGGAGGGCGGGGACGCGGTAATATGTGACATCTTTATCTGGTTTTAATTTCAGTCATAAATATTGAATGCTTTATTTGCTCATCTGCAGCTGCCTCCACTCAGTCAGTGTTTGTGTCTCTTGTCTCTGTTTTTCTGCTCTGCCAGCACACGCCATGTTTCTTATGTTGTAGCTCGAGGCCATAGCAATAGGATTAGGTAACGATTTTTCCATTTTCAAATGAACTCCAAAATGGACTTTAGCCGATTGAAACACTAAAAATCCAGCCCGTGGATCCCCTCAAGATTTAATGAATATGAATAAAGCATGATTTAAAATACTCCTTTCTCAGATCTACATCAACAGACGGGGAGGAGAAGAGGCTATTGGCCGCTCTCTGAGAGGGTGACACTGACATAGGGAGCATTATGGGAGTCATCTCATCCCCTGGGTGAATCAATAGGTGCCATATGACAGTGGCTCACCCATCAAGTGGCGCGGTGACTGGGGGTGCTGCTGGAAATTTGCTTAAAGCCTACACCAATTAACTTCAACATGACAGATTCAGGCAGCCAATGAGTGAGCGCTTTGCATTCTGCCGCCTGCCTGACTCTGTGGGTACAGAAGGGAAACCTCAGCTGTTAGAAGGATGGTGGGCTGCTTTTGTGTGTCTTCCTGCATGCACACAAGCATCAACCCTTGTAAATTTGCACGTGCATGCTAAGGCGACTAGCGCTTTCATGTGTGTGTGTGTGTGTGTGTGTGTGTGTGTGTGTGTGTGTGTGTGTGTGTGTGTGCACGTGCGCGCATGTTTGTGTGCGTGCGCGCGTGTGTGTGTGTGTGTGTGTGTGTGGGAGGGGAGGGTGGTGGTGGTGGTGGGGGGAGTAATTCTGGAGTGATTCAGGCCCTGCTCTCGCTCCTTAATGATGATGTCAATCTGTGAAAAAGCACGCACACATTGGAGCTGTCAGGGCCTCATCAATCAGAGAGGGGTTTGTCAAAGGAGCCCAGGCCCAGATTAACGAGGCGGGGACAATGACGGCGGCCCATTTGCATAGAAAATTACCCTCATCTTTAGGAAAGTGATAGTGCCAAGGAACCGAGGCTGACAATGGGGATGTTAGCTGGCGTTGTTGCGGCGGTTATTGAGGGAAGAAAGCACTTTGATTTCTGTTTTTTGTATTAAACTTGACTGTAGAAACATATTTAGAAGATTCGATTGCAATGTATTTCATGAAATGTAACCTTGAATACAATGTTCTTCTTACATTTCAGCTATGATAAATGACTTTAATAGCTAATATGGTAGCAAATAAACTGATGTCTTTTTACACTTCTCACTGCTGAGTCCACATTCAAACCTCCCCACAGAACACACCAGCACAGTGCATCCCCCCCTTCTGTCCATTTGCTTTCCTGCCCAAATGAGACAGTGATGAATCAAGTGGGTTTTAGCTTTTTTATGAACTCCTCCAAGAATACAAGCCGAGTTCATCTTTAGCTGCAGCTCCAGCGAGCGCTCCTCCCTCCCAGCTCGCTCCATTGTCAGACAGAGAAGACAATGGTTAAAGCTACATATTAACTCGGCCTGTTGTTCGCAGCTATTCTGCTCCACTGCCATCTGGCTGAATTGGCTCCTCTCTCTATGACAAACAGGACAGTAAGGGTCAGGTCACCTGCAGGGACAGGCCAAAGTACATTAAGGCGTAATGATTGAGCTCCAGTGTTTGTGTGTATTCATGTGTGTGTGTGTGTGTGTGTGTGTGTGTGTGTGTGTGTGTGTGTGTGTGTGTGTGTGTGTATGTGTGAGTGTATGAATGAGGGAGTCAAAAGGAGAATTGTTTGTGTTGCTAGTCTAGCTAGTGTGTAGTGTGGGAACTGGGATTCAAAGACAGTTTGTGTGAATAAGAGAAACTGTTTGTGAATGTGTGTGTTTGTGTGTGGTGTATGTGTGTGTGTGTGTGTGTGTGTGTTTACTATGTTTGCCGTGTTTGTGCACCCAAGAACACACATTTGCACCTGTGTAAGAAAAGAAAGTGACTGTGTGCACTTGTGTCAGTGTGTCATTGTGTTTGTCCTTTCACCACCACAAGAGAAAGTGTGTGGTTAAGTGTGTGTGTGTGTGTGTGTGTGTGTGTGTGTGGTAGCAGGGGGCCTTCCTCACTGAGCGAGAGCAGGACAGTTAAGGTGTCACCGCCATGATGGAAAGGGTCCTCCTTCACAGGAGGCCAGCAGCTGCCAGGTTTTCAGCAGCTTGTGCCGAGGACTCCACATAAGTTAGTGGTCAGAGGTTTGGGTAATGTGTGATGAAAAGGCCGAAAACCACGAGATTTACAGCTGAGGGTTAAGGTCGGAGGTCAAAGTGTGGAAGGTCAGAAGGTGCATTTTCTCTCTGTCTCTCGCACACACACATATACACTTCACAGCACTTATGAAAGCTAATGTGAAACAATGCTGTAATGTAACCTTTAAGGGTCAGTTCACCCAATCGACAAAAAAAGTTGCATTTCCTCACTTACCTCTGGTTTATGTAATCATGTAGATTTGTTTTTCTTCTTTTTGCCTACAAACCAAAAGACAATAATATGGACTATTAATTAATAATATAATAATAATTTTCATAGTGAGGCCTGTGCAGAGTAACCATGAATTTTTAATGCACAAAAAAAAACCACACATGAAAAAATAAACAAATTCCATTCACCTCTGTTATTAGGTTGTAGGCAGAAAGCTGTCATCTTGTCAAATAAAACCAAAACTATTTGCCAGGGCTGTAGCCTAAATGTTCAGATCCCCATAACCACCACCCCTATTGCAAATAGAAAGTTTCTAAAAATGATTATTATTTGAATATTTTATATTTTTACCTGCATGCTTAATTGTATTTTTTTGTATTATGAAAGTCCTCTAGAAATCAAGAGGGGCTACTTTCTTTCTTCAACAAATATCGAAAAGGACACGCCTATAAAATAAAGTGGTCTGTTGCTGATGGAAAAATATTAAATCCTACATCAATTAGTTTATTTTGTTCCCTAAAAGGGGTGACATGTGAACATACTGAGTCGAAATAATGGAATCAGCTGAGAAAAGCATATGTTTTTACCTGTAGGATATATGTGGCCCCCTGCCACTCTTGCTTAGGATGGGTTAATGGTGGCTATGGCCCTGCTATCTACATAGCTAGATACCAGTAGAAAAAAAGGACAAAGCCTTTAACGACACAGATTTCTATATACAGTGTGTCGTTATATACGTTTACAAGCTAAACCAAAGAGGACCACTCCACACCTTTCCCTTCTGTGTCCTTATTAAAACGTTTTAAAGTCAAATAAGAATCGAGTGTAGTTCTTTGAATCCTTTCTACTAAATTTCAAGGATGACCTTTACATCTACTTAGAGAAAAGTATCTCCACAAACTGTATTTAAGGCCAGTAAATAGATAAATAGCCTCATTAATCACCACTAGATCAGAGTAGACACTTTAACGCCCTGACAGTCAACTTGGCATCCCCCCCTTATTACACTGTCATGAACCAATAAACACTTGTGCCTGCGCCACTCCACCAATCAAACACCTGGCATTTTGCAGGTCATTAGAGAGGACGGCGAATCAGAGCCCTCGCTCACGCAGGGGAGGGGAGTCGGCTCCGTGCCCAGACCCTCCTAATCTCACCAATGGGAATGCAGCACTCCTTGTAATCCAATTAAAGGAGCGTAAGCGGTTAGTTAGACACCTTGTGTTAATGTAAGCACTATCCAATATACTCTGGGCTGGTAACAGCATGACTGGGGATACACTTTGGTCTGTGGAACATAGGAGTAGTACACAGCTGGAGGGGCTGCTGTGGTAATATCAGGATACCATTTCAAACCAGGCTTGCGAACACAGCAGAGGTGGGGTGGGAGGCCTTTAGCTCTCTGAATAATAATACTGCTGACCTTTGGTTGTTCTTTTTCAGGCAAGATGACAAAGACAAAAGGGGAGGAAGAATGAAAAAGGTCATCTACAATGTCAATGAACATTCCTGTACAATATGTACTTTAGCCATGTGACAGTATAATATATAAGCAGTATTTTCTGAAATGAGGATGCACGTAAACCCCAGAAAACTGAGTGGGATGGTTCCTTGGTTGTGTGCTCTACTTGTTATTCAGCCCCATTCTTTGTGTAAATGTACAGCCGTGCATCTTAATTGCATTTTCTAAGCAGCATTTAATAACTGTAGGTTTGTACCATTTGCAGTCATTGCAGATGTAAGGACAAGTGTTTCCTCACACTGGCACCTCCCATTTCCTCCGATCCAGCAGCTGCACGAGAACGTGCTGCATCTGACATGGAGGAACTTAATCATATCTTCTTTTTTCTCTTTCCCAGATGCACCGAATTGAACTTAATTAGATGCTACATCACCTCAGTGAGGGGCTGCATGGCAAATCTTATTAAGAAAAAGCAGTGTGTTTCTCCAACGCTCACTGATTCCTTTACATCCTGGAGTCTGTAGGAGAAAACCCCGCCGAGGCGTATTCTCCAGCCCCTGTAACTAATGGCGCTGTTGCCCAGATCTGACAGTGAGCTGTGTCTGTATATTGTGCTTAATATCATAATAATAATGAGAGCAAATTAGAACAATCAATTTCCATGGCTGGTTGTTGATTGGAGGAGGAGGTGGAAGTGACAGGGGGTGATCCATCATCCTCGGCCAGTCACATTAAGGAGAGCGCCGTGGAGCAGGTGGGCTGGGCTGGGGGCCAGCCCCAGCCAATGGAAACAGGCAGGAAGGGGAGGAGGGAGATCCATTACACCCAAATCAAGTGCTAATGTAGCTGTAAAGTGGGTAAAGGAGCAGAGGAGGAAAGAGAGGATGACGCTGAGACTTATGACTGGTTCAAGTGGGCTCTTGAGTGTGTGTGCATTTGGCCAAAGGATTTGTCTATTTACCTGCCAGTATGTTAATGCATCCTTTAGCTGGAACCACAATGAATGCTTAACCGGTGCTAACACAGAAAAACACCCTTTTTTCAGGTCCATAATCACAGTCATCATGAACTGCAGCTTGAATCCCACAAGGGGTCACTAGAATCTTACCTCCCTACAATCCTCCAGAGCTCTCATCTCTCAAATGTTCATCAGCACAATGAAGCAGTTGTATCAAAGAATCATGTGCCAACCACACAAAATAAATGCAGTAACTCAATGTGCATGCAAAAATGAAAATTCACCATTTTCTGCCATTGACTGCTGACCCTACCATGAGCACAAGGAGATGATAATACGCTGTGTTAACAATTGTGGAAATAATTAGCAGGGCATGGAGGCTTGGTTGATGTCAGACACTCTACTTCATGGCTTCTTACACACACACACACACACACAATCTTACACAGATGCCCATTTCATTTCCCTAACCCACTTTCATCACACACACCACAACAGTTAATGTCCCAGACTCCTGTTGGAGTTACACTAACATAGCCAAAACTCCTTAATTAAAAAAAAATCAGAAAAAGCAACATTAGAACATTTTCGTCTTTTATCAGCTCATGTTGGAGTCTTTCTCTCTAATCCTATTTCTGCCAAACGATGGCATGGGGCGGGTATATTAGATTTCATCAGCAGCCATCAATCATGGCTGCACTTAACACAATCAGCTCCCCAGTTTATTCAGACCGAACAATGGGGGACAGGCACGTCCCGCCTGCAACTGAGTAAATGAGGAATTTAAATACTGCACAAGAGACTCGGAGGGGGCTGACTGATTAAAGGCCACAATATCTGCTTTTCTGGGCAGATGATCTGTCAAAGGGATGCAAGTGGAGGTTTATTGAAATAATGGGCTGCTAATGTGAGGTTATTCTGGAGCACACACACAAGTGCTTGTGAGGATACTAATTGTGGCAACATGTCTTTGTGGCGCACAAAAAATTGACTCAGTCTAATTTTCACACACATGCACACATCATGTTTCCCACCACAGCGTCCCCATACTGTCAGCTATCGGTTGGAAATTTATCAAATGGCATCTCATTCACAGTTGAGAGGAAATTAAATCATGTAGTTCCAGATCCTGATTATGACCATGAGATGTCCCTCTTGTAAATTATGTCTGTGAGATGTTCATTTCTTTTCACAGCTTTGCCAACATCGAAGTCTCTCTCTGGTTTTTCATCTAATCATCGTGTTAATGAGCAGATACTAAGGAGGGTATTGGAGGCGGAAAAGACTAGAAAAATTTCCTTGTGATGGAAAGGCCAAAAATATTAAATGTTTAAAGCTGCACTAGGTGTCTCACGTAGTCATGAATCCACGGAGAAATATCACTTGAGTCCTTCACTGTCCTGTCTAATGACCTGCGTTCCCCTCAACTCTATGTAGCATTTTAGCATTGTTCACTTCATTGTTTTGGTTTTTACGGCCCACAACTGTACTGCTTAGGTTCACTCTCACCGCTTTAATCAACCTCATCTCCAGATGCAGCTAGCAGATGTTGTCAGTGAAAAGCCCTTTTAGTAAAACCACACTACCTGCCCAGCACTAAATTAGACAAAGTTACTAGCCGATGAACATAATTGAGCATTAAGTAGCTAAAGAGCCAGATACTTAGCTCAGGAGTTGCTGGAGACCAAATCAGAGCTAAAGAAAAGATAATTTTGGACTTACCTTACCCAGGAAGATAGAAACACGACTTCTAATGAATGCAAATGTTGCTCCAAGTCTGATACATATATATCTTTCTAAAGTATTAAGTATACCTCTGCAACGTAATGCAGCATAATAAACCTGCAATCAAGCCACAATGTTAAGTTTATGTTGACACTGTGTTGTAGAAGTTGATTGAACTCTGTGGTCATTTTTTAGGTCATAGTTTGTGAAATTAAGAAGTGATTCTAATCTTCAATCACTGTAACATTTGGTTAGATTAGCATGTAATTGTGCAAGTTTACCAAATAAACTGATAACTTTGTCATCATTTGTCATCATTCGTAAAACAACAGATCTTTTTGCTTTACCCGTTCTTCCTGTCCTTGGAATGTCATAGAACAGAAATATTAGTCTACTTCTCTTCTCTCATGGTGCCAGCCCTGTGAGTTGCATCCCTTTTCGCAGCATAATTGATTTTTTACACAAACACAGCATGATGCCACAGACATTTCACAGTCATAGGAGTCATATGACACAAGCCATTTGACTTGCATGATAGTCTCAACTTGGCTCCTTGGGTTAAAGTTAGGAGCACGAGCCAAAAGTAAATTGGCTGTGTATCGGAGAAAACTGTGTAAGAAAGTATAGTGCAGCAGGAAATAGCAGCAGGGAGGATAGTTTCATGGAGGCAGCAGAAAGCAGGCGAAGCTATACCAAAGACACAGATATACATCATGTATTGTTTGAGAACTTCAGCGGTGATATGGCCACTAGGAAAGAACTTCCAATGAATAACATATCTCAATGTAGTTTTTTATTAAATTCTAAAATCTCTCCATGTATGATCTCAGTGGTGTACTGCAGCAAACAGATTTAGTGACATATAGTGCAACTTTGAAAAATCTGTCAATTCAAAGCAAATACAAAATTGTCTTTTCCATGTCATGTATATCTATGTTGGGAGCTTTTTCCCTCAAGAGGTCACATGGTTGCTTTAGAGAAAATGAAAACTAAAACATTTTGCCATGAAATCATACGTGAAGCAGGAGACACTGTGACCAAATTAAGAGGTGACCAGATACTGGAACACATGCAGAACATATCAGTTTTGTGAATTTTTTCACACGAAACAAAACCTGTCCCTATTGAGGGACAGAAAGATCTTAAAGGACAAAAAAAGAAACACTTGCAATACAGTGCTGGCAAAAAATATTACCTGTTGGACCTTAAACTCTCATAGTAGTGTTCACATGTATTTGTTACTGTAGGATAAAACCCATTGAGATGTACCATCTTGTTTCACTACATAGCAACAGACAGAGGAGTCACAGAATACATTTAAATTGAAATACAGTAACCAATACAGCAACATACAAACAGACAAAAAACGACATACACTAATTAATAAAAACATTGAACACATTTTAACCACAAGGTGGTCAAAATGGCCAATAAAAGATCAGGTATAAACATCAGATATAAACACAAAGTATAAACAGTATAGGTATAGACAGTGACAAATTCATTGATAACAACAGCAGACCCTGTCAAAGTAAGAAGGCATGGCATGCTTAAACATATCGAGTGTTGAAATGGATCTAATATCAACAAATATATGGAGACATAATATCTAATATTATTTGCCAATTGTTTTCTTAGAACAAAGGACAGAAATAGAGCTGAGCAGATGTAAAAGGTACAAGATACTGTTGTAAATAGGGAGGATAATTAAAATCAAAACATTTAAAATTCAGGTTGGAGCCAGTGAATGTGTCTTCTTACATTTAGAGATGGCCATTTAAGTGCAATCATATTTTGTGCAGTGATGAGTGAGAAAATGACATCTGAGGACAAATGTGCAGAGGCTATTATATGCTGTGTTCAGTGGAACAAGGTCTGATTTAAATGTGTTTTGATAGACAACTTTACAATAGTTATAGTCTCTCTTTGCCAGACCTGTCTGGCTAGTCTACACAGCATTCCGGGATGGGAGAAAAACGTGCTCTGGTTAATTTGCATTTCTTTAAACCAATCACAATCGCCATGGTCATGTGCTAAGCACCGGGAAAAGCCGCGGTGCCGCTGCAAAATAGCCTCGGGAAGGAACTTGTTTTGGTGGAACATGTGTACGTTCAAAAGTTGTTTTAGTTGTGCAACAGAAAACTCAGCTAGCTGTTTGGATTTACCCTGCAGAGATCTGAGGAGCAGTTAACCATAGTCGTTATAAATCCACCCGAGTTTAAAATACCAACACAAAGGAAGCCCAAGGCAAGGCGGAGCAATCCCGGAAGTGGAACGTCAAGGTTATAGACTACAATAGTTAAGACTCAGAAGTACAAGTTAGCAGTATGATGCAGGCTGAAGTAAAAAATCTGATGTTATTAAAAGATTAAAATACACATAGAAACAAATCAAGTCAAAAATGTACACACTAACTGGATTAAGATCTTGGATGATCATTCTCAAAGGCCCTAATGTTTTTTCCCCCACATACAGGTAAAATATAATTTCTTTTTCCCACAACCTTAAGTTTAACAAGTCAAGAGGAGGAAAACCCCTACATATCACTTACAGTACTTATTAAACTTAAAAAGCCTTTCACACGTCTAGGGCCCTGTTGATCAGAAAATCAACACAAAACTCTTTTGTGTTTTGCCATGTTGTTGTATGACTTTTGTTTTAATATTAAATTAAGTTTAATATTCTGTGCATTGTCCATCCGAGACACCCTACTAGTACTTTAGATCTGGCCATGATGCTCTAATGGATCTCAACCTTTTTTTGCTTGTGGCCCTTTGACACAAATCCATGTCTACTATCCCTCGTTACAGGCTGCATCTCTTAGACTTACAGGCAGTGGATATACAGTAGATCCTAGAAGGTGCGGACCTCTCCAGTCACCTCTCCATTATCCTTGCATATTTTATGCGGAATTGTCTATTTTACAAATATAGTTTTAACCTTACATGGTTGACATTGGACGGTGATGGCATGTGGCTGCTAACCTCCTGCTATATCCATGACGTTCCATTTCCGGGATTGCTCTGGTGCCGCCAGAAATTCCACAGGATGTCCCGCGTGTGATTCATTTCCCCGTTTTTTCCATTTCCCTTCTTTTCCTGAACACAACCGTCCCGTTGTTGTCGCGTGTCCCCCAGAGACCATGGCCGTCTTCCGCGTGTTGCATTTCATTTCCCCGTTGTTGCGTCCCCCAGAGACCGCAGCCGCCTCCCGCATGTGGCGGTTCCTTTCCCCGTTCTTCTTTTCCTAAACACAACCGTCCCGTTGTTGTCGCGTGTCCCCCAGAGACCGCGACCGTGTCCCGCGCCTGGCGTTTCATTTCCCCGTTGTTGCGTCCCCCAGAGGCCGCGGATCGTGTCCCGGCCTGTGACGTGTCCTTTCCCTGTTCTTCTATTCCTAAACCCAACCTCCGTATAGATGCTTCCCATTACGTGCTCACCACCACGAACAAAACAAGATGAACGTGTCCGTGTACACGAATCAATAGATTAAAAATAACGTGACCATTTCACAAACTGCCGTGAGACCGTGTTGAACGTACACATGTTCCTCCTAAACAAGCTCCTTTCAGGGGCTATTTTGCAGCTGCACCAACGCCTTGTGATTGGTTTAAAGAAATGCCAACAAACCAGAACACGTTTTTCTCCCATCCCGGAATGCTGTGTGGACTCGCCAGACCCTCCTCCGCGGCGCTGTGGAGGAAGGTCTGTCAAGCTTGTTGCATTGTGCGTATGGATTGTGCAAATCCGATACCCGGTATCCTAAAAGTTTGGACAGGGTGGTGGAATTTTTTCCCTTCCCGAAACCTAAAACCCAAGAGGAGAAATGCCGGGCGTGGATCAAGCAGTGTGGGAGGCCCCATTCATAACTAGCTAAATGTAAACAGGATTAACAAAAACACCAACGTTTGCTCCAAGGCAAGAACACGCTAATGTTAGCTAGCTAGCTAACTCAGCACAGCATTGCTTGGAAATAATGATGGTTCTTTGTTCATAATGCATATATTTGAACGTAAAATAAGATAATTAAAGGCAAGACGGAGGCTCACTGACATATTTTAAAATATATTTCAGCATTTTGTTAATCGCTAAAAATATAAGCAGGAGAATGTTATCATTGCAAAGTGGTCAGGCTAATGTCTTGTGTTTATTCCACAAGATTTATGGATAAGCTGTTTGATTTATAATTATTAGATTATTTTCAAATGTCACTTACCCTGCTGTGCATGAACATAGCTGTTCCTCATTTTGTGTGTTTCCCATTTGAATGGTCAGCGTATGAGGTTTCATATTATGTCGTGGATATATCCCTCGAATGCATACTGCAGTCCCTTTTGTCTTGCTCTCTCAGATATTTCACCTGTTCACCAAAAATAACTAATTATCTCCTTGGGAATGTCTGACACCGGTGCATACATACTGTAATAGACGTGCAACAGACGTGTGACGAATGTAACAAACAAAAATGTATTGATTGCTTTTTACTGCTCACATTGTTTCATTTTAGTAATATTTAATGTGTTGAAAAGGTCAAATTTGCAGTATGTTACAAGAAAAAATACTAAATTAGAGAAAAGTACAAAATTAGGCAGAATTTCTTAGTAGCCAGCCAAGAAAATCATGTTTGATCTAATAAAACCTGCACAACAAAAAATTACATTATTTTATTTCATTTAAATTAGGCACAGAAAACATTCTCACTCACTGTGCTACTGGAAAAGGAAATCATCCCATAAGCGCCACATTGGCTTTGATATCGAAATTAATGTTTGTGATCTTCACCAGTCATTTCATTTCAGACCTTAATTGTATTAAAGTCATATAGTATGGTCATAAAGCGCCATTAAAATGTGCTTTAAGTGTATAGATTCCCCACATTCTCTCCTGGATGAAGGTGCCCCTAAAGGTGCTACTGGGTCTAAACCAAGCCCCTAATGTTTACTAATCCTGAAAACGCCTCTCTATACAGTTAGTCATAGGCTATTTATTAACAACTGTGGGCACTTTGTAGCAATCTGCCGGCGATTTGATTTCGCCCTAGAGCTAAGATTGAGCTTGGTCTGGTGATAGCCAGACTAGGCACTTTGGGACGCAGGAAGAAACCATTCGGCTCATGTGATCGCTGATGGACCGGGGAAAACGACTCAAGGCTGGGACGGGCCTGCTCTGCGATGCGCTCCGATGATTGGACATCGGGAGTTTGACAGGCTTGTTAGTTCCGCCCATCAACACGACACACCTCCTCTCTCCTCGCGAGCATGGTTGGAAACTACAAATTGGAAGTGAAGAGTTTAAAAAGTTGTGCCGGTGAGCTGCTGTTTCTCATCTCAAACGAGCAGAGCATACAAGGGGAGTCGTTTTTCATGAATTAAATGGCGGAGCAACTACTTCTGGAAAACGATGAGAAGGTCAGTGCTCATTTAAGACATGTAGATCAATTACCATACAATATTTTAGTCACATCATTTTCATTGTCTTCAACACTGTCAATACATAGGCTATATGTATATAGAGTAGGAATATATATTAATATACATATATTCATAAACAGTATACATATAAATATATTCATAGTATATATATATATATATATATATATATATATATATATATATATGTATATGTATGTATATATGTATATGTGTGCTGCCTTGGATTTTGATTTCATTATAGCTTAAGCCGGATACACACATACAACAGCATTTAATTGGACCTAAATCAATTAAAAATCTAAGCAACAAAAAGAAAAAGGACTATAACGAATATAGTAAAAGTCTTAGTAGTTACCCAGAGCTTTGACCAAACTAATGCAACAAATGAAGAGCTGCACATCTGACAGATAATCACCCTAAATTGAACGCAGACTGGGCAGCATTGTCTCCTGTGAGCTATTTTCACGTGTAGTCGTCTGACTCTGTCCATCAGGCTATTAACCGGCTAAATTAGGTTTCTTTAAGGCATCTATGCTGTTATTGTTCAGTCAGAGCAGAGTCAGAGCCTCCTCTGTCTGCTCATTGTACTAACACACCAACATCCTACATTTTCACATTAGTGGATTCCTTTGGCTCGCTGATATATAAGAATAGTGGAGTTTTTTAAAACCCTGATTTTATTTAAAATTATGAAAACATCACAGAGTTGTTGATGGGCGGTGTTGTTGTGTGGTGCAGCTACCAGTTTTATGCTCCTTCCACACATTATTATCCCACCGACCCTCTAACGTAGAGGTCAGCTAAGATCTGTGTGCTGGAATGCAGGACGGCAGCGAAGAGGGTATCTGCAGGTCGTTCCTAATCAAAATACAGTAGACTGCCCACATCCTTTTGAAATGCAGTGTGATGCGCATGTGACTTCAGCGTGGTCAACAGAAGCACCCAGCTGATATTTTAATCCTTTCTACAAGCTTCAGTTGTCAGCTTTTCTCAAACTGCTACACAAGCTGAGCTACCTGAGAAATGGAGCTTTTGTCGCTTCATAAAGTCTGTGTTTTCTGCAAACTAGTGTTGAATTCATCTAATTAAAGTGCCTTTCCCAAGGCTAATGTGTTTATGGTGCCAGTGAGCAGGCTAGTTGGATCTTGCCTGTATTTAGCTGCTGGTTTGTTTCACTTCTTCTGATTCTATCACATGCTGCTTTGTACCTGTTCAGCTATGCTCAAAGATCACAGACTCTTATGCAACATACTGTATCGCTACACTTATAAGAATGCTGTGAAATATGCATTCAGAGTTAGCTAATCTCTTTGCAGGCTGCAGACATGTCCAGAAAATAGAACATGCACATTTAGTTTAGCTTTAATGTAGTCCATACAATGTTCTTTGATTCAGACAATTTATTTTACTTTATTTATTTTAGAGTGCCATGATAAAAACAAAGAACCCATATGTACTATGAACATCAAGGTCTTTTAATAGGCTTTTGACTGTGAAGCTTATTTTACACTTACATTAAAGCTTTAGTGCGTTTGATATTAATGAACGTCCGTTACATTCAAGCTGTTGCCAAATTAGTTGCTACAAAGCTAATTAAGACTATCAGCTCCACACAACTCTATCTGTATTTCTCAGTATGGCTATGTTCAGAAGATTGTGTCGTCTGGTGACTTTCCTGCGCAGAAACTCAAGTGAAGCTAATGACCTCTTCTGAAGAGTCCATCATGTTTTTGTAATCCTCCGTGTCTGTTGGGTTTAGGGTAGTACTCCAATGAGCTTTTTTGTACGTCTTGACATGATACATATGCATATCATATATGCATACCAGATTTCGTGAGAATTTAATTCTTTTTTAATCATATATCCGGCTGCTCGGTATTCCTTAACGAAACATTTAATTATTTGCTAACTAGCTAAAAAGTCAGTTAGTTAGCCTGTAGCTATTCCTTACCAAACGCTGAACCTGTCATGTGCCGAGTGGGCCCAAGGCAGCAGGTGCAGCTCTTTTTGTAAAAAGACACACACTTTAAGCTAAGTTGTGTTAAAGGCCCCATGACATGGTGCTCTTTGGATGCTTTTATATAGGCCTTAGTGGTCCTTTAATACTGTATTTGAAGTCTCTTTCCCGAAATTCAGCCTTGGTGCAGAATTACAGCCACTAGAGCCAGTCCCACAATGAGCTTTCCTTAGTATGTGCCATTTCTGTGTCTGTAGCTATTAAGGAAGAGAGAGGGGGGGCAAGGTGGAGGGTGGGGGTGTGGCCTTCACCAACTGCCACTTTGCTCCTTTGAAAGCCATGATGTCTCTCTCTCATGGGTGGGCCAAATTCTCTGGGCGGGCAAAGCAGAGAAAGGGGAGGTAACCTTGCTCCTTATGACATCATAAGGAGGAGAGTCCAGATTGGCCCATCTGAGCTTTCATTTTCTCAAAGGCAGAGCAGGATACCCAGAGCTCGGTTTACACCTATCGGCCTATGGCCATTTCTAGCCACTGGGGGACCATAGGCAGGCTGAGGGAACTCATGTTAATGTTAAAACTCATAAAGTGAAATGTTCATGCCATGCGACCTTTAATAACTCATTTCTGTGATCTCACATTAAATGTAGCTAACAGGCCTCCAGACATTTTATTGTGTAGCTTTTGTTGGTATCTGACTTGTTTCATCTCGTCTTCTTCTCTTCAGCATCTTACAAAGCCTCTGCTGGCGGTGGCTTTCCTGGCCTCGTTCGGCAGCTCCATGCTCTATGGCTTCAACTTGGCAGTCGTCAACTCTCCTGCACAGGTTTGTGTCACCACCACATCACCAACATCAACATGTAATAATCAGCATTTTCACCGCTGTCCGTCATCATCCACCCGAGTATTAAAATAGTTTTCACACCTAACCCGAGAACCCCAAATAATCTCAGAATACGCTATGGATAAGTTTTATTTTTTTAATGGACATAGTAAAGATCAGATTGCATTTCATTGTCATGTGAGTCATGCAGTTTTGTGTATCAAATCCAGAAGATGCTGTGAGCCTCACCATGTCATCGATGTCCTGTTTCCACACACACACACACACACACACACACACACACACACACACACACACACACACACACACACACACAATGAAGCATGTTAGCTATTTTACTAGCTAGTGTATGGTACAGTTCTTAGGAGGAAGTTGCATGAAAAGAGCTGCACCTGCTGTCTTGGGCCCACTCGGCACATGACAGGTTCAGTGTTTAAGGAATAGCTACAGGCTAACTAACTGACTTTTTAGCTAGTTAGCAAATAATGAAATGTTTCGTTAAGGAATACCGAGCAGCCGGAAATATGATTAAAAAATAATTAAATTCTCACGAAATCTGGTATGCATATATGATATGCATATGTCTCATGTCAAGACGTACAACAAAGCTCATTGGAGTACTACCCTAAACCCAACAGGAAATCCGCCATTTTTTTATTGAAAGTTGTTTTTTGGCTATTTCCACTTTAACAAACTTCTGCTAGAGATTTAATCCGATCAACTTCAAATTTGGTCTGTGCCATTTTATGACCTTAGAGATGAAAAGTTATTAAAAGAAAAACTTTTCATCATAGGGCATGGTCGTGGCGGGGCAGCCATTTTGTGCGTTTCGCCAACAAAACAGGAAGTGGGTGTAACTGAAGTGTCCCTTGCCCAATCAGCTCAAAAATGTTCAGGATTTATAAGAGTCCAACCCTGAGGACATCTATAGACAGATATTTACTCAAAGTCATAGCGCCCCCTAGTGGCAACAGGAAGTAGACCTAGAGATTTTATCCAGTGAAATTCAAATATGGTCTGTGCCATCTCAAGACCTCAACGATGAAAAGTTATTAAAGCCCATGTTGCAGGTTAACCACCACTGTTGATTAATGGGTACATAAAGCACTCAACATATGTATATCATTGTTAAAAATGTCTCCAAATAGTGTTAAAGGCCAGTTTTTGTCGTTTTTGGTGTTATTGGGTTTTTTAACGCAATTCGGTGATGACATCACGTTGGGGAGACGTGCCTCAGCCTAGTACTAGAACTATGGTGACTGACTGGGATGAGGAAGAGGTGTTTTTACTGTCAGTGAATAGCACCGAGTGAAAGTCAAGGTTTTCTTTATATCTAGTGACAGTGATCATGTCGTTAGTTCAGATAAGTACTGGTAATCTAGCTAGATCTAGAAATAGAAGGCATCATGCTAGCTATGGGCTAACTTGCCAGTCAGTCCCACCTGTGAAATCCCCCGACGTTGTAAACACATTTTCGATTAGATATCTCACGTTTTGATGGTAGCCTACTAGCTCCAGAAACAATATATTTGCCCAGTGTTTATTACTTGGATGGAGGTGCTGTTCGGCTTTTCACAAGTTTAGACAGCTAGCTAACGCTACGCCGACGTTTTGCTAACGTTAACGCAACAGCGTTAGCCTAGACAGCTAGGTAAATATTACGACTGCCTTTGGAGTTTCCTATATCTACGTCCACATTGTCAACTTAAGACATGTGGCGTGTTGTATTGAATTAAATGTTAAGCTTCACTCCTATGAGATGGGTGGATTTTTGTTACGTTACACACAAAGCTAACTGGCTATAGTTAGCCTATGCGTATGCTAGTGGAATTAGCTAACGTTGCGTAGCAAGCCAGCAGCTTCAGCAGTAGTTTCGGCGAGCTAACCACGAATGCTAACACATCCACAAGCGTCTCTATTTCAAACATCACTGCAGGTTGACTGCTTTTAGCAGCAGAGGTTGATTGTGGGCGACAATACTGTCGTGGTTAGCTCACCGAAACTACTGCCGATTGCCGAAGTTGCTGTCTGGCTACGCAACGTTAGCTAATTCCGCTAGCATACATACAGGCTAACTATAGACAGTTAGCTTTGTATGTAACAAAAACCCACCCATCTCGTAGGAGCAAAGCTTAACATTTCATTCAATAAAATTATGGTACAAAAGGAGCACTAACGCAACATGTCTTATGTTGACAACGTGGATGCAGATATAGGAAACTCCAAAGGCGGTCATAATATTTACCTAGCTAGCAGTCTAGGCTAACGTTGTTGCGCTAACATTAGCAAACGTCGTCGTAGCTAGCTGTCTAAACTTGTAAAAAGCCGAACAGCATCCCCGTCCAAGCTGTGTTTCACTTTCCCTCCAATATTATTATACACATAATAAAGACACATGGACTCGGTCGAGACCAAAAGCTATATTTTGCAACACCAGTGGCACAGACCGAGACCATAAACGGCGAACAGAGACGGGGCTTTCGTCTGTCGTCTCCCCAACGTGATGTAATGCAATGCATTGTGGGGGAAAAGAGAATCATTGCAAACCGCTGTAAAATAGTACTACTTTTTTGTATTTTATTCCGTTTTGTGATATCCATTGTATTTGATGTTGTTGGGTAACAGTTTAAATGTGTATTACCAACAAGCAAATTGCGCAAATTCATTAGAAAATAAACTCTGCAAAATGGGCTTTAAAATCAAGTGTTTTTGTCGAACGGTGTGGGCGTGGCGGCCATTTTGGGCATTTATCGATGAACGAAGAAGTTGTTGTAACTTGAGTGTACATTGTCATATCAGCCCGAAATTTCTCACATTTGACAAGGGTCCAGGCC
Organism: Sander vitreus; assembly: GCF_031162955.1. Taxonomy (NCBI): domain Eukaryota; kingdom Metazoa; phylum Chordata; class Actinopteri; order Perciformes; family Percidae; genus Sander; species Sander vitreus. The sequence goes on along the minus strand of NC_135856.1, from coordinate 10,765,009 downwards.
TGAGGACATCTATAGGCCAATATTGACTTTTGGTCATAGCGCCCCCTGCGGGCAACAGCAAATCAGCCATATATGCCAAACATCATCCGATTTACATTACAACTTATAATGTGTGGTCTACATGTGGTACTGAGCCGCCCCCTATACTTTAACCACGCCCACTTACTCAGACCACGCCCCATTTTATGACTTTTGAACCATTTAAGGTAGACTATTGTGTGAGGTATCATTGAACTCAGCAGAGAGGTCCTTTGTCTTTGGTCATGGTTTTGCCCGCCCCCTATGCTTAAGCCACGCCCCCTTTCATAACTTATGACCCGTTTGACGTAGACTATTATGTGAGGTATCATTGAAATCAGCAGAGAGTTCCTTTTTCATTAATGACGGTTTGCGATGTCCAACGGTCGCACAAATACACGGGCGCATGGAGCGGCGTCCGCCAGTAACCCCGACGCGAGGTGCGAGGGCCCGTCCAACGCTGCTTGCAGCTTTAATTTGTCTTTGTATTCGAGAGAACACTTGTGACAGTACACAGCCTGTATACACACTACATATCTGTATACATGTACAAACAAACTACATCCAGCAAACATTGAGACGTTGAATAAATCGGGACTCTAGCGACGTCAAATTATGTCGTAAACCCAGACCAATCAACTAAGTCACAAAATAGTAAAGTAAACTATTGGTTTTGCCCTGGACTCAACCCCTGGTCTCCAGAATGAATGTCCTGTGTTAGATCCACTGATCAACCGTGATGTGTTTTCTGGCAGAGGGCCATGAAGGCAAATGTCTTCCAAATGTGATCCAACAGTTGTTGGATCACATCTGTTGACTTATTGTTTTCAGTTTTTAGCATGTATGAAGCTGCTTACTGTGTATCACTGTGTCAATGAGGTCTCTCGACTTTCAGTAGGGCTCTATTTTTGTGCAGGAATATTGCTCAGGGTGCAGGGTTGCACAAGTGAAGGGCCACTTTCCAGTGAGTTTTTCCCCCCCTCTACTGTGTGCCTTTTAGGTATTTTGTCATGTGCTCCATGTGCCCTTTTTCTCCCCCCCAGTTTAAAATTTGTATCTCACTGCATGGAACTGATGGGATAAAAAAAATTGAGTAAGTACACATTGACACTAGAACTTCTCATTACTTCCTAAACATATGTGTAAATTACAAGTAACCATTTAAGTTGCGGCACAAAGTCACTGCAAAACTGAACAGAGCACCACAGAAAACAATGGGGCTCCTCAGTGAATTTTATAACAGTAACTAAGAAACTCTTTTTAATGAGGATCGGTCATTACTGGCTGATAGAGAACGTGATCCACTTAATAAGGTTAATCAACAGATATCCAGCGTACTGGATCACTATTAGATCCCTCTAATAGCATTAGCTGTCTAGCTAGCTTGGTTGGCAGAACGATGACAAGACATTTTTAGGTGAACAAAATGTTCCAATTAACTTTGAAGTGACAACACACTAGGGCTGTTGGAACGAATACCAAAATTTGAATATAATTCGAATAGTAAAAAAATCAATACTATTTGAATGCTGAAATTACTATTCAAATGTGACTTTTTTTTTCATAAATATACGTTATATATAATAAACGTTAGCTAATCTTCCTCTTCTTGCCTTGGCCTACCCGCGTGTGTGATTCATGTCATGTCATATGAGGTCTATGCTAACGTTACGTACCAAGTAATGTTAGTACAACATTACGGAGCTAATGTTACGTACCGAGTAACGTTAGTACACGGGGGAGTGACAGGCTGCGGCTGGAAATCGTAAGAAGGACGGGAAATAGTTTTAACATGACTTTAAAATCGACATCCACCGAGCCAAAATGCTTATGTTATCAATAGTTAGCTCTTTCTGGTTTCCGAACTGCGTCGCAAGGTATAGTAACGTTAGCTTAGGGACTGTTCGTTATTTATTTAAGGGGCCACCGGAGGACTTTTGGGACCTTTTAGGCTAAAAAGACTTGACCCTCCCCTCGCCAGTAATAATTTTTCTATGACCCTCCAAAATCATTTGAAAAAGTGGCATGACCCTTCCCTTATGTGCTAGTTCGTGCTTAGCAAAGATGTACAGATGCCATTTGATTTTTTTACAGCCATGACATACAGGAGTTAACCTCTGCATTCTCATCTTACACATCACACTCCTCTGTTATGGTGTGGTGGCCATTTCAGTAGATTTACTCACTAACATAGTTGTGAAACCACAATAAGCATGGAAACTAAATGCACACTTCCTGCATTACAGCATTACTTCAAATACTAAGTTACTCCTCTAGTAAACTAGTATTCATATGAAATAAAACAATAAAACATTGAGACCATTCAGCAAAGGACACTGGGAAATAAAATAAAGATAAAATAAAGATGTCCAGACAGTAACTTTCATTTTTTGCGTCCTGCTGCTCCCATCGTCAGCCAGGTAATATTTTTATTACTAAAGCAGTATATGAAATCTGATGTATTACCTACCACAATTTAGTTGTTTTGTGTTATTTAAGATATTTATAAAATATCTGGTCATGCCAGATATAATTAATTATTCCACTAATTTTTTAAACAATGCAATTACCCGTTTCAGCCACCAGGGGGGCAGTGCAGCTCCCTCTGCCCCATATGTCTATGCCTTGCCCCCCAGCAAACTCATGGGTCAGACCCATCTGGTAGCGAAGGAGGGCAGAGACTAAGAGCTACATGAAAAAATATGCACCAAACAAGCCACTTTGAAATGTTGCTTTTTTCATGAATACAAAAGTTGGGTGACGCCCCCCTCCTAGACTAAATAATGTTGTGTGACCCTCCCCTCAACAAAGAATAAAAAGACATGACCCTCCCCTATTTTCCTCCGGTGGTCCATTCCATAAATACCGAACGGTCCCTTAGCTGGGAGCTTCATGGAGAAAGATAAAGTTGATGTTAACTGCCCTACAGCTGTAAGTTAGCTTCCACGTCATATATTACCTTCTTACAGCTGTATTCTCAGTAACGTGACAATCTGCTAGAAACAGGTTGCTTATAAATCATTAAAATAGTAGTGACAGTACCGTTTGGCTTGGTTATTAATGCAGTTAGCATCGTTTCTTACTTACCTAGTTTATGACAAATCGTTCCAGCTGTGCTTCCTAACATGATATCATTGTGCTAACCGAGCACCGTTAGCCTTTATAACAGAGCCACTTCACTGTTGCGTGCAGGTCGCCTCAAGGCCAGGCTAATGTTAGAAGTCCCTCTAGGGGACATAACGTGTAACAACAACCACATGCTTATAGTGGCATTGACAATGCATGAGCCTGAGTAGTGTAGTACATATTATTTAACAGGCTGCAATTGAGCATTAAATATATTTGAATAGTATTATAGAGGAAGATTGACAGCTCTACAACACACAGTGAGAGAGTCAAAATTAAAGACAAAAAACATGGAAAACATGTTCACAGTGCCTGGGATATATTTTAAACCCTCTTTTGGTTTTCGCATTGGCTTCACTTTTCAGACCCGGAAGCTTTGTCCATTATTTTTACAGTCTGTGGGCCTAGACCACCTCCAAACGTGGTCTGAGTGATCGGATCTCTATGCATTCTCAATGCGTCTTGGATGCATTCACACCTTAGAGCTCTCCACTTGTGATCTGGTCACTCAGATCGAATTTTAATATCGGGTAAAAACATATACACAGGGTGATTTCTGGGTCATTTCAGATGTGAGACACACAAAGGACTGAAATCACAGGACCAGGAGGTTCATTAAGCCAATTTTGTGTAAGATGGAAATATTGTATCCTAGTACATTAGGAAGTAATAAATGACAAAGGAAAGGATGTTCTCCCCTTTTTCTCCCCCCTCTCTGTTCACACACACTCACACTCAGACATATAACTCATTTCTTCTTGTCATCCTGGTCCCTCTGAGTATATGCCCCTGAGTGTCGGTGAACATTACTGACCCTAAAATTAGACTTAAAGTATAAAGCCATGCATTGTGTGAGCAGTCACAGGACACACAGATGTTCACTCATCCTGAATATCCTAAAAGGTTCTGTATAGGCTTGTAAGCGGATGTTTAATTTGTGTTGCAGATTTAATGTTTTTAGAATGTCTCTTTATCTACATGACCATACTATGCAATGTTGTATTATGATTAAATCTGAGGTATCATAGTCATGAAAAGTATGTCACGTTTTGCGCATAAGGTACACACTTTAATACTCCTTAATAAAAAATGAATAACTTCCCAAGAATTAGTGAAGAAGCGGATGACCAACCAGGTTGTGGACTTCCTCTAGACAGCAGTTAAAACAAATTATTTAACATTGATCAAGTGCTTAGCTGAACTTTCTGCCTTTTTCGCTTAGTCGTTGTCTGCTTAGTCCGCCTATCGGACTTTTTTCCTTTTTTAAACTTTTAATTCAACTTTTCTTTAGTTTTTACGTTTTTGTTTTTGGAGTTCCAAGATTGACTAGCCTAATTATCTATCTTAACCTCAGTACATCAAGCCTTAGTTTAAGTATTCCTTTTTGTAATTCACTAACTCTCGCATTAAGTTTTAAAAGTGGTATTGTTCGGCCAAACTGAACTACTTTAGCGTACGTATCTGACAAGTATAGACTCAGAGCTCATTGGACTTTTACCTGCCAGAGACCGCTGAGTCAGCAAGCGCAGCGCCACTGAATCCAGTTTGCTAGCCTACTCTACACCTGCGGTCGTTGATAGAATTTGCTGTTTGTTTTAAGTCTGTTTTTTTATGTTGTAACTTTCTATGCTGCTGTCTTGGCCAGGACTAGAAATGGGCCGTACCATTTTTTGCTTCCTGATACTGATTCCGATACCTGAACTTGCATATCAGTCGATACCGATCCGATACAGTATGTCATATATTTTATTGTGTTTTAACAGCTGTATACTACTATCCCCGTATAGCTGTGATATGATTGCTATCATTGTTGTCGGCCTGGCTTGGGTTAAACCTTTTGTGAAACATGACGAAACACAAACAATAAAGGCCATATCATTCAAGTACAAGTCATAACAGGAAAAGAACAAATAAACTATATTAAAGGAGAATTCCGGCTAGCAGCTAACAGGGCGAGCTAGCAGCTAACAGGATGAGCTAGCTACCAGCAGAATCGAGACAGGGCAGGTGAATTAAAACAATGTCTGAGTTGAAAACGCATCATGTTGTCACGTAAGGGCCCTGTTCATGTTGGACAGACATTTTAATTGCATTTTGTGTCTGTTAAGAGGCACAAAGGCACTCTAAAACTTGCCCTGACAACTGTCGTTTTAGCTCAGTGGAAGCTTGTACACCTAGCTGCAGCTACTCCGTGTTGCCTGCACCGATTCGGGTCGGGTTTTTTTTCAACTGAAAGTACACGCATATTTATAGCGATCAAGATTAACATAAAAATTGGCCGTAATTCTCCTTTTTAAAGTAGATTTTCTTCGGGGCTAAATTACGTGGTATTGGATCGGTGCATAAACTCTTTACTTGCCGATACTGATGACAGCATTTAGGGCAATCTCGGAGGCTTTTCCGATACTGGTATCGGTATCAGAACATCTCCAGCCAGGACTACCTTAAAAAAGAGATTCTGAATCTCATTGGGAATTTTCCTGGTAAAATAAAAGTTAAACTAAATTAAAAAAAATAGAAAATAAATGAAGGCTTTTTACTTTTGAATAGCAAGTATATTGATTACACTCACAATATTTGCTGGTTACCTCAATTAATTCTTGCTCAATCAGCACTAGGCTGTTGCAAGGTGCTAATAATTATAAACATTAAACTGGTGAGTTATGTGTCAGAACTGCACACTGACAGTTCATACAGTTCCCTGCATGTGTTGGAGACATTCTTGGGGCAAATTGGAGGCACACTGTCTAGAGTTCCATAACACAATTGTCAAACTAAAACATCTCTCCTCTTCTTTTCATCACTGAACTCCCTCAGGACCACCCATTCCTTCTAATGATCACTCTGCATCCTCACTTTTTTTTTATCAAACTAAATAATTGATCTTTTAATCTGTTGGTCAGTGTCAATACTAACACTGCTCGCACAAATTAAAATTAGCTCTTATTTTCTCCGTCTCCCGTTTCAGTTTTCTGATGTCTCATTTCACTCATAGAGAGTGTCTGAATTGGGTCTCTTGAGATGAATTGGATTTAATGTAATGGGCTCTCCAGGACAGCTTGATCTCAGTGGAGTCTCCACTGTTAGACACAAACCTGAAGGAAATCTGATTTGATGCTGCTGGCCCTTACCGTAAATTTCTGTCACACCCCAAGACTAACCACTGTCATTTTATCAAGCATGCAGTTTATGAGCCCTTATCGTGAAATTTTATACAACTTTGACTGTGGGGGCTCGATGAGCTTCCTGTCTACTCCAATATGGCAGCCTCTCCCGCTGATTCAAACAACTCTTCATCCCATCCCCCAGTGCAGCGTACCCCCAACACGGTGGAAATGGCGAGACTAACGTTGACAGTTGGATGCATGGAACTGTGGGAAATGCTGATGATGTCAAATTTCATGGCCATGTTTATTGGAGTGTAGAGGTATACATATCCAATCTTGAAAGTAAATATAGTCTTTTGTAAAAGCAAAATAGGATTTGTTGGAAAAACAAGATATGATACTTGGGAAAAGAGGGCAATAACTTGTAATTTCACATGGTGTATGTAATATGATAATGGATTTATTTATCATTTACCTTACTGGACAATGTTAAATTTAATTATTTCTTTCTTCAACAAGTACATCAAAGACTTCTACAATGAGACGCTCGTAGAAGATTACAACTGGACTCCGGATGAGAAGCAACTCACCGTCTTGTACTCCCTCACCGTTTCAATCTTTGCAATCGGTGGGATGACCGGGGCCCTGCTAGTGGGCAAACTGGTAACCAAATATGGAAGGTTAGTGTGTGTGTGTGTGTGTGTGTGTGTGTGTGTGTGTGTGTGTGTGTGTGTGTGTGTGTGTGTGAGAAACACATGCAGAATGAATATTTGTGTTTGTGAAATGTGAAATTGTGCCATAAGCCTGTGCTTCTGACAGGTTCATACATCTTATTCTTAGGACACACAGTGACCCCTTATTTTTCAACCTTCTCAAACAGGAAAGGGACGCTGGTGAGATCTACTGTGCTGGTGTTTATAGCGGGAGCTCTTTTGGGCTTCAGCAGACTGTGCAGGATGCCTGCGATGGTCATTATTGGACGCTTCGTCACAGGAGTACACTCAGGTAGGCCTGTCTGTTTCCTGAATGACCGAATTTAGTTATAATGTGTCAAATTCTTACTCAACACGAAAGTAGCTGCATGTTTTTTGTACCTGCAGTATGCAGAGCTGTTTCATGTGTTTTTGTTGATTTGCAGTCCTTCATTTTGAAATTGCTTTTAATGTTTTGATTTCGTTTTTTAGGAATTCATTTTGGTATCCATTCAATTTTTTTTTTTTTTACGATAATTAGTAGACTTTCATTGACTGGATAATGTATGTATGTGTGTGTGTGTACATGTGTGTATATTTGTGTGTGTATATGTGTGTATGTGTGTATATATATATATATATATATATATATATATATATAATCAAGCTGGCCATCAAAAAAACAAACTACCAACAAATGCCTGTGGAAATCAAGTTTATAAAATTTTGACAAGAAAATTTGCTTTCTTTTTTGTTTTTCGTTGTGTGGATTGAAACATTCTCATATATTTATGAAATACAACATTTATAATATCCAACTATGTTGGCCTTAAAGGACAAAACACAACAACATTTTAGAAATCACAACATTTCACAAAACACAACAGCAAAAGAGAAAACAAAACAACATTTTAAAAAACACAACAGAAAAAACAACGGCATTTGGTGAAACCGGAAAAGGTAGGTACATATTGGACAGTAATCCCTTGTCGCTGATTGGATGCAGTCTGTCTGTCAGTCTGTGACAAACGGAAGAAATTAAAAACGAGAACATTGAATCCTATGAACAAACAATCTGTCTTTTTTCAGGAAGCGGACAAGCTAAAAATGTACCCTAGACACCCAACACATAAATTACATCATAAGCTTGTGTGTTTAATTTTCATGAAAATCATAATTAGTCTAGAATGAATATTTAGCACATTCAAGTTATGCTGATCTTCGCCTGGTTAAGCCCATGGTTTTCCCTCTCTTTGTTTCCCACAGGTATCTCTCTCAGTGTGGTGCCGATGTACCTCGGTGAGATCGCCCCCAAGAACCTGCGAGGCTTCTTAGGCCTCGTTCCCAGCATTCACATTTGTCTTGGAGTCTTCATCGCTCAGGTCCTGGGACTCCATGAACTGCTGGGAAAGGTACTAACATTGTGGCTTTCAAACACTAGGTCTACTGTCAACACTTGGAAGGAAATGTCTCAAGTTTGTTTCATTTATCCTTTATAAGTGTTTGTTGACAAAGTTCTGATGTATGAAACAGCTGCACAGAAAAATTAAGATAAAAAAAACTACATACTTATTACAGATTCTAGGCTGATTTTGTCTTTTACTACACAGGAAGAACACTGGCCTTTGCTCCTTTCCTTGGTGGTGTTTCCTACCACCATCCAGCTGATGCTGTTGCCATGGTTTCCAGAGAGTCCACGGTACCTGTTGATAGAGAAGGAAAATCTTCACGCCACCATTGCTGGTTAGAAATAGGACTTGTCCTTTTCTCCTCTCAGAGTACAGATTGTGTCATCATTTCTCTTAACAAGCTGCAGTTCTTGTTTCTCTTCTTTAAAATCCGATAACAAAGCAAAATTTAAAATCCGATGACTAAACTTGTTAATGTCACTCTTTTTATGATTTGAAGTTTAGGTTGATGTGTCTTCAGGAAAAAGCCTTTTTTTTCTTTCCTTTTAGCCCTGAAGTGGTACCGTCCTAAAGGAGACATCCAGGCGGAGGTGGATGAGATGCAGGAGGAACAGCGCTCTCTGTCCTCTATACAGACCGTCTCTGTTTGGGGCCTGCTCATGGACCGCTCTGTTCGCTGGCAGGTCATCACCATTGTGGTGGTCAACATCGGCATGCAGCTGTCTGGCATCGATGCGGTAAGGGTAAAAAGCATTGTGTCCTGTGTGTGTGTGTGTGTGTGTTTGTGTGTGTGTGTGCGTGCGCGCGCGCACACTCATATTTTAGATGTGCAAAGACTGTGCAGTTATTATACGAGAGTAAGTCATATTGCTACATTCCCAGCTGTGCTCCACCCATCTGCACCTCCTCCTGTCCATACATCACAGTCCCACATGCAGCCACTGAGTGACTAAGCAGGGGGCAACAGGACCACGCCTCATTATCTACTGGTCCTCTCTGTTAGTGCTACCCCACATGAGAAGGTCCACCCATCCACACACAAAGTCAAACACATCTTTATACTCATTGCTTCATGTGGATGGAAGCTCTTTGCATGCTGGCTCACATGCTAGTACCATTTCCCAGCAGGGGTACACCCCACTGGGTCCCACTGTCCCAGAAACACTTGAAGGCTTGAAACATCCAGACAAACGGTTTGTGCAATAAATCTGTGACACAAAATACAAAATTAGACATTTCGAGAGAGTTTAAAGTGGAAACATGCTTGTTGTCTTTATTTAACTGAGCAAGACAACTACAGTAAATAGATTTATTCATAATTAGAAATAAATTAAACTATGAGTAAATGAAGAATGGGAAAAAGAAACGGCCACAAGAATGAATGAATAGGTAAAATGACATTTCTCTGCTTGCATTTTCTTTTTATTATGTACAAATCCTTTTCAGCTAATGTAATACATGACCTCCTTATCCAAAAGACCGTATACTGGTGGCAGTGGGTCCTTCCACTTGAACCGAATCATTCTTCTATAGAACAGAAGGCTATCATAATATGGGAGCTTTAAGTTCTTCAAATAGTTGTTTGTGTATATTTTCTGCTTTGATATAGACATGTGAACGCAGTGCTGCAATAGTGATGAAATGGTATATGCATGGTTACTAAATCAACAAGACAGCATTTAACCACACCAATCAAGATCTTGTCCACACCTCATCAATGATGGATGTTGCATCAGCAAAGTGTGATTAATGAGAATACACAAATTAATTTCAAGGGGATTACTTGTCAGAAGTCCATACTGATGAAACGCGGTATCTCAAATGCATGAGTGATGTTCGGCGTGAGGATAATGATCACTATGATGAATCACGAGAAACGCTAAATAAACAGAGCGACTTTTTGGCTCCTCGTGAATAAAAAGAAAAGACAAAGTTTGACTTTGTGTGTGTGTGTGTGTGTGTGTGTGGGGGGGTCTTTCTGTGGTTCGACATATTCATCATATTAATAGACTTCACGTCACTGTCAATTTCAGATCTGGTTCTACACAAATGACATTTTTAGCGACGCAGGAATCCCAGAACCTTATATTCAGTACACAACTGTGGGGACTGGTGCCATTGAGGTCATCTCTGGGATGCTGGGGGTGAGAAGACATTATCACACTTTAAACACAATAAGATGGCATTATTATGTCAGTATTTTTATGACAATGAATCCAGTAGTGCATCCAGGATTTGTTGCTTTTCTCCATTTTACATCATTGTAAATTGAATGTCCTTTGGTTTTGGTGTGTTGTTAAAACAAAATAAACACTTTTATAGACTTGACAGTTAATCAATCATAAAAAAACTTTGACTTATTAATTCATGATTGAGTTGCAGTCCTACTTCTATTTGTTGTGTAGTGCTTAAACAGCAGACTTTAAATGAACGTTTTGACAATCGATTTATTGTTTCAGTAATTATCAATGACAATCAAGTAAAAACACAAAACATTACAATGTGACAAGGAGCTGCTTTTCTCTGTTTTGGATTGTAAAATTAGTATCTTTCTGATGGACTTTTTGACTGTTAGTGACACAAAATAAGACAAAACACATTGAAAATGTCCCTTTGCTCTGGTAACTTGTGTAACTTGTCATTTTTACATTTTATAGACTGAATAGTTAGTCACCAAATTGAAAAAAGTAACTGACAGATTAATCAATCATTTAATTGCTAGTTTTAGCTCTGATAATGTGCCGTGTGAGAGTCATTTCTTAATGTATGTTCTAAGTGAAAATAAAATTAGTTTCCCAAATTCCCATCTTTTATCTCAATCGTCATTTGGACTGATGTCTTTCTCTGTTCAGCGGGTCAATATTTTACCCACCACTGAACTTTAGAAAGAAGAAGTTTAGAGTTATATATCATGACTGGGATAATTTATCAGTCATGTAGTCATAAATGATCAGGTACTTTTCATTACGCTTTTATGGTATTTTATTGTATCGTTCGTGGGTTTTTTTTTGGTTTGTATGTGAGTTGTGTACTGTATAAAGTCCCATCTAGGGAAGAGTTTTGCAAACTAGATTAGTCTTTAGACCTTTTTAAACAGCAGACATTTTGACTTGTCACAGCAGCAAAAGAACATTGTAGTTGAAAACATTAAAAATGACTGAGTTCCATTTAGGTGAGCTGCATCCAGGGTCCTCGTATTGTGCATGCTGGCTCACTGTCATAACTTACAGGGACACTTGGTGGAACTGAGCCATCGTTAACTAAATGTGTTTCACCTGTGCTTTTCCTGCTATGATGACTCAACTGTGAGAAAGGTCTATTGATACTGTATGGGCCACTGGTCCATGCTATGTAGGCTACTTCTCCCTAATAAAAATACACATTGAATAAATACAATTAGTTACACAGCACATATCATTTTTTTTTTTTAGATCTTCTTTACTGTACTTTTACTCATTCATCTAGTCATTGAGTGTGATGTAAATGTGCCAGATGTAGCCAAATGGCTAATTGTAGTTGCCCATTGTGCTACATGAAAGATGGAATACTCTATGTATTGTCTGTGTTGCACCAGTAATCATGATATGGGCTAAAATAAATGATCAGAGGATAAAAAGTAAGCAGTTTCTTGTTCCTTGATGGTGTCACAGTTCTTGCCTCTTTGTCCGTTTTGCAGTGTTTCACTATCGAGCGTCTTGGCAGGAGACCTCTGATGATTGGCGGCTTCCTCTTCATGGGTCTCTGCTGTGCTGGGATCACAGTGACTGTCCTCTTCCAGGTACAGAATATATTAACATTAACTTGCAGATTGTGGCGTAGGGCATACAGTACATTGTTTTAAATGGGGCTAAGGACATTACCAAATTTACATCATAATTTACATAAACTAAAAGCTGTGTCTAAGGCATGGTTGTTGTTTGTTTTCTCCATAACAACATCATATAAGTATAGGTGCCCTTATGAACATTGGGAAGTTTATCTAAAGCTTACATGAGGCTTCAGCAGTCTGAGTTAAAGGGTAACTACCGTTTTTTTCAACCTGCATTTTCCTATGTTTGTATGTCTAAGTGACTAATGGGAACAGTCTTTGACATTGGTCCAGTATTAAGCGAGATCTCTGCAGTCGGAAGCGGTGAAACAAGCTACAATGTAAGTTAATAGGGCAATTGTCTAGCTTGTATTTACCTTCACAAAAGTGCTTGTTTTGCCACTGACAGGCTCAGATTAATATTCTAAGTGTCTGACAACATTATGCAAAGGATTTCTAAGGAGGTCAACCTTTCTGTTAACGAGTAAGATCCTTTTTTTAAACATAAAAACATCTGCGAAATTGCTTTCGCTAAAGCCACCAGACTCCATGTAAATAAACAGTAATTTTAGCATCGTATAATACACTTCATTCAAAGTCGACAGAAACAAAATAAAACTATGAAAACCCGTTTTGGGTCGTCTTTCTACTTTTCCAACCATCAAAACTCTAGTTTTGGTTGAAATAAACACGTAGTTTACAGATTTACATGTGAAAATATTTTGGCTCTATACACACTAAAAGTATTGTTTTTTTTAAATGTAGTCTGGTGGGTTTAGCACTAGGGACCTCAGAACTGTTTCTGGTTAAACACAAAGAGGTTTTAAAAAGGTCTATCTCTGTATGGATCCTTTCCATAGTGTCGTCAGACACTTAGAATAATAATCTGAGCCTTTTAATGGCAAAACAGTACTTTTAGTGTACCAAACTGACGCTGAACAATTGCCCCGTAGGGTTACATTGCAGCCCGTTCTGTGGCTGCCGGTTACAGCGTTATGGCTTAATACTGTACCAATTTCTTGTGAAATGAAAGTATTTTTTTTAGTATTAAATCCCGTCTTTTTGTTTCCCTGTTGAGCTGCAAAGGAAGCATATTAACATTATATTATATATATAATTATCCTAAAAAGGCTGTAAGATTTGGAAGATATCCACTTGATTTGTCTAACTCAAACAGATGAAGCCTCATAATAGATAAACTTTTTAATATAGTTTTGTCCACCATCACTTACATTGAAATCACATTATGGAGAGATCTCCTAATAGCCTGCATGAACAGGAGGAATGATAACAGCAATGTTTGTACTGTTTTTTTTTAAACAGTTGAGAAATTGTCAACCTATTCTGACAAATATTTACCAGATCATTAGTGAAAAAAACAACTACGTACAACTATGTTCTCTTCAGTAAACTAGTGTTTGGAAAACCTGTTTACTTATAGTACAAACACGAAAGTAATTATGAAGTAAATGTCAGTAGCATGGTACGGATATGTTACATATGATCAGAATCATTAAACATAGTCAAATAAATAATCAGGAAAAACTGGGCAAATTGCATAGCCTACTAATGTTTACAACTTGTGACTTCAGACTCATGACTTGTGTTTGACCAATCACAGGCGCAGGTGTCCTTCATGCGCTACATCAGTGTGGGCTGTGTTGTTGGGATTATTGCTGGCTTCTGCATAGGTCCAGGTAAACACTTCAGTAACCCTGTCTGCATCTCACTTGAAACCTCTTTTAAAAATAGGAACATTTCCAGTCCATACATACTGCACTAGATTTGGGCTGTCTGTCGGTGTGTAAGATAACACTGCTCCCTGCTGGAAGCTTGCACAATAGCAGGCACCAAATCTTTAAGAAAAAGCAGCACCACTCCATCCCTACTGCTGTGAAGACTGTGAAGAGATATTGTATTTCATTAGTCTTGTAAATTAGGAAATCTTAACTGCCACACTACATCCATTCCCACAGCCGTTTGTACACTGGATGAGTTGAGTGAAGTGAATTAAGAGGCAATAGTTTACAACTTTGGGAGCCACGTTGAGTGGACCTGTGAGGATGATGAATTAGAATGATCCTGGTTTACATAGCGTCATTCGTCAAGCCGGCCACAATCTATACCTTGGCACGCGGACGAGGATTTCTGTTGCTGCAATTAGACTTTTAATGGCTCATTGTTCATAAGCTAGCCTCGATGAATATGGTTTCCTTCAGACGAAACCTTGCATGCACAATGACGCCCCCACCATATATACCGCAGATGTTGACAAATTATGGCCTCGTTATTGGTTTGCCGGTATTAAACCTTCCTCTATGCAATTATCATGCACAGATAATGAGGACATCATTTGAAAAGCTCATCATTAGAGCTTTTACTCATGCATATTTTCTCCTTCATAGCTTTCACTTCTAACAATGAAGAATTATGTGTTTAAAGCTAGGACAACATGGCATAGATCCTGCATATCAAACTAATGACTTGCACAAGTCCTGGCTAAGCTATTCTGTTTCTTGTGGTTCCGAGTTGGACTTTTTCCAGGTTGACAAACATCCTTCTCTCTTGTCAATCTATGATCACTGAGTAATAATGAGCACATAATGAAGTGCATGCAGAAAAAGCGCTGTAATATAATAGCAAATGAGGCTCGAGGAATGTTTATCATTTGTTTTATCATTGTTCTGTTTATTTTGAATGACTGCCAAACAATAGTCCTGAGTAGGAATATTGATAAACTAATTGATGAATGAAGATGCTGGTGTAAATTTCACAACGCCCAATAGATTCATACTGCACTGAGCGGTTAAATGTGATTTGTGTTATGACAGGATGCCTGGTTAGATCAGACCAACAGATGAACTGTATGTGAAGTGAACCATGTTTTCAAAATATTTCCTTTAAAATAATACAAATGTGGGTTTTTTGTGTATTCTGTGTAGCTGGTGTGCCTTTCCTGATCACTGCAGAGCTGTTTAAGCAGTCACACCGACCGGCTGCCTACACTGTGGCCGGATGCCTCAACTGGTTGTCCAACTTCACCATCGGCTTCGTCTTTCCTTTCCTAGAGGTAAGAGCAAACTCAAATTCTGCTGTTGGCTTATGATTTTGAAATCCCTTGATCCTGAAACGACCGAAATGTGTAGCAGATCTCAGATGGGTTTACTGCCTAAAATACAGTCAGGTTCATTTAAAAAAAAGAGCATCTCATGTGTCCAAATGTTTTGTATATTTGGCATCTTTAGTCTAGTTGGCATTGAGTTCATCCTGACATTGCATCCAGGATCTGTTGTGGCTTCACTCGCGATGTCAGACACATTGCAATTATGCTATGGGCCGTCTGGTTTTGTTTGAATAGACACGACTCCCCAAATACCAATAAAATTACTAATTAAAAGCGACCTTGCTGTCTCTCATTGTCCTCAGTGTTGGTCTAGTCACTCTAGTGGAACAGACACAAAGTAAAGAGGATGTACAAAGTGTAGAGTAATGTACAGATTAATATACAGAATAAAATATAGAAAAAATAGAATGCAGAATAAAGAGTATAAATACTCTAGATATATACAGTATGATATATGTACACGACCCCAGCATTATATAAATAGACAAAGTTAGCAGCTAGTTGGTGAACATAGTGGAGCATTAACTCCAGAGCCAGATATGGTCAGTAAATACCTAGTTTTGCAGTAGCAGACCTATCTACCACAGCGCTGTGTCAGCGCTGAAGTATGGTCTGGCTACACCGCCTATCTACTCTAGGATAGAGGGAAAAAATGCCATGGCTCGTTTGTATTTCTTTAAACCAATCATAGTCTCGCATTGCCAGACCCTCCTCCACAGCGCGGTGGGGGAGGGTCAGGCTAGTCCACACAGCATTCCGGGATGGGATAAAAACGTGCTATGGTTTATTGGCATTTCTTTAAACCAATCACAATCGTCATGGCGGAACCCCGGGGCTGCTGCAAAATATCCTTGGGAAGGATCTTGTTTTGGTGGAACATGTGTATGTTCAAAAGTTGTTTTAGTCATTCAACATAAACTCGGATTTGACAGATAGATAGTCTCGCTAGCTATCTCAATTTACCCTGCAGAGATCTGAGGAGCAGTTAACCCTATTCCTCATAAATCGACCGGAGTTTAGAATTCCAACACAAAGAAAGCGTAAGGTAACCGACATCCGGCCGAAAAGAAGGACATACGGCGGAATTTCCAGCAGAAACGGACCAATCCCGGAAGTGGAAGGTTGTCAATATAGACTAAACCAAACACAACCATCCTTGGCAGCACTAAGTCCTAATACGGAGAAAGCAACAGGGGAAGGACAAGCTTTGCTAGGACGCGTGAATAGTTAAATAGAGGAAATGGAGAGTGAATATTGGACTCCCATTTATCAGGTGGCCAGAAACATGACTCCAAATGAATGCTAATGTTGCTCCGAATCAACTGCATATGTGTGTAGCAGCTGTTTGCTAACAAGAACAGTATGTGTTTTCTTTGATCATGCATTTGTAGTGTTTTATTCAAAGTTAAACTGTGTGTCCTCCCACCACAGATGTCTTTAGGTCCTTACTGTTACCTGATCTTCTGTACGATCTGCTTGGGAGTGGCCGTCTACACAATCTTCATTATTCCTGAGACCAAGAACAAAACCTTTATGGAGATCAGCCAGATGTTCGCTGCTAAGAACAACATCCTCAAAGAAGAGCTGCATTCCAATGGTCATCTCAAAATGGCTGTGATGAACGGCTATGGAACCCTTGGCCGCCACGACGAAAAATAAGAAGGATTGAGGAGGTGGACCTACATGCAAATTATGTTCTCTTCTCTAGAAGACCAGATAAAAGGTGGAACTTCTGTGGCCACGAGGAGATCTGCTGCCTCATGCGAAAACTACAAAGACCATACACTTTCTACACGCACACTAATTCCTGTTTTAATAGTTAATCCCCAGTCAAAGTGCAGCTCCTGTACATTATATGGGACAGAAGTCACACAGTCATGCGTTTCAAATCAACCGTCAGTGACATTTTAATCCGTTTCCCTGCATCTTAAATCATTTTTACGGGAGCCGAGTTGGTTTCTCACAGTGCTCTCAGAAGTTTTAATCTTCGCATTAGCTTCACTTTATTTGAACACATTCCATGATCACTTAATTGTTCATAGTCAGTGTTGAATTCTGTCTTTGTTGCTCAATAAATACTGATTATGTGTATTTAGTGACTTGGCAATAACACCTTTTGAGGCAGTGCTTCAATCAGTGAACTAAAGGAAGTTATGAAAACCATTTCTCTCATGTTTCACTCATTGGTTAAAAAGTCACGAAAACATAATGTGAATAATACAATAGTTACTGTTCCTGTTCGTTCACAGTGTTCAGCTCAAGGTGAATGTCTTGACAAAGAACTTGAGCTTGTGTTTACTTTCGTCTTTTGTTCAGTGTGTGCATTTTCTATTTTAAGAGAGCTGGATAATGTGGCTGCTGTAGTATTATTTAATGTCTTGTCCAAATATATATATATATATATATATATATATATATATATATATATATATATATATATATATATATATATATATGTATATATATATATGTGTATATATATATATATATATATATATATATATATATATATATATATATATATATATGTATATATATATAGCTTGTTAAAGAGCTATAATTTATCAATATATCAGTCATTTCTTTTAACTGGCCTGTTTTGCAAGACCTCATTGTGTAAAATATGGTGGAAATAAAATGAAAACTGTTCAAGAATATGCAGAAACATTAAAATATGTCCCGTCTGTTCTTCTGCTGTATTGAGCTGTAAAACTTTTTGCTGATTGAGCCTCATAATCACAACTAACATACAAAAATAAGAACAAAAAATCGGATTCATATACAGTAGGCTAGTTTACCCCGCTGTAAAAAAATAAAAAAATAAAAATAAACCCACTGTGCCATCAAATACGGAGCGGCTCTTTTGTGTTACCACAATACTTTAGTTTCTTTTGGGGCCAATGTTAACTTCATATTAATTTAGCTGTGGTGATGCCCAATAACTGGAAGTTGCCTCCATGCACAGAAAATTCCAACAAAGAGAAAGATCGTTATCTGGCATTATTGTATCTCGCCAAAAACAACCATAAATATAACAAAAAAAATTGCAATTACAGCAGAAATACACATACATCATGAAGCAAATAAAATGTAGGTCTTAAAAGCACAATCAAAATGATTCCCAACACTGACATAATAGAAAAAGATTGCAGAAGAAATACTGAAAACCTTCCGTTCTAAAGGGCAAGAGTGAAACTAAAACTGTAGCCTCGAAAGCAATAAGCCACCCGTAGTCTACAATGGGTTAACACGTTGTAACTAATGGCTAATATGTGGTTTACAAGTACATACATGGTGTGTGGCTGATCTGGAGCTTTCAATCATATGACATGATCTTTATCATCAGATAGAGTTTGCCCAGTTGTCATGGAATTGTCGACTGTACAACATGAACATAAAGTCCTTAAAGTGCTCAGAAAAAATGGACATTTCAATTGTCAATTGTCATGGAATTGTAAATTCCACGACAATTGACAATTGAAATGTTGATTTGGCAAATGGCAAATTTCATCTGCTGAGGAAGATCATATGATATGATCAAAAGCTCCAGAACAGCCAAATGCTCTGCAGCTCTTTTGTAGAAGGTCAGAGGTCAAAATGTTCATTTGAGGGGTCTTCCTGATGAACTCCAGAACTAAGAAGACAAAACAAGTGTCATGCTGGAGGATTATAAATGCTCACCCAACAACCCAAAAGTTGTTCCTCTTAAGGCCTAATAAGTGATTTATGAAGCATTTATGTAGCCATTAATTACAACTAATAAACTCTTTATAAAGGGTTACTTATTAGCAGGTGGTACACATATAGGAAGTATTTTCTGCACTCTTGGAAAGACTGCACTGAGGCTGATAACTCAGGAACAGACAACAGCCTACAGGGGAAAAAACATCTTTAAATGTCTTAGTGTTGTAATAAACAATAAACCAACACACTTCCATCACTTCAGTGTCTATGATACTGTGTATTTAACATAATCTTGATATCTGTCTCTGGTTCCCACAATGAATAAGACTACATGCTCAGTTACTGAAGAACTGTGAATCTGTCCTCAACATGTAAATGAGACACTTTGGAGTTCAGGTCTTTCTAAGGGATGTTATGGCCATCCCCTGGTATTTTTGTCATTCACCTCAAACTGTGTAGTGTGATCATCATTGAGTGAAGAATCACACAAATAGCAGCGTTCTCTCAGTGTGTAAAACTGACATCATCATGACTTCAGTCCTTTGCCAGCCAGGGTTGCAAATGTGCCATACTATGTGATGTTGTATGGTAAATTTGAGAGTCATTCAGTATGTTGAAGGATGGGAAATGGCGCTCCTGTCTCTCTCATCTCTTCTCACTGCCTTTAGGCTGGCAGATCCATCTGTCAGCCCCTACACAAGGACCCTGCAAACCCCCAACTGAGGCAGAATGGATACATGTTGTCCCTGCTTGTCCTGTTATCACAGAGGAGAGAGAGAAGAGGGTCGACCGGACCAGTGTTGGAAACATCAGCATCACATCCGGATTGTTTTGGTATACAGTAAAGAGTGTCACAGCGCTTTCAGACATGGCTTCCTGTCACAGAAATAGAGGGGAAAAGGTGATGCAAGCTGGGTGATTGAGAGTCAACCTTTGGAGTTGTTGATTTGCTGCTGAATGACAAATGGACAGGGGAGTTTGAGTCCTGAGAGAGGACAAACAGGGGCCGTGTCGCTGTTCATATGTAACGTCAATCCCAAACAAAGGGCTCCTTGTCACTGCGACCACAGTACATTGCTGTGGATAATCCCACAGCATTGTGCACATGTGATAACACACTCACACACTCTCAGGCTCACTCCGCCTTGGGCAGGCAGAAGCAATAAATCAAACAAATAGCATCACAGCCTGGCGAAGGAAGCATTCCAACAGATAAAATGCTCTCCCACACAACAAAGCCACACTCACTGCGTAATTAATTGCAACAAATTACCTCTTCCTCTCCCTCTCGGCCCCCACCTCCCCTCTTTTACGGCACTGACAAGCGCACTACACGCTCCTGCGCGCGCGCGTGCGTTCGCGGATGTGTATGCGCACGCAGCTGCACACTCTAGCGCGCATCGTGGCACCGGTGCGTACACAAACTCACACACACATACTCGGCCTGCACCCTTCATAAGTGCTTTAATGTGGCTTATTGCAGTGTGCGGTCCCCTTAGCCGTGGAAATATTCGCTTGACGGATGTGCTTTGTCGCCGGCGCTCCCCGGCGGAGGGCGGCTGTCAGGGAGGAGATGATAACATTAACAGGGAGGCAGGGCGATGACAAATGCCTGTTATCAGCGAACGAGGCCGGTGACAAATCGAACGGCAGCGCCCAGGCAGCCCCGGCGCGGCGTAATAAAAAAGAAGATGGATGGCACACCCAGGCAGGGCCCGCGTTAATGCGATTTCCACTGCTCTCCCTGACTCCCAATTAAGGCTGGGAGGAAAGGAGGGGCGGTGGGGAGGATGAGGGAGAGAGATGTGGAGCGCAGGAGAGAGGAGAGGAGATAGAGATGTTGTGTCTTGTGGATGAGAGTGTGAAAGGAAGGAGGAGGAGAGCGAAGGATGGTGAAAGGAGGGAAGACTGATGTGGGCATGAAGAGAAGAAGAGGAGGAAGGGGTAGAAATATGAGGACAGGAAGGGAATGTGAGTCAGATGCAGTGGCATATAAAGAGGATAGATGTCACTAAGGATGAGGCTGGAGTGACAGGAACAAAGTGGAGGAACCACAACAGAAGATGCAGCTTTAATTGTCTTCAGAGCCCATCTGCTCCCCCCTCTACACCCCCCTGCTTCCCTCTTTTACTCACATCTCAATCAGGGCCATGTCTCAGAGGCATAGAGTTGTTATGTGTCTCTGCAGCCAGGTGGAACACCATTAGAGCCTTTTCAAACAGCTACAGTAATGAACAAAACCTCTCTCTCTCTTTATTCTTGCTTCGACAGGTTGACGCTCCTTGATTAGCAGTAGCCTATCAGGTCTGTCAGCACTGGATCGAAGTATAAAAAAAAGTCCTGCATGCTCCTGCGGTTCTCTATTGGCTCAGGATTCAAGTGCTGCTCCCTAAATCAGCTCTTACAAAAACAGAGCTGACAGACAGCCTATGGCTTACAGGCAGACAGAGCTATAGAGATGAGCTACGACTGTGTCCAGGATGACTGTTCCAACTCATCCTGTCCAAGGACCCAGATGTTATCGCTTTGCTAAAAGGATCAGCACAGGATATTGAGAGATTGCCTCGGGATGAGGGGGCATCTGTGCCCGAATACCCAAGGGCTGCTGTTTTGTCACTCTGACAGTGTTTTATAAAAGGCTGAGGAAGCTCCGAAGACTGCAGAAGCGAGGGCCATATATCTCCCGCTATTACATCCAGGCTAGGAAGAGAGGGTTGAAATGACAATGAAATATAGCCCCAACTCAAAGGGAGAAAAAGAACAGGGTCTAAAGAGGGACGGCTAAGTCTCCTCCGGAGCCTGCAGGGGCTGTGCTCCAAATCGGAGACAGATGAACAGCAGTCCCAGACACTAACCCTGTGCTACACTGCAAGTACACAGAGGTGAAAAGGAGAAGATATGTGGTTCAGAGAGGGAAGTCCTTAGAGAGAACAGCCTCTCTGTGCCTTTGCTGATATTAGTCTGAAAGAACAAGGAGAAATTAGAGCCCTGCAGAAAGAAAAGGAAGAGAGAGGAGGAGGGGGGTGAAGGTCCAAACTCTGCAAGGACCCCTGCATCATTAAGTTGTCAAGTGGACGGGAGGCCCCGAAATATGACTTGGAGTTATTGCTGGGGCTGGGGCTGATGATATAAGAATTACGGTACATGGATCATAGCCGGATCGATAGGTAGACAAAGTCATTATGGAGGGGCTAGAGTTCAATGCCTCCCTGGGGCTGTGAGAGGAGACAGAGGGCTTAAATTTATCACAATGGCAATGTGTAACACACACAACACACAGGTGGGTAGCTGTGTAGTTATATTTCGCTTGTTGCCCTTATTTCCAAAGCGATCTGTTCCAGGTGTATTGATTGTTTGAGTCGTCTGTGGCTGCAGAAATTAATCTCTACATGTGTGTCTTGACTTGGCATTTATTTGTCAATGTGTTTGCGCAGCGTGAAGGATGTCCTTACATATGTGTGTTTACAGGTAAGCTAAATGTCTTGGTGCATGCACATCACTCAGCAATGAACATTTGTCCTTCTTTGCTCTCTTGTCTTTGCAGCAGAGGGAAGCAGAGGAATGGGGAGCACGAGCAGGGCAGCATCGATCCTTTCTGTGCCGAGAGAAATTAGGCATGAAATTAAAGCTCCCATCAAAGGCCAGGGCTGGCACTGTCACCTGATCCAGCACTATTTATACTCCTGGGAGATGATGATGATGTCTCCATCACGATGATGATAACAGGACAGAGAGAAGAGAGAGACAGAGGTGGGGAAAGAGAGTCTCTCTCCTCCATCCACGGTGCCACTGACCTGCCATCATTTATACTGCCAGGGCCCAAGTGCAAGGTTAGCGCCAGCCTGAGCCCCCATAAATCACTGCTCTGCTGGACGGAGAAAGGCCGGGGTCGACGCCTCACGCAGCCAGCCCCTGCTGATGAGAGAGTATTTATAGATCAGGATGGAGGGAGGACAGAAAGGAAAGAAGAGGATGGATGTGTGTCTAATTGGCTTATGAGGAAGTGTACGCACGGAAATACAGATATGATGGGAAATATTCATCTAAATGCAATCAAATCCACTTGTGCTTTAGTGTTGATTGCGAGTTATGCTTTAGCACATTAGCTGAGTTTTCTTCTGCAGGAATGTGAAGTCAGTCAGCACGGAGACGGCAGAGCTGTGAGGAAGTCAAGAGACAGTAGGGGGAGCCCATTAACCACACATCAGACCCTGTATGTCGAGTTAGCTGCTTCCTTCAGACTGACACACTCTGACTTCAATTGAAACAGCAAAATTGCCTTGCAACACATTACCAAAAAGTGGAAACACAGCCAACCCGCAAGTCACTGACACATCAAAATAACCAGTTCAAAACTTCCATATCAAATACGCACTTTTTAACACATATTTTCAACAGTCACATTCTGTACAAAGTCCCTTCCAAGCACAGTGTTTTGACAGCAGTACAGCAGGCCCCGCATGGTGCTGTAATGACCAGTGGCCAAAGATTGTCCAGGCTAAACACTGGTTATGGTTAACCACAAGATGACTGGTTGTCCCTCAGTCTCACTTTTATTTGCATGCTGCTGGTGTGATGCACGGCATCCACCTCTCCAGCAAAAATAAACTGTGGCTCAGCACCAGATTTTGAAGAAAGAATCACTTAAAGATGTTTTTCAGGATCCCTGCTGATGCTGACAGTGCTCATGATGTATGTTCAGATGGTGATTTGTATGTTGAATTAGTTTTTTAAGTGGTGAATCACTCTGCACTAATTGTACTAATTGTGAAGGGATTTGTATGTGCAGTGTGTGCGTGTGCGTGTGTGTGTGTGCGTGTGTGTGTGCGTGCGTGTGTGTGCGTGTGTGTGTGTGTGTGTGTGTGTGTGTGTGTGTGTGTGTGTGTGTGTGTGTGTGTGTGTGAACAGTAGGTCAGAAAACCAGGCTTGTGATTGGTTCAAATCCAAATTGGCTGGGATTAGGAAGAGAGGTAAAGAGTAATTTACTTAGCTTAATTTACTAACTTAGAGTACATTTACTGAAATTGTACACTTTTAAAACATTGAAATATTTAACTTAAAGTCAATATGTTTAATAACTTTATTATAGTCAGAAATATAATACATTATGCAATGCTAGAGTTTAAAGCTAGGCAGTGTGATGAATAGGAATGTGTTGATTTCTTTAGAGAATTGGTAATGTTCTCTCTATTATATTGAGATAAAGTCAGTGGTGGTTTATGTTTGTACCTAAAATACTAAATTTGTGGGGATGAATGCTGAAACAATTATTTGATTCATTTATTAGTCAGCTTACTGAAAATGAACTGACAAGAATTTTGATAATCAATTATTCATTTGAATAACTAACAAATGTTTTCTGTTTTTATTACTTTTCACCTATTTATATTATTTATATTTTATTTTAAAAACTTGTATCCTCATTTGAACCTTACTTTTAAACCTTGTTTGTTTATTTACTTAATTGTGAACTGTTGGTCAGACACAACTAGCTATTTGAAGATCAGCTTGAGCTCTGGGAAATTGTAATGTATACACATTACAATCTTTATTTTTTTTGATAACATTTTAGGGACTAAATGATTCATTGATTAATACAACAAATAATCAACAGATTAATTGATAATGAAAATTAAAATCTCAGGTTTTCATACAGTAAACATATGTATAGCTTCTGATACTTAAACACTACTTACTACAGATAAATACAGTTTGTATTTACTTTTAAGTGTTACTACATTGTGTCATTGATATTTTTACAGTTAATAAGTAAAGGACTGCAGTGCATTGTCATCCAACTTACCGTGTACAGATAGAAGTGATATTACTCAACAAAGATGTAAAATAAAAGCTCCAGTGCTTACTTTGGAATCTTTACAGTCAGAAACAGAAACTCACATAAATACACTGATGACCAGCTTCTGTGCACCTAAACTCTGATATTGTAATGAATTTACTTACTCACAATTACAAGACAAACACCCACCCGCATCATGTCTCCCATTTCAGTCTCCCCAGCAATAGACCCCTCCTCAGGACATGAAGGTCAGCATGGCAGATAGAAGGGGTGTTTGATCGATAAGCAACACCCTCCCCTCGGCTCACTGACAGCTCCTGTCAAGTATCCAGCAGGACGCGTATTAAATAGATCAACCCTTTACCCCCTCCCCCCAACCCACTGCCACCCCCACACACACACACACACACACTTTAAAGGAGAACTGTCACTAACTGCTACTCTCACATACCAGTCAGGTGCTTTCAACGCACTGATAATGTGCCAAGGAATTTCACCAGGACTGTTATCCCAACTGTAAGGGGGAGAATGTGTGTGTTGGGAGGAGAGCTGTTGAAAGTTGGCTTGTGTGTGTGTGTGTGTGTGTGTGTGTGTGTGTGTGTGTGTGTGTGTGTGTGTGTGTGTGTGTGTGTGTGTGCCCTCCCTGACCCCATGTGCTTATCATCATTTCAGATCAAGCTACAAAAGTTTAGGATTTGGCTGCGTATTTATTTATTAGATTTGACAGTATTTTGTACGTTTTCTGTGGACAAAAGTGGCCTGAAAGTTTTGAGTCTGGACTTAAACCTGCAAGAAATCATCATATGTGGAAAAAAACTAACTAGTTGAGATGAGTTATGAGGCTGGAAACATGTCCTTTTTTTCAGGGACTCCTTGAGAGGTGCTCCTCAGTGACCCACATCACAGATGTTGGAGGTGAGAAGAGTCCTTTGTGTGAAGTCTGAGAAAAATGTGTTTGTGTGTCCTTCACCCGCCTTAAGGCCCGCATCCTTAGGTGCTTAACACATCGACGACGGTGTCCTTAAACTGAGATGCAGCAAAGCGGCCTGCAGGCTCACACAGTTGGTGTATGTGTGTTTGTGTGTCTTGGAGGGGCGGGGGGTTTAAAGGGGCGACAAGGCGATAGTGTCGCTGATTGACACGTGAAGAGCGACTAAAAAATGTTCCCCTTTGGAATGCGACAATCTCCCAGCGTCCCATGTTGCTCTGCGTCCAACAGTGAATTGTTAAAAGCATTCCTGGCAGTTGGGGTGAGGGTGGAAAGAGGGCGAAAGGAGACGGTCTGGTTTGTTTACCCCTAAAGAGAATGAACCACATCCTAACAGGCCTCCAACATAGTCACACACAAAAGATAAAGATGGAGAACGAGGAAGGGATGCATTTTATGAAAACTTTTTCATCTTATTTCACAGCATCTCCCTGGTGTTACTGTCATTTCAAAAAGCACAAACATCTTCCATTGGCTCCCATTCTTTCTCTTTTCAAGCAAGTCAACCCCACATTTGGGATTTTACTGAGGACAGCGGTTCAAAAGAGCCTTGGTGGTCCCTGAGCTCGTGCAGTCACATACACCCCCACCCTACCGTCCCAAACCCACCCACTGAGGCCGACAAGGTGGTGGTGGTCGCGCTATGAGGCGAGGTCCTTTTTGGAGCGGCAGGTTAAACCGACCACATGACAGTGGCACAAGACCCCCCGCTTGCAAGGTCTAATTGGTTCCACAGGTTGCAGACTACAGAGGAAAGAGGGGAACAGGGAAGAAGAGGAGGTTGAGAGAGGGGGGAAAGGGGAGAGGAACAGCAGGGAATGAGAGACAGATAAATGGTAGGAGAGAAAGAGGGATAGAGGAGGGCACGGCACAGGAAGGAGGGATCGGAGAGAAACCGCATGGAGAACACAGTGAGCCGCCAGGGGGAAATCCAGAAACAGATAGAAAATGAGATCAGATAGATGGAAAAGACAGAAGAGAAGGGGTAAGAAGGGGTAGGGAGGGACGAGGAAGAAAACATGATAGATAGATAGATAGATAGATAGATAGATAGATAGATAGATAGATAGATAGATAGATAGATAGATGCTAACATCAGCATGCTTACATGCTCACAACACAATGCTTACATGCTGATCTTTAGCAGGTAGAATCTTTACCATGTTCTCTGTGCTAGTTCAGCTTGTTAGCATGCTAACATCCGAATTAGCACCGGCGGAGAGTCAGATAATAAAAGGATTTTGGTCTAACTTTTATAGAGAGGCGAAGTCCCTCCCCTTCCGGTGGACCCAATAGGACCTTATTTCTGAAAAAAATATGTAAAGTAGTTAACAGGGAGAGACAAATCATTTTTTGATCCCATTTGAATTGTGTCATGAATAACACATGATGTTTGCCATTTAAAAAGATAATTTTGCAAGTGAAGAAAGTCACAGTTTGTCGTAGGTTTGTCGTAGTAGGCTACCACTTCACGCTCAGTGAACTACATATGTAGTCTTGCACGATATACTTCATCTTGCTTACTGCTCGGCTCGCACACTCGCTAGTCGCTAGCTTACTAGCTAGCTATGTTCAACAACACATGTAACGTTATCTTGCCTGATGTGTTTTATCCAGCATCTTTTTATCAGCCAGCAAGCGAAGACCCATTGCTCGTTTGAGCAACTTTACATCAATAACATCATGGTTACAATAACAGTCTGTGGTTTAAGGTTGCCACTATTTGTTATAAATCAACCTGTGATTAGGGATATGATACCACAGTCAACGTATGTCATTCAGTTGTACTGGCAGGGCACAGAAGCCCCATGGTTAACATGTATATAGCACCTGGTGTTTACTCGCAGAGTGTTTGTCAGCCTGTCTATTCCGTAGACAGTATATAAAATGGACCAACAGATCCCGTTGCTCTGGGCGGAGACCAGTGAAGGCCATTAGAAGCACTTTTCCGGTGAGCGTCGAGCGTTACTGTGCAGCCTCCAACTGAGAGATACGACGTAAATGTGACGTGAGCAACCTGTCTGAAAGTTGTAAGTCTTCTGGTAGCTGTGCCAAGAGAAATCTCAATCATTCCCAATCTTGCAGAGACGGAGAGCGTAGGTATATGTAAGGAGATAACATAGGCACAGGCTAATTATTGCTAACTAAAATACTAGTTAACATTAGTGATAACTATTTTTACAAAAACGTCTGCTACGGAGCCATAACGTGAGATACAAGGTAATTGAGCCTTTTATACATTGTCGTGTTTCTTTAGAAATAAACAATGGACAAATAAAGGCTTTATACGCTTCAGATGTAAAGTTATTCGCTGTCAAAGTGACAGTCAAAAT
Organism: Sander vitreus; assembly: GCF_031162955.1. Classification (NCBI taxonomy): domain Eukaryota; kingdom Metazoa; phylum Chordata; class Actinopteri; order Perciformes; family Percidae; genus Sander; species Sander vitreus. The sequence continues at coordinate 10,736,923 of NC_135856.1, read as the reverse complement.
GAATGGCAGTCAATGGAATGCTAACGGCGGGTGAGTGCTTGTTAGCATCAAAATGGCGCCATAGGAGCTATGGGTTGTTGACAGACACTTACCCCCTTGGTCTATTCACATGTGACGCACAGTGAGACTGCAGCTTTCTTAACTTGCAAATGTATCTTTTAAATTGACAGACGTCGTATGCACAATTCATCGCTCAATTCAAACGGGATCAAAAAAGTATTTGTCTCTCGCTTTTCACTGCTGTACATATTTTTTCCGAAATAAAGTCCAATGGTGGTCCACTGGAAAGGGAGGGACTTCACCTCTCTATAGCCTATGCATCAATTTGTTCAGTGTTCAGTAGTTATATTCATACAATTCATGTATTAATACACGTCTCTTTTTGAATTCTCAGTGTCATGTGATGCTCGTTATATTCCCTGCAGAGGGTTGTGAATTGTCTAGGTGAAGTGATAATATTTTTTTGTGATCACATGTCAATCTCAAAAGGGGACACTGTTTTTTTAACTTGTTCCCCTCCACAGGGAGGTCAGAGAGCAGGGTCAGAAACAGAGCGCAGCCCTTCAGCAGGACAATTACTTGTTGTCATTCATGGAGGCTTGAACATGGGCCTTGAAGGTAACACTGTCTGAAAATCTATTTAGCATAATTGGACTTGGATTTATATCAAATTTTTATACAATTCCACATAACACCTGTGGGGTTTTGTTCGCTCAGAGGGAGGTTTTTATATTTATTGTAAAAACAAGCGGAAAATGGTTATTACAACTTCCAGAACAAACTGTTACATTTGGCTTGCAGATGTAATGTTGTATTCTTAATCCAAGACGTCTCATAACGTTGTGTTAATCCGTAAGGAGATACAAAGCTTGAAGAGCAAATCGTCTTTAAGGCAAAGCCCATGTCTGATCTTTTTTGCCTATTATAGTATTTTATTTGTCGGATATGTATTACCTAATTTTCAGCCTATGTGACAATGAACAAGTCAACTCAATGGCCAGAAAACCACAGCACACAGCCTAAAAGCTGTAATGCCATTGAGAAGTAAAATCTGGAACTGTTCAGCAAATGAAGGAGTGACTTTGTGAGTCCTCAGAGTATTTATTTCTTTTTATACCCTAAACGAGCTTTAGTCTGTATTATTGGTAGTTATAGAGCAGAAAATGGTATTCCCAGAAAAATCACCCTGGGTGCTGTCACACTGCAGGAAATCTTACAAGTCATTTAATCTAGTTAGGGCTCTTAAAATATTATTTTTCTTAAAAAGACGTTTGAAAAAAAACTTGCCAGTGGGAGAAGTAATTTAACATACATCCAATGCAAATACAGATAGAAAATACTTGAAATTTCTTGAAGAGTTCCCTTAAATGAATGCCTTTATGATACCTCTGGAGCAATCTGCCTTATTTTACAGTATGATATTGTTTCTTATTTCAGCTAGCTCTATGAGACACCTGATACTGAGCGAGAAATATCTGGAATTACCTGACTTTTATATTTAACATGTTTAAAAAAAAATATGATTTCCTTGTTATGATACACATTTTTTAATGCAGCATCTTGCATAGTCCATTTCTTTTATGGAACAGGTCCAATTTTACATCTCAGTGACATCTGTCCTAGACTGTCTAGACCATAGTAATAACACATATAAATTCCTAAAGTGACTGGCATTCCCATTTGATGTAAAGTGATCTGCTGTGTGCTTGCCAGAAGTGAGTGAACAAGATCACTGACACGATTCCTGTTGGACAATTTATTTGAAGGAGTTTGAATGTAAAAAATCCTTTTGCTTTAGTACACGATACTGCAGCTGTAAATATGGAGTGAAAAGTACTTATGTCATTTAAAAGCACCTACAGAGCTCCTCTCCGCCTTTATCTACTGAAACATCCCATCACTACAACACATCTTATCTGCTGTCTAGCCTTTTCTTATCTCATTTTCTTATCTTATTTTTTATCTCTAAAGCTGTGAAATGGGCCATTTCCCAAGCTCGCACACCTTCAGCCAAGTTACAGTACAGCTGCAGTCAAGTAATCAGTCATGGATATACTATCATGGTCCAGATGTATTACGAAGTATGTATGACAGATGTTAAATGGTGTATTCAAAGATGTGTTATGAATGTGTCAAATATCTAGTAAATGTAAGCCTTTACCACATCTTTTAAATTAAAAAGAACTTGAAATGGTGTAAAAATCTGGTTTCTCAACTATGTGTCAGGACTTTAAACGGGCTATTGGACTCTACCCCGACACATTTATAGAGCCCAAACCCATCCAGCGATTCAACAACGTAATGAGAGCAACACTGCAACTATAGGTTGGCGAGCAAGACAGTTGGCTAACCACTGTGACTGTTAACTTTAACAGAAGTCTAGCAATCACAGATTTAAGCATCAGGGAGAAGGCCGTTCTGTTTTAGACACGCAATATGGTGCTTGGTCAGGAAAAAAAGAATTGCTGAAAGTTAGATGAGAGGACTGATACCACCCTATAGGCTACAAAAAATATTAACCTGCGGTTAGCTTAGCTTAGCATAAAGACTGGAAACAAGGGAAAACAGCTAGTCTGGCACCATCCAAAGGTAAGAAAACCTTCCTTCCAGCAACCCTAAAGCTCACTTACTAACATAACATCTATAGTGTCTCGGCACAGTGACAGAGTTCTGCCCTCGGTGGATTAACCTCATGTTAAACCACAACATGTCGATTTTACAATTTGGTTTTTGTACAGAATTAACAAACCAGATATAACCTGTTGATTAGTGAGCTTTAGATGTGCTGGACGGCTGATTTTAAACCATCAAACAGAGCCAGGCTACCTGTTTCCCCCTGTCTTTATGCTAAGCTAAACTAACCGTCTGCTGGCGCCACTGTAGCTTCTTATTTAAAATACAAACACAAGAGTTGTATCAATCATCTCATCTAATTCTCAGCAAGAAAGCAAATTAAGCCTATTTCCTAAAATGTCAAAATATTCCTTTATCATCGTCACTGCTTCTATGTGAGTAGTTTACACTTTTACATACTGTGACAGTTACTGACCTGTTTCCGCTTTGTTGTCCCCACTGGTGAAAAGCAAACTATTCTGCAGGCATCGAGCACGTGTCCAGAGTGATTCATCTAATTTATGTGAAGATGCTTTGCTCTGTTGAACAGGAAATGTGTGCACAGTCATCAGATGGCTGTCACGGGTTGAGACATTTTATCAATCAAAATTGATTCCCGAGACGAAAAACCTACTAAATCGACAAAAAGGGATATTTTAATCATATATTTCAAGATAATCTTTATAAACATTTACATACATTATATTCTCTTGCACGTGAACGTTTGAAGTGTTTTAAGGGTTATGCCCTCAGCTGGTTGGAGGAGATAGGGGCTAAGAGCAGCCCATGAATCCTGCAGTCTCTGCAGGCACAGCATGGTAAAATAATTAAGCTTGTCTTTGAAGGGGACTAAACAAACACAACAGCACTCAACACCAGTCCACTCTTAACCCCCGCCCCCCTCTGCCTTAAAGTGGACTTTCCTTCTCTGCTTTCTCACTCCCCCCCCCCCAAAAAGGGAACTCATTTTACTGATTATTCAGACACCATGTGAATGCAGCATTATGCTCACTAAAGCTAATTACAAAGTTTGACATTTTGGGAAATATGCTCATTCGCTTCCTTCAAGTTAGATGAGAAGATTGATGCCACTCTCATGTCTGTGTGCTAAATACAAAGCTACAGCCAGCAGCCAGTTGGCTAGCATAGCCTGAAGACTGGAAATAGGGCGAAACAACTAGCTTGGCTCTGTCCAAAAGTTTTTTAGTTTTTTTTAAATAAGCCTACCAGCATCTCTTTTTGTTTATACTACAAAAACTGATGTGAAAAGTCTCACCTACTTAGTTTTGTACTTAGTTTTGCACTGATTAAGACAAAACATTTTGTGCCTGATATTGATTGGAATAAGTGTACATCAGTGATGTGACCACAAAAACCACACATGGCCCTTGTTAGCCAGGAGGTTGAAATCACAAAGGAAAGTCAATTACACCAAATTGAGCATCTGCGTACTTGACTACTCTTATTCCCACACACACTTTCTGGCCAAACCTACACATCCTAAAACTTGAGATTGCCATAAGTGCACACTTATGGCAATCTAGAGCAATCATAAAGCTAAGTCACTACACTGACACATCCCAGCAAGCATAACGCTGTCCAACACAAACAAATCAACTAATAGAGATAGTGCACAGTGTGGCTAGTAGAGTATGTACAGAGTGGCAACAATAGGATTAGAAAGCCTAAAACTGAGCAGTTAGAAAACTGAGAATCTATTTGAGCAGTACCCATGGGGATGATATGGATTGTCACCAATTGCTCATTTTTTTATTATATCCCACCATTTGGAGGAGTGTGAGGAATTTTAAAACCAGGACGGTGATCTCACCACAGAGTGGACTGATGGTGATGATGCATGAGGGACATTACGTTCAGCTCCAAAACTCCAGCTCCTCTTTCTTATTTTTCAGAAGCTGAGGCTGAAATACATTATGCTAGAGATGAGAAATTTGACCATTAGTCTTTGTTTCACGCTGCCTTTAATGTGCAAAGCCCAAAACCTGAGTCATTATTGTATCAGTGCTGCTGCACAAATATAATTGGTTGTGTTTTATACTGAGATGAAATTTTAAATGGATTTGGAAAACAATAAGACAATTAATACAATGTATATTACGGATATGCATTTGGATGCTAATTATTTTAAAAACCGTTGATGCTTTGTCAATGGTGCAGCAGAGGGAGACGAAAATCTGAATCTACATATCGGTTCAATGTTTTCTTTAAAAGAGTACACCGCAAATTTAGCATTGCACTACTATAACAGTGTTGGACGATGAATAGAAAAAGTGTAAAAATTCGCACTCCTCTTTCTTGGCAAAAACTGGCATTGATGCATTATGCTAGTAGCGGCTAGCCTTAAGTCGCTAGCCTCAAGCAGAAATGAGGAACGGGCTACAGAGGCCTGGTAACTTCACTTGTTTCTAACTCCACACCCACAGATTTTTTTTAGATTTCATCCCCAATGTCACTTGAGGCAATTAATCGTCTTTGTGCAGCTCCCTCTGGAGCCACAGAAGGCTATATAACTCAATAGCTAAGAACCGATCGTATCAAACAACAAACCAAGCGTTTAATGGTTGTCCACTTCATTGAGTCTCACCGCTCTTAGCCACCATATAAAAAACAGTATGTAGTACATGGTCAAACAGGTAGGATGCAATGCAGTAAACTACAGTAGTACCTGGTGGAGAAAGTCAAGCATCTTGCTATTAGCAAGGAAGCTAAAAGGACAGATGATTTTTCTCAGGAGTTGATGGAGACCACATGTGTTTTCAGACAGACAGGCAAAGTTTAGAGCCGGTGCGATTGCATACAAAGTCAATAGAAAGACGTGAGTGAGCCCGATGAGATGGAAATTTGCCCGGGGCAGCATGAACTGAGACGAAGCTGTTTCAGCATGAATTTAGTTGATAAATGTACAGAGATGAGAGGGAAAGGGAAATAGGATGGAGGAAAGAGGCTGGAGGAAAATGACAAAAAGACCTGGAGTTCCTCCTGAGTTATGAGATCAATAAGAGGCTTTCTGTGAATGTCCACTAGGGGGCAGTCCATAGGTCACACACTGCTTCACTAAACCTTGATCTTCAAAATATGTTTGTTTAAACCACTAATATGACATGAATTACAAGTCTTATCTGCAGTATAATAAATAAGAATTAATATGTCCTTATATGGACAATATTCAGGACATAAAGTTAATAGCTTTGTAAACACCTAGCTTAAACTAAACTTCAGCTGTGAAACTAAGAAATTGGGTTTTTGTATTGTTTGTAATGGGGACATAACCCTGTGCTTAAAAGAAAACAAACACAAACTGCCTATTCATTTACCCGTCATATTGCATTACTTACACACAACATACAGCAGGAGACCAAATTAAATGTATGCACTCTGTTTACTTGTAAAAGCCTGACATACTTGACAAAAAAACACTGAAATAAACTGACAGTGGTGAATACAGGTCCCAAAGCAGCAAGTTTGCAAGATGTATTGTTTTTAATTGTTGAATGAGTTATAATTAAAATGTTTTCCCATTATATTTGAAGGATAAAAATGCAGACAAGTAATGAATTCCCTTTGTTGTATGTCTTCTGAGTTAAAGCTGTACAGATGTATGTTGTATAATATGCTGCACTGATGGAGTATGATGCTGATTAATACCTCAAACTCTTTGAAATTTGTAGTGTTCAATTTGTAGATGGAAATCTTGCAGAGCCACAGTCAATCCAAACATATTAGGATGACATAAAACAGAAACTAATTAATCATGAAATAAGTACATAGAAAGGCAAAAGGCCTACACTTTTTTTTCTTCATGTTTGTCATGTTATTATGAGACTGTAAACGTTTGATTTCATGAATTCAATCTCTCACAGCTGAGTTTGGCCCTGCTCCTGGCCTTCTTTCAGTCCAGGGTTGACCTGACGCCCAAGATTTCTTCCTGCATCTCAATTTGTTTTCAGGCAATTTGGCACTTCAGTGGTGAAAGGGAGCATGGGAAATCTGTTGCAGGAGATGTGTAACAGAGATGCCAATTTAAAGCGGAGTTGTTTCAGCTTTGATAGAGATGAGTTGTAACTGCAAGAAAACAGAAGTACAGACTGAGAAAATGTTGTGGGATAATGAGCAAGCGACAGCGAGATAAAGAAAAAGAGAGGAGGATAAAAGTAGAGAGAAAGAGGGAAGGACAAAAAGAGCAAGAGAGAGGCATGAGGAGGTATGATTCCCAGAGGACCATTGAATTTCCTTTCTTTCTTCCCTGCATTTTCCAGGTCTACACAGCTGTTTCAGGGCCGGGGGCTTCTTTCTCCAGAGCCCAGATGAAAGAGCCGCCCTAAGCAGCCCTGCAGGTAGGTCTGGTAAAGCCATTGCTCTGGCTGTCCACTGCCCAACGCATGAAATAAATAAAAAAAAGACAGAAGGAGAAAGAGAGAGAGGGGAGGGGGCAGTGTAGAAGAGGTTAAGAGGGGAAAAGAGGATGATATGAAAACATGGGTAAAGAGAAACTCAAAGAAGAGGGAGAGAAGGAACAGAGGACACAGATGACAGACAAGGAGAAAAGACAGAGATGGAGAGACGAAGGAGTGAGGGGGGACGGAGGGGAGGATACCTGCCCCAGACCTCCTCCTCTTCCTCCCCCTCACCACCCCCTGATACCAGGAATGATGTCTGCTTTTATTGACTTTGTTAAACCATTTTCAATGCTACTTCCTATGTGTTTACAAGACAGTAAATCACGCTCCATTCGGGGTGGGGGGGGGGGGTTATGGGGTGAAATACGGGGGAAACATCCAAGTCGCTGGGAAGGAAGACCACTTTGAAGGGGCCAACGACAACTTTGCAGCTTTCTACCTCACTGCCAGCACTTCACGCCACACACACACACACACACACACACACACACACCTTTCCTCACAGGGAATTGAAGGGATGCCCGATGTGGGCCCCTTTGTCTACATCACTTTCAGTTTCATCTGTTGTGACAAGAGCAAATGAGTCATTTCCAGTAAGACTTACTGAATGATATTGAAATTGTTATTGAGATAATTAAAAACAAGCCTACCAAGAGAAATAGCAACACAGAACTGCTACACAGTTGTTAAAAGCTTCAACAGAGAGCTTTTTTTAATACCACCAGGAACACCGCTCAAAGTCGTTACGCAAACACATTTAGGTTATGGCAAAATTGGGTCCCCTTAATCACTTCTACACACCGGGGTCATTCCCAGACAGACGTTTCATCCAGTTAAAAAGCAATTCAAGCTCTCTGCTCCGCTCGAACCCATGTAAGTACTTCAGACGTCATTCGGTGGCGAGAACTTTGACTTGATTTTCCAAATTTTCTCACCGTAACAATTTTCTCAGGCGCTGGCACTGTGATACCACCACATACACACTCACTTAGACACACGGCACACTCACCAAATCATCATCACTGTGTGACTGAGTGACTAAAAGGTAGACAGCCCCCCCCAACCCCTCTCGCCCCACCTTGCTTACCTCATTTTAGTGTCCATTTCATGCTGGTTTTCCATCACTCCAAATTCATTTCATAGATGACAACAAAAAATAAGAACCTAGAAGGTATAGGATGGGCAACGTCTTCTTGTCTACCTTCATTTGAATGAAAACAAAAGGGGTACTTATGGGCATCCTAGAAATATGTTGCCCCATATGCAAGTTCTAATTTGCTGAGTCAAAAACGTGTCTACATAACTTGTTGTTACTTCAGAAAGAAAATGCATCGTCACCACATTCTAATAAGTCACCCTTTATAAGGGGTTTATATGTTTTAAATAATGTTATTTAATCATTTATTTATGCTTTACAGAATTATAACACATTAATGACATTAACTTTTGGGTTGCCAGATAGTAAGAAATGTCTCTGGCTACTGAATCATTAATATAGTCAAGTGATTAATAAAGTCGTTAATAAAGGGTCAAGAGTTTCTCACTTTTTAATAAACCATCATGTCTGCTGTTATAAATGTTAGTATGTCAGTCAGTATGTAGGCTTAATATGTAGTATGTAGGGTTAATAAGCCATTAATAACAGGTCAATTTTGTAAAAAGCCTACAGCCAAAAAGGATAGGTCATCTATAAGTTGGTATGAAATGGTAATACATCTTTAACAACAGGGGTTTCTGCAATAAACCAAGTCAGCAGTTGTAAATTCTAATAAGTTGTTAATAAGTAAATGTTGGTCCAGGTGCAGCACCATTTTCTAGAAGGTCAGAGGTCAAATGGTCAGTTGGAAGATTGTTTATGATAAGATCCCATGCAAAGAAGACAAAGCAAGTAATGGAGCAGGACAATCCCCTGCCAACCCAAAAGTTGTTCTTATTATACAGCGTTAGTTAATCCTTGATTATCATTAATAAAGCCATTAGTGCTGTCAAACGATTAAAATATTTAATCGCGATTAATCACATTAATGTCATAGTTAACTTGCAATTAATTGCAATTAATCACACATTTTTATTTATTCTAAATGTCCCTAGATTTCTTTTTGTCCAATTATTTTTTTCTCATTTTAATGCTCTTATCAACATGGAAAAGTGGATCCGCTTGCTTTGTGCTTTTGTCGCCTGGCCTTGACGAGGGGGCGGAGAATTCGCATCAGCTGTATGCTTGGCCATCAGCTATGTGCTTGGCCATCAGCTGTGTGCATGGCCATCAGCTGCGTGCTTGGCCATCAGCTGCGTGCTTGGCCATCAGCTGCGTGCTTGTCAATGGAACCATTTGGCAACTTTTTAAAAGTAAACTTTCCATTCAGAATCTTATTGGCATCCATTTTGGCGTCTCACGCTCGTCATCCACTCAAAACGTAACGTTAGCCTACTACTCTTTGGCCGGCTCGCAAGCCCAAACAAGTGTGTACGAGGTGCCTGTTGTTTTGTTTCCGGTCTAGCTAGATCCGGTGTGGTGTTGTAGTTTTTCTAATGTTACTAGTTGTTGCAACAGCATGTGAAAAAAACTACAAAGTTTGCTATGCCAAAAAGAACGTTAATCTCGCGATAAAAAAATTGGCTCCTTTAAAATGGGTTTGTGTTAACAACGTTAATAACGCGTTTAACTGACGGCACTAGTTATAACTTATAAGGCTTATTAAGGGGTGGTCCATTTTCCTATCAACTGTCATTGTCAGTAACATTTTCAATATGTAATCAAAGAATGTAAGTGTTTTAAACCCATTAGCACAACGTATGCCGTTAATCCTCCATGTCATCCTGCAGCCGTACCAGGAACAAACTGTCAGCACACTCTCAAAGTCAGTTCAAGGTAAGTGTGGGGAAGTGGTTACCGGCACATTATGCGGTTCACGTTGTTGCAACAAAGCAGCAGTGCATAATTACAACAGGTGTTTGAAGAGTTTTTTTTCTTCTAAAAAGCCGCTGAGGTTTAGGCGGTGAGAGACACTGCTACCAGATGACACTGGGAATCACAACATCCCACATTTTCTTTCCACACTCGTACACACTCTCTCTCATATTCTGTCCGTCTTCCTCTCTGGCTCTGTTTTTTTCTCTTCCTCTATGGTGTCTACCTTTCCATTGGCTCTGCCTTATGCAAGAGTGTGTATTTTTATGTCTCACATTAGCTAGGGGGAATAATACCTCTCAGTGAATGGTAGTCTGCTCTGGGGCTTTTTCAGACATTCAGTCACTCTTCTTCTAAGAATAACCAATGTACATCTTTGCCAAAATGTTCCTCTTTTTTTCACAGCGTCCTGTGATTGCTGTTTTTGTGCCTCATTCGCTGATACCAGGGCTTTGTATTAGTTAGCAAACTGTGATCCAAATGAGAAAAGCAGCATTGGGAGACTAGGGAGAGAAAAGGCAAAAGGAGTCGGGATCTGGGGCAAAACTTGGACCTGTGTCAACTCTTCTCAATCTCATTAAGAGGCCAGAAAAGCTGGTCACTAGAGAATCTCAGGAGTGAGGCAGCAGTCAGTTAGGTATGTAAAAAAAACTAGAATAAAAAATGATAGCTTTAGATCATGTTTCAGAGAAACTTTTCATGTGCAGCCTGGATAATTTTAGCCAAACCTGTCTGACAGGTCACCTTAACCAAATGCCATTTACGTTTGCAGAGACGGAATTGTTTCTAAATTGTAAGTGGCTGGTGTAGACTGTAGTGAAGTCAAAGCGGCGAATCGACTGCACAGTACTGAACCAAATGTTCTCACTCAAGTTTTTTTTAAAAGCAATAGACTGTGGGGAATACTGCATGTAAGAATAACTACAGATGTGTGTAATTAAAAGAAACAGTTTGGGGAAATACACTTGTTTGCTTTCTTGCCAAGAATTAGAAGATTGCTACACTCTTGTATCTGAACATTAAACACGAAGCTACATGCCAGCAGTCGGTTTGCTTAGCTTAGCATAAAGACTGGAAACAGCTAGCCTGGCTCTGTCCGAAGGTAGGCCTATTATTGGCCTTTATAATTGGCATTGCAACTAGTGTAGACTTATATTGAGTGTAGAGATATTGGGATCAATCTTCTCAACTACAGTAACTCTCAGCAAGAAAGCAAATAAGTGTTTGGCCTAAATATGAATGAAAAATGGGTCAGGTAAGAATCAGTTAAGGTACCAATGTGGATTTACTGTTGCAGTACAGGTGACAGACAATAGACAGCTTTCCTAGCGATCAGAACAAAGGACTGTCATTGTCTGGTCTTGGCTGAACCAAACCAAGCTGGCAAGTATCTTGGAGACAGTAAACGCTGTTTTGCAATGAAATAGTGTCATGCTTTCCGGCATATGAGACTCAGCTGCATGTTGGAAGAGGTAGTGTCGACAGATATGAATATCTGCATATTTTGATTGAAACCAGTCGCTCGAATTTGCTTCAGAGAAAAAAAAGAAAGGGTTCTGCTTTATGATAAAGTGTTTGACTTTCCCCTTAAATAATAAAGTTAAGTTTGAGTTATGTACAGTAGACTGTTACAGTGGGTTTTACTTATACAGAGTCCCACCATCTCCTCAGGATTCCTCTTCCTAATTAAATTTCCTTTAAATGACTCGTAACAGAGCTAATCTGTGGGTCCAGACAGTCAAACATGCACTTCTGATGAGCCATTGTGTGGTCTTCATAAAACTCAATCTCTTTAATTATCAAGCATGTGGATTTCAGATTTAGGATGTGCGATCATTGCTTCACAGGGGTCAAAATATGGAAGAACAAAGAGCTGAATTGTTCCAGGTGGCAAAATCACTTGTTACAGTGTCCCGCTGGAACTAATAAGGCAGGTCCATTTTCACCCTCTAAATCCCCTGCATTGGCTGAAATGACTGATTTACAGCTAAGACATTGACCAAACTCACACAATTATATATATATATATATATATATATATATATATATATATATATAATATGTGTTATACTTTACTCTTGTACAGCTGCGCTGTGTGAAAAGTTTCCCATACTGTTCATACAAAGAAAATGGGCCTGCTTTTGTGAACAATCACAGGTAAGAGTCGATGTCCAAAATTTGGCTTTGGCTCATTCGGACAGTAATACGCTTTGAGGCTTGAAGACTAGCACTTCTATTCGGATTCAAAGCGTGCAGACAGAATAGACGCTGATGTCACCTAAAGTTCATCTTTGGCTTATACAGTCACAGTTTTTCACAGTTAGTGATTGACACGCTGAATGTTTATTTCATCAGTAGACAGGGGGGAGTGGGGTTCAATGTAACATTTGTTTCACATTTCCATCCATATCTCCTCACAAGGTAAATTAACTTTGAAAATCTGGTGCAAATATCATACAGTTATTTTATCTCAAGGTCAGGAAAGAAATGTAACACTTGAACACAGGTGGAGTAGCATGTCACATCTTTGGGTTAAGCATAATCTGGATTAAAGTTATACTACCTGTATTTCAAATGCAATACTTTATTGCTACGAGAGTGTGTGGCCGTTTTTTTTAACTTAATTTTCGAGAGAAAAAAGCTACTTCAAAATCTTTATTCACAGCCATTCTTATCTTGTGTCTGATAAAAAAAAAAAAAGTCTACACAATTGATCAAGTTTAGAGTTTGTTCCTGACAGACAGAGTTCAAAGTATCCCACGTTACAACCGCCCACTTTCTACCCCCCTTTTATCAGAAAAGTGTGTAACAGACAGTCATGTTCCCTTGAAGGAAACCCTTCCGCTTTGTTGTCACAAAGAATAATTACAATATAATTGCATGATGTAGTGCGTGAAGCCATGCTGTGAAAGTAGCAGACCAGGCCCGGGACACACTTTTGGAAATCAAACCAGGTTTGTGAAAAGTTATGGAAGAATGATTGTGAGCGAGAGAGCATTTGTATCCAAGGCAAAAGCATCAGATGTTATGTGAAAACCATTATGTGTCATGTGTTCACATGGAATACATATTACTTACATATGTAGGATGAAAAAGTACATCAAGGTGTGCCCTGAGGGACCACCAAACAACCTCTAACCTGCCATCAGGGAATAAGTTAATGTAACTGTAGATTTTCTTAAGTACATGCCAGGGAATTTTCCGTGTGGACATTTCTGCTTATAGAAAACCAAGTTCACTGTGATTTTACATGGATGAAGATACAGTGATATCATGACGTGTGCATGAATAGGATTAATGTGTATGGTTGTGAAAACATGCTTAGATAAAAGCATTTTGGAAGACATGCTGATATTAGATTTCTTTGTGGATCTAACTCACAAATAAGAATCATGATAGACTGTAGCAGTGGTGGAAGAAGTATTCAGATCCCTTACTTCAGTAAAAAGTACTATTACCACACTGTAGCTCTGTTACAAGTAAAAGTCCTGCATCGAAAATGTCACTTTCAAGTAAAAGCATGAATCATCAGGAAAATGTACTTACAGTTCTATAAATCAACTAAGTGTTTAATGGTCTAATCATTTCAGCTGTACTTGTAGGACTATATATTGTTGGGTAGTTTAATTCATAATAAAACAGTGTATTTGATAAACTACATGTGTTTTGTGTGCAAAAAATCCTAATTTGTGAAATAACTGAATGTAGTGGAGTAAAAAGTACAATATTTCTCTCTGAAATGTGGTAGGAATAGAAATAGAAAGTGGCATGAAAAGAAAAGACTCAAGTAAAATATAAGTACCTCAAATTTGTACTTAAGTACAGTACTTGAGTAAATGTACTTAGCTACATTCCACCACTGGACTGTACTTTATATTTTCATCTTGTTTAATTATATACACTAACTTATTGATGGATTCTGTGCTTGTGGATTTGTGAGCAAAATAGATGCAGGCAAAGTGTTTTAATAAGTATTCAGTTTCAAATTGGCTCCAGCTCGAACGCTCCGCCTGCTTTCGCCGAGGATATTGACTTTCCCGCAAGTTAAAGTATTTAAATGTAGAGGGAGACAGATGCTGTATGTGGACTGGAGGCGACCACAAGAAATACACGTGTGGGAGGAAGGTTGACGTTGGAGTTTTACTATCGATGCATCTTATAGAGGGACAGCTGATCACTGCTTAAACTGCACATCAGCAGACCAATATAGCCGTGTTGGTACTTGTGGAATTAATTCAACATTTCTTTGTCTTTAATCACTTTTTATTATTTTATTTTTTTTAAGGAAATTCACGGCGCATCTGCCCGCTGATGCGTAAAGATCCGTGCGTAAATAATCGCCACTGCTCTGTCATAAAATGTCAGAGAGGATTTATTTCGACTTGAAACCTCAATCAAGAGCTTCATTACATGACCGAGTGATTGACACAGAGAGGATTTGATGGAGGTGGTTTGGTGACAGGGGCTTTTTTCTTTTTTTTCTTCCGGACTTTCAGTTTGGATTGGCACCGCAGCGCCTTTAAACCTTCTGGACTTTTTAATATTTCAGTAGAGAGGAGAGTGGATCCTGTATCTGCATGGGACCCTGACAGTTTGGGATCTCTTGATTGTCACGGCTATCACCTTCTATGTGTCACAAGAGGGGGATTAAACTGAGCTGAAATCCCCATCAGGAAGAACTTTATTTCCGAGAGCTTCCAACAGCGAATCAGCGGAGTATTCATGAAGCAATATTTGAACTATTACAAGATGAGGCTGAGAACATCGAGGTTAGGTTATCTGTAAGTAAAGAGGTGTCAAGATAATATAGTTGCTTATGTAACTCGTTGAATTCGAACAACATGTTTAATTTCGTCTCTGTTTTCCCTTAGGTTACTTCAGTTCACGGCGCTTTGCTTTTACGCACAGGTAACTCACATTTTCACTTCAATAATAAAAAAAAAAAACATTAATGTTGCGTTAAGTTCTATAATTAAGTAGGTAAAACGTAACAGGTATGCAGAGGCCGTGCTAAGCGGCTTAAAGTTCAGCGTCTCTACGTCTGCAATAGGCTGCAATAACAATGAAAACATTTTATTATGAGTGCTATGGCAATTGGCTACAATTCAAACATCTTGAAAAGAGGTAAGCTCCAGCCTCAAAAGTAACTGTTTAAACACATGTCGATGTAGATGGCTGAAATGAGAAAAGAAGAAGTCAAGAAGGGGTGAAAGATCATCGGTGGTAAAAACAATATCAGAGGGAAATGTCACCCCCGAGGGTTCATGAAAGCATCTCCAAAAATACAGTACTGTAGGCTACATGTACACATAAATGAAAGAAGAAAAAGCAGGATGTATTTAAATGTGATGAAAGACATGATGAACTGTGGGCCTGGGCCTCGGCTGTTTGACTGGCAAGCTTTAGTCTCCTCACTCACGGTTGGCGTTTTTTTTTTTTTAAAAGACTTTCCTGAGTTGCAAAGTAAAAAACCCGCAAAATGTATTTCATATTTGGTGACATGTGTTTTATATTGTCCGACAGAACACTGTGCAGTCCCCTCCTAACTTCAAGCACCATGTCACCGAGCAGAGCCGGCTGTCGGACCGGATGAGCCGCAGGTTGACACGAACCTACCAGCTGTACAGCCGCACCAGCGGGAAACACGTCCAGGTCCTGGCCAACAAGAGGGTCAACGCCAACGGGGACGACGGAGCGGTTCACGGTAAGACAAAAACAGAAAGGGACGCATATTAGAAATTATTTAAAGAGCTAATAACACCACTTAAAATTACAAAAACACACACAATTCAGTGTCTATTTCACTACTATATCTTAGTGAGCGACAGGACGTGGACAGTTGAATTTATGAGAACTATTCAAAATATCGCGATAATACGCCATGCAATTAGCTTTTGAACGTTATGCTATAAACTCTTAGGCCTACCTGAGGTGCCGTATAATCCCATATTTAAACATAGTTATATTATAAATAGCTGAACAAATGTCCACATATGTTAATGTATTCAGGGAGGGCACGTTTTATTGTCTCTGAAATGATGGAGAAACTTCACTTGAAGCCCGGTGTGTTATAGCCAGATCAACCTCAGGAAAACACCAAAATAGGAAACATGTTCACGTTACAAACACGGGAACTGTTTAAATTCAATAGCCGAAAAGCAGTAGCCTACAAATTATTTCTTTTTTGGCAGCCTGTAGGAAAAAAAATTTTGAGCCAGGAGAAACAATTGTAAACATCATTAGTGGCATCAGTGTTGCCATCTTTTATGGCCTTATGAAGAGGATTTATTTCTTTAGTGTGTTGGTAGTCTAGAAAGTCTTTGACACCTGTTATGATGGACTTCAGGGAGAGAATCTTTGCTTCTACCAGGAAAAAAAACTTAGACAAGTCTTAAACTTAAAGGGAGCAAAAACTCCTGTCACCAAATGATTTTGGAGTGTCTCGCCATCTTTCCACCACAGCCACCATCATCCATCCCCTTCTCAATGCCTGCTGCATGCTTTATGGAGGCTCATTTTATGAGGAATTTTCATTGCTTTACAACTCAATGTATGACAAAATTTATAAGGAGCGGTGAAGTCAGCATCTTCACTTTATACCTTTTCCTCTCCTTGCCTCTCCTGTGTGCTCTTTTGTCTTTTAAATTTCTCGGCCTACACACACACACACACACACACACACACACACACACACACACACACACACACACACACAGAGGGAGAGAGTCAGCCATGCACACATTGGCTACACACCCTAAGTGGGTGTCACTCTTGTAACAGGCCCAAACCCAAATCTGACCGCTGCTCTGTGCTTGTGGCTGTGAATCTGACCGCAGTATTCTCACTCTCCTTCATCCCCAGTCTGAGCTGCATCACAGCACAGCATTTACAGACATTCAACAACAATCGCACCATGCAAAATCACTATCATTTGGTGCTATTTTGGAAGGCTTGCAGGCTTTGTTAAAGGCAGCTACTGGGCCATAAAAGGGTTAAGAAGGAATTTATTTGTCATCTTTATGATTCTGGTTCGCTGCTCATGATCGTTTCAAAACCATTTAGTGACATTTAATAATGACATGATGTAATTCCAGTTTATTACACGGTCTCCACCATACATGAAGAATTCATTTGTCTCACACACTGTAACATCATAATCTGCATGCCTGCATCGTGTCAGAACTGTGTCATCTCATTATGTGTCATCTGTTTTGTCTGTGCAGCTAAACTGGAGGTGGAGACGGACTCTTTTGGAAGTCGTATTCGCATTAAAGGGGTGAAGACAGGATACTACATATGTATGAACAAGAGGGGGAAGCTGATCGGCAAGGTAATCTGGAATTCATAGTTTTGTGGCTGCATGACTACAGCAACAAGTTAAAGTTTGTTTGTTTCTTGGAAATGTTATTCCATATTTGCAGCTTATGGCGACACATTGTTGAGACACATTCGAGACAAATTTGATTTTGAGTTTGTCTGAGCAAGCCCTCTCAAGGTTTCAAAGGGTATTTGATTGTCTGGAAATAAAGACAATGTTTCTGCTTCCTGGAAATTGGCCAACATACCTCAACTCCCCCCCTCACCCCCCTTTTTTTTTTTTTCTTTCCCAGCGGAAAGGACGAGGCAAAGACTGCATCTTCACCGAGATTGTTCTGGAAAACAACTACACGGCGCTGCAGAACGCCAAGTACGAGGGCTGGTACATGGCTTTCACACGCAAGGGCCGTCCGAGGAAGGCCTCCAAGACCAAGCAGCACCAGAGGGAGGCCCACTTCATGAAGCGTCTACCCAGGGGGCACTTGCTGGGCGAAAGGAGACCGTTTGATGTCCTTCCTCTCCGTGTCCCCGCGCACCCTTTGAGCAAGCGGACTAAACATTCCCATCACCAGCGCTCAGGGGGCCGCTGAGGACTGAAACCACTGAGGGAGAACTGTGGACGAACCAGCACAGAGAAACCACTACAAGGGAAAACGCTCTCAGAGAAATTAACTTTTACAGTCAAGTGCCCATACACTTTTTGCCTCATTTTGTGGACTTTGTGTAATTCATTGTAACCATTGACTATCTAATCTGCTAGTTATTTCCAATTCAGACAGACTTTAGGACAGATTTTTACTTATTAAATTGTGTGTATGTGTGTGTGTGTGTGTGTGTGTGTGTGTGTGTGTGTGTGTGTGTGTGTGTGCGTGCGGTTCAAGTACAGAAGAGCTCAACAATATTGTCATGAATGAAAACCTCTGGTTAGAACAAGCTCAGCAACATAGACTATATAATATTAATGGAAGGAGCATGTGTGACGTCACCCGTTGGATTGTGGAGATCTGCTATGAGTCGTCAAGTTTGCCGTTGCGGGCGCAGCCATCCTGGTTGCTGATGTGACAATTTTAGACGAGAGGGAGGAGTGAGGGAGGAGCCATAGACTGCTGCTTACACTCTACGTTACGTTACACACTTTCACTGGCAATCACACCACAGCCACGCCCTAAAACACCCCCTGCTTTATCGCCGATTTTAAAATCAACGAGACCATAATTCAAAAAATGAACATCATTCTGTGTTGCAGAAGACTTAAAACTAGCGATTGAGACCATAAACTCATTATGAAAATGTTTACTGAGGTAATAAATCATGTGAGAAGTGGGTCACTTTCTCATAGACTTCTACAGAAACCGACCTCCTTTTGCAACCGCATGTGTCGCCCCCTGCTGGAATTCAGATAGAATGCAGGTTTAAGGCACTTCCGCATTTGCAGCACTTCGCAGAACCGGACGCTTTGTCCATTAATATTTTACAGTCTATGCTCAGCAACAAAGAATGCTGAAAAGGGAAATAAGTTCAATGAAGCTAGACACGGCAGCTATCTGTGGATTTTCTTGTGGTTACAGCATCTGAGTCTCAGTTGACATGCTATCCTGCCTTTAGGAGGCCATTCTGGAGAATTTTTAACCTGTTTTTTTTTTTCTACATATATGAATATATTTTTACTGTAAAAATGTAAATGACGTCAAATGATGGAAATATTTATTGTAGAGTGTATATTAAAACCACTAAAGAATCAGTTCACAAGCTGCTCGGCTTTTCTCTTGTGTGGTTGTTTTGGGATGGAAAGCTAGCATACTTTGTTGGTTGCCCCCAACTTCTTCTTCTTCAAGCTGGAGACCCAGATAACTGAGGGGCAATATCTGTGACAGGCTACTGAATTCAATGTGCTCAGCAAGTGAGACTTGGGCCTGAATGGCCCGAGCTATGCATTAAAAGCGATGAGGTCAGCCCACCATTTTGGCCCAAACAAAGGTTACCACCATGTAGTTGCATTTCTCACGATCGCACACCGTAACCCTCTGATCAAATGGGCCCTTTGTGAAACCTCATATAAAAGGGCATGTTATACAATAGTGGGTTCGAATAATAACACGAGGAGGGGTCAGTTATCAAAAAGAAGCCAGTCACACAGGGAGGGGTAAGGGGTTGGAGGGGGTTTGCAGAGAGGGAGTTGCAGAAAAAGCATCGGGGCCTGTGTGGCAAAATGTGGCATCGGCTGAAAGAGGGGGAATGGCTGGGAAGAGGCATTCGGGACTGAAAGGGAGGCAGAAAAGAAACCCTCTTCCCAGAAGCAGTTGAGCATGACCATCAGAGGCCAAACGACAGGGGAGGAAGAAGACCCTGAACAGAGGGACTCGGCTGCTCTCACAGTGCATGAGCTGGATGTCCAATTTGTTAGTTGGTGTTTGCTGCTGCAGGAGTTTGTTTTGACAGCAGCCGGAACTCTGAAGATTGTAAAGCTCTAAACTAAATAACGAAAATGAAGACCTCAGAATGAATGCTTGGTATTTAGGAAATCTGGTCAACAGCATATACTTCTTACAAGATATATTTAAGTAGTATTAACGCAGCACCTCTTTAGAACCGCACAGGCAAACTCTACCTAATCAAGTATGTATGAATGCATTTTTTTTGTCACAAAAAGTCCCTCGCAACAACAGGACAGGCTGGATTAAAAATGTTTTCTTGTATTCCTGTTCTTTCCATCTGGAAGAAGACAAAGTACAATAGTGAGAGAGACCTGTGGTTTTGTCTCTGCTTTTTGCACTTGCTCTCTGGGTTTGGACAAGTGGTAAAAAAATGCAAGGAATCACAAGGTTGAAAAACACGCTATATTTAAATGCCATTGTCTCTTTTAAACAGCACTGTAATTTTTTTTTTTTTATCCACTGTCTAAGTATTTCTGACAGGACAGTTTCTTGATGAAAAAGTAGACAAATATCCCATTTTAAAGCATGGATCTGTACTATTTTTTTTTCTTCTGTACATGTCATATATACACAGAATAAAAAATAAAAAAAATCACAAAGCACAGAAATACCGTTTTTATATTTGTCCTTGTTAGATAATAATATCCAATCCGTTTGGAACAAAGCCTGGCACCAGCTGCACCTATTTCTAACTTGTGTGCATGTAGTTTGAGCTGGAGACCACAGAGTCATAGTGACCCTCTGTTGTAAAGGGGAAGAGTAACACTAGCTTGCTCGGTGACCAGAGTTTCAGTAATGGCTTTCAGGGTGGCCCACTACATGCAAGGGACATGAGGGTATTCAGTTAACACAAATGGGATGTGCTCGTAACAGTGACCCCGAAAGGACAGGGATGAGGCATTGTGTGTTTTGAGTGTTTTACAAGGACATCAATGAAAGGAGGGTGGTAGGTTATGTGACCCCCATCAAAATTGCTCCCTAGTAGGTTTGGTAACAAGAAGCAAAAAGACATTTAAAAAAAAAAAAATGATGTTTCTGTAAATGAAATAATTTGGAAAAACGCTTGGTTCAGCTACAAAGTTAATATATCTGATTGTGAGACTTCAAAAAAAAATGTAATATAGTTTACTGAAGGTCTGTATCAAATATAAATGGTAGGACAAATTTCAACACTAACAATTCTAATAAACTTACCCCAATTAGTAAACACAATTAGAAGCTTTACACCACTGACAAGGCACTGTGCAAAGGTCTTCTTAATAAAAGGGATCCACGAAAGAAAAATAAACGAGGGCTCACATGTGACTGGAAAATGACGCAGTGAGGTTCTGCTTTAAATGCAACGCAGAAGTATCCTCTTCCTCCCACAGCCCGGATTCACTGAGTTTTGCAGTCAACATCCCCTTCGCCGGAACCCTTCAGTTTCTTCAGCTCCTTCAGTAGCTCCTGTTCAAGGGTTAAGGTCTCCTTGGGTTTCTTGTACTGGACAAGAGAGAGAAAAAAATAATTACTCTAACATTCTCCCCGTCTCCCTCCTGCAAATCATTCACCGTTATTGTGTGGAAGGAGTATGCAAAATTTAAAGCAAATATCACAAAAAGAGCAATTGTTGGAGGCAAAACGTATTTTTGTAATCACAAACATTTAGGAGTAAGTGAAAGGTGCACAGAGGAAAATGTGTACTACAAAATCTAAGCAAAAAAACACCTGTATCTAATCCTCATGATTTGCATAAAATGCTTTAATAAACAAAATCAAAACTTTTTTTGCAGATACTTTTGCGATTATTCAGATTGCTGAGATTATGCTGTTTGGGTCCCTGCACTCAACAGTTTACGTTAGAACACATATCTAGAATCAACCTTTAATGCTCATATCTTTATATTTAAAGCATTGGGTATAATATTAGCGGTAAAGATTTATTTATTTTTCAGTGTTGTGTAGGACTTACGCTGACAATTAAAGTGTTGTTGGCGTGAGTGAAGCTGAGGGCGGAGTTGTCCAATGGCAGCTGACTGCGATCTAAATCAGTAATACTGAACTTCTTATAATACCTGGGAAGACATGGAGAGGATGTTATAGGTACCACTGTACTGTATAGACAAATGTATTGTAAACAGTGCCATCTATAGGAAGGACGCAAGGATTACATGCAACAAGTGTACAACACAGAAATGAAAAGATGGCCAGGGAAAACCAGTGTTCTCATGCATATTTACTTTTTGTTTGAGGTTTTTATGATGATGCATCTGTCAGAAGGCTGTACAGAAACACTGAAGACATCTTTGGGGTAGGGAAGGTTGCGGATTCTCCACTGAAAGCTGGTCTTTGTGTCTTTACGCATGAACACAGGCTGTGGTAACGGAAACATTCAAATCCATTTTAAAAAGGCATGACATTTACTCATATTTTCTCTAAAAGGAATCAAAGTGAGCTTAAACAATCAAAAATGCCCATTAGAAAATGAAGTGTTTCAACTTAAATTCTAAAGTCATAGAGACCATAAATGAAAACCCACATTGGAGCAGTTCTCCTTGATCACCTCCGAATCTGAAGAATTGACAGGGCCTGCAAGTGGCTCCCCCACCTCTACCTCCCACTGGCCATGAGCTCCAAGTGTGCTTTTATGACGCCACTTTCGTACTGAAAATTACCAAATGTTTTCATAAGATACATAAACGTATGCCATTGAAATTCAGAACACCAGCAGCTAAACACTACTGTGTGGAACTGGAGACCTGTTGCTTACCAATGAGCTCATCGGTTTTCAAGTCATACTCTTCTGACATTTCTTTTCCATCTGTAAAGAGGTAGTGGATCTTCCTTTTCCCTGGAGGTGGAAATTGAAAATATTTTTCATACAAACTAGAAAAAAACAGCAAAAACCAAAAAAATAAAACGTAATACTATAATGTGTTTCCAGTTTGGCACAAACAAACCAACTAGTGTCAGTATTAACACAGCACATCATTCTTAGGATAGTTAGCTTCATATTAAACATGTCTTTCATTTTGAAAACTGCAATACCAATGCATTTGTGGTCAAATAAAAGCAGATGTAATTGCTGTAAACAGAAACCAGCATGGACGGATAAAGGCTAACGTTACTGTTTCAGTTTAGTGTAAAGTGAGCAGCGATGCAAACAGGAAGGTAGACAAGACTCGTTGATTAGAGATCTCACAATTAGCTAAATGCTTAAATGAGATGCTTAACTAGTCTGTAAAGACCCCCAGAGAGCCGCAAGTCACATTCTTGTACGTCTTTTTTAGGGCACAACTTTTTCAGAAATAGTGCAATACTGACGACTGACTGTTGATAAATTATTAAAACGTCTTTTATGTGTTTTACCGTCTGTTAAAGTTAAAACAAATGTGCTAGCGTTACAGGGCCAGTTGTGCCACCTGATTGTTACCTAGTGACATCATGTTAGCTGGAAAGCTAGCTAGCTAACAGTCTGAGTTAACTTAATTAAAAAATGACGTCAGGCAAAAGGCTAGTAATGCTAAAGCAAATCTTTTTATTTTAATAACTTGTTTTTGTTCTTTTTATGGTACTTACCGTCATGTATCAACGCTGTTTTCTTTGAAGATTTTAGGATATCAATCCAGTTTTGCACAGCCATGTTTCTAAAGATGTTTCTGGAGCACAGGGCCACTTCCGGAATCAACCCGTAACCACAGCAACCGAGGTCAATACACAGACTAAACAGGAAAATATGTATATAATTAATAAACAGGTATCATCGTGAAAGTTATTACATACAAACACAATGTAATTTGTAGATTTTACGTATAGTTTAGATATCATTTTAAACAAAACTAAACCAAAACATTTTGTGTCTAGCTTGTAATTGACCCGGAAGAGAAATATTTAACAAAATGTTGTCCGGTTGTCTGTAACGTTACGTATGGTTCCATCTGAACAGGGGTAAGAGCCAAAATATTACAGTTTATGAACGTTCTGCTTCAAATGTGGATTTATATTTAGATATGTTAAGATGAATTAAATCGTAATTTAAATATTGAGTAAAAACGATAATTGAAATAGTTTATGATAAAGATCGACTGTTTGCTGTTTCTAACGTTAGCACAAGCTAAAGGGAGGTAGCTAACACTGTATTACGATATCATAGATTGATTTCTTCAGTCTGTTTTACGAAGCAGGATGAACTGCTGTGTCAGATAGCTGGATATTTGTGTACAAGCCGAAACAGGTCCCACTGTTTCCTGTGTTCAAATTTCATTCTAACGTTATATAAGTTACCGATACTATGAAGTATAAATTGACTAACGTTACAGTATAGCTACACAAAATGTGTTTGTACCGTTAACGTTAACTGTAGCTAACAGTTACGATGAATGTAGCTAGTCCTACTTTTAACTAACGTTAACTGTAAGTCATGCGACATACCAGGCGTCAATCAAATTGCAGTGGTGGGATGGCCCAACATACATTTACTTAAGTACTCACAGGTTAATACTAAAATGCAGTCACTCATTCAGTGTGAACCCATTACATACTAGGGCTGGGCGATAGGGAGAAAATCAGATATCACGATATTCTTGACCAAATACCTTGATATCGATATTGTGGCGATATTCTAGGGTTGACAATTGGTGCTTTAACAAAATATCTTCACACTTAGATTTTAGATAAGTAATCATCAGTAATGTGGACATAATGTCTAAGTGGGGAAAAGGCAAATAATAGAACAGCTAGAACAGTCTGGTAAGTTCAGAAAAGTACATCACTTTACTGTAATGCAGAGTTGTGGGTGGGTTTTACTTTACAAAGTTACATATCTTGATATTTCTGCTTCATGTCACAGGCCACTGGTGCCCCCCTTCAAGACACAAGATGGAGCCTCGTCATGGGATTATGAAAGCCTTTCCCAAAGTTAAAAGAGCCAAAGTGTTACTAGGAAAGGATGCACCTCCAGTAAAGAAGAAACTTGAAGAATGTGATGTCTCAGGTTGTGTGTGTGTGTGTGTCTGTGTGTTGTGTGTGTGTGTGTGGATTAAGAGAAAAAACATTAAAAAAAAGAAACCAGAAAATGCAACATAGTCACTCATTGTAACATGTTCCTCTCTTCTTCTGTCCCAGGAAGCATTTTTAATGGTGTTACAGTGTACGTCCTGCCTGCTGGAATAGGAACTGCCAGATGCCAGATCTTTCAAAGACAAATTCAGCAGAATGGAGGACAGACGGAGAGTTCACTGTGTCCCAGTGTCACTCATGTTGTTGTGGATGCCAACATGAACAGGGACAGGGCTCTGCGCTTACTGAAAGTGGATTGTATGCCCTCTGGAGTCCAACTGGTGAAATGCATTTGGTTGAGCTTGTGTATCAGTGAGAAACAACTGCTGGATGTCGACAGCTACACCCTTATTTCACCCAAGAGGTTAATCACCTAATAGTACTCTTTTTTTTGAATGCTAACTTGTATCTGTATCTCATGATGTTTCCAGTTTATCACATACATAGTATTGCGCTTGTCGATACACTACAGTGAAACAAGCCATGGTGAATGTGTATCTACTTTTCACTTGTATGTCACATTTACTGCTTAACATTGAAGCATTTACAATACTGTGTTGACATTGAGACAGCAGATATATGTTATAGTATTCAATGAGTCGTCAGTCTTATAACTTAAGTCTTTTATTGTTCTCCCCACACAGGGAATCTGAAACCAAACATGACAATATTAAAGAAGAGTTATCGAATGTAAAGCCTGCTGAAGAAGCTATTGCAGAACCAGTGTCTGATCAGACCAGGCAAGAGGAGACCATAGACATGGTAGGTTTCCAAGTGATGTGTACAGGTTTTTGCAGTCTTTCAGTCAGTTACCGGTTGATTAGTCTCCCTTTGCCAGACATATCTCCAAAGTGCTGTGGAGTGAGGTCTGGCTACACCACAGATACCTTCTAGTTTAGGAGAAAAAAACCTCTGGGTTGTTTGCTGGCTCGAAGTTTGTTGTAGTTTCCCTCAGGGAAAGGATTTTGAGAACGGCAAAACACAGAGAGCGGAAGGTGAGGGGCAAAGCTTTGTCCTGGAAACGTACTTACGTTGATCCAGACTACCATTTGGTACGATAGGGAACAAAAGCTAAACCTTGAACACATATTAACAACAAGTCTGTGCGTGTTGTAGTTTAAAATTACATTTTACTCTCAGACAGTCTCAGACACTAAAGAGGAAGTGCGAGGAGATGAAGACGGGGTCTCACAGAGTGACCTGGAAGCTCTCATCACTGGCCAGCACCCCAAAGAGGAGACTCCTGGCCCGAGCCTAGACTCTGGTTCAGACTCTGCTGCTCAGAAGGTGGTCTCAGGGAAGTGGGTCTGTGCCCAGTCCTCTCAGTCCAAAAGTAATAACTTCAACAAGCACATCACAGACAAACTAGAAGTGCTGGCCAAGGCCTACACACACCAGGGGGACAGGTGGAGGGCGCTGGGCTACTCCAAGGCTGTCAACGCGCTAAAGAGTTACCACAAGCCTATTAAATCATATCAGGTAACCTAATGCAGTTGCTTTTGTTGTTGCTAGTGTCCGTAATGTGTATAGTTGTTAAATATACTGTAGCAAGTACTTTTTATCGGATGACAGGAAAGTACACCGATTATTTTTATTGCACAATACAGGGATTATTTTGCGTTTATTCCTTCTTGAATCAAAATCTTTTTTTCATTTGTTTTAAGGAAGCTTGTCGGATCCCAGGAATTGGAAAACGCATGGCTGACAAAATTGATGAAATCATGGAGAGCGGTCACCTGCGGAAGCTAGACCACCTCGGGGAGGCTGTGCCAGTGTTGGAGCTTTTCACTAACATCTGGGGTGCAGGAGCTAAAACTGCACAGCTGTGGTACCAACAGGTAGAGACACACATCTAATCAAAATATTAAAGATAAAAACTATCTGAATTGAATTTGACTTGCACTTCAACACTGTGACAAGATATATTTTTATACTATCAGATATGTCACATAATATAATTACAGTCCAGATTGAAACTCTGGATTATAGCCTTCTATCATTATCTGATTTTGTCTGTGGATCCCAATTAATTAGGAGCTTCTTCATCGGAGGCTTTTATGAATAATAGTTCAGCTGCGGGCTATAGAATCTAATTTTAATAAAGTTGATACCTAAGGCAAGAAGGACACAGGAGGGATATATCTAATATGTAACATACAGTCAAGTTTTCAAGTTTGTATAGAAATTATATTTGTCTTTTAGGGATTTCGCACATTGGAGGACATCCGCACAAAAGCCCACCTGAGTAGCACTCAGAAAATAGGACTCAAGCACTACGATGACTTTCTAGACCGAATGCCCAGAGAAGAAGCAGCAGCCATCGAGAAAGTGGTAATGCATCTTCATTTGTCTCAATATCTACATGTATCATTCTGTGATGATGACTGAAATATGTTTGCATCTTTCACCACATGAATGTGTTTATTCAAGTGCATAGAGGTGAGACATCTCTGAAAAAGTTCCTCGCTCTAACCCTCAGTAATTTCGATGCAGAAGACTTGGAAACGGTTTGTGTCAGCTTTCCTTGACTGCTTGATAATGGGAAAACCAGACTGCGTGGAGCATCCCAAAGGGGAAAACTAACTCTTGAAACTTGCGGCACCTTAAGTTAGCCAGATACCTGTTCACTCCAGAGCGTTGAGTACAACGCTAGTTGTTTTCATATTGTATTACTTGGATTTTATTTTTCCTCCAAAGCTGCCAGATACAAAGTGCACATTAGATAGATGACAAAAGCATGTGTACTCCCTCAGGCTTGTCAAAATAATATGTGATGCTTCAGCAAGCCTACCTCCCAGCATTTGGCTGGAAACAGAAAAGCACACTGGAAAATAAGTACACTTTTACTTATTATTGAGAAGCCAAAGATCTCCCCATCACTCTAGGATGGATAATAGCCTATGTTTTGACTCTTCTTTTTTGGGTGTATGTACAGGTGAGGGATGCTGTCCAGGCCATAGACCCAGGCCTGGTGGCGATGGCATGTGGCTCCTACCGTCGAGGAAAGGCCACATGTGGAGATGTGGACATACTTATATCTCATCCTGATGGCAAGTCCCACAAGGGGGTTTTCAGCAAGGTTTTACAGAGCCTTCATGACAGTGGTAAGCTCCAGCTTCGTTTATGTTTGGGGATTGTCTCATGTCATATTCATTTGTTTTCCGTCAGAGAAACCTTAAAAACCGACTGTTTATTTCGAAGGGTTTTTGACAGACGACCTGGTGAGTCACGAGGAGAACGGAGAGCAGAAGAAATACATGGGTGTGTGCCATTTGCCAGGACCCGGCCACCGCCACCGCAGGCTTGACATCATCGTAGTGCCCTACAATGAGTTTGCCTGCGCTCTCATGTATTTCACCGGGTCGGCACACTTTAACCGCTCAATGAGAGCCCTGGCAAAGACAAAAAAAATGAGCTTATCGGAGCACTCGCTAAACAAAGATGTGGTGCGTCAGGGTAGCTTGAAGGTGTATAGTGGCACTTCATTTGCTACACCGACAGAGAAGGATGTTTTTATTCTTTTAGGCATACCATACAGACAACCTCATGAAAGGGACTGGTGAAGATTTGCCAATCACCAAGCCAGTCACAACAATGCCTTGTCAGGTTTTATATAAAAATCATGATAATGAATGATGAATGATAACAATGGTAACTGCAATTGTGCTCAATCAATTTTAATAATGTTTTACTGCTCTACAGATCATTCAAGAGCCCTGTGTGACTTGAATGCTAATTTAATTCTACAGATTAAAGGGTTGAATTCACTCAAATCTCCAAAACAACATATTTTTCTTACTTAATTGTTGAAGTGGTATGTGCTGAGGTTTTGAGATGTCCACCTCCGAAACTCCTGCTGCCACCCCAATACAACACAATGAATGGGATTTTGTTATAGGGTCCAGAGCCTTTGAGAGTTACAATGTTTATTTTGAAGGGACAGTTTCCGTTTCTTCAGCAGACGGCAGTTGGATTAAGATGAGTAACGAAGAACATTGTTAAAAGATGAATTGCTCGTTATACAAGGCTGGCAGCAAAAGTTTCAAGGGAGAATATTTTAACACCGTAACAGGTTGATCCAAAACTATGTACAGGGCTGGATGCCACTAGAGGTAAATGGAAATCTATGTGATTTTGCAAGTTGAGTGAACTGGCCCTTTAAAGAAATTTTAAGATGGGTGATGATGCTTAATGCTGTATATTTTATGAAAGATGAGTAATAGTAATAAAACCTATCAAAGGGTAATAGCAGACCTCTTTCTAGTTCTTCATTTTTTTCAGAACTGCACAATAGTTTACTTAGGACTGTATTAGGTTTACAAGCCTCAGTCTGAAATAGGGAAGACCGTTCTAGTTTCAGTATCAACTGGCCCGTACACATAATGGGTATTCATTTGACATTTGCCTCGTGTACAATTTAAATCTTCTTTCCAATCACTTGTATCACTTTTTACATTGAATACGGTATAATACGGGGGAGGGGGGAAAACATTGTTAAAGGGTCGCGAGGAAAGAGATGATTTTTAAACGTGTGCTCCCATAAACTCGAGAAGAGATGACGGTGTCCCCATAAACTTCAGAAGGGGAACCCAGGAAGATAACAAGGCCATGCACTAGAGACGCACCGATCAGTGATTGGTCAGTCCTTTCCCAGCTTGCCCGAGTTGTCCAATCACGGGTCAGTCCGCAAAACTAGTGGCGATCCACGCAACTGAACGCCCATCACGTTGCGCACATGGATCGGGTAGAGGTGACCACGCCACACCCAGCAGACCAAGGCAGAGTGCTTTTGCTGGAAGAACGGCTTGTGTAACAGCTGTATCAGTGGCACCGACAGCAACCAGTTGCGCCAGCACCGTGCCTAGTTGAAATGTCGAGTACGCAGAGGAGGCGGCGCATGCAGCGGCCTCTCAGAGCGACAGGGCCCGCGAAATAGTTGAGGATTTTCGGACACAGTTTGGGAACAACAGTGTTTGCATGCGTATGTTTTTGCCGAAGCTGTAACGTTATCTACTTTTTGGAGGAATGAGAGGCGTATGTTCGGCTATTAAAATGGGATTGTTTTTGCACGCTGTTGGCTCTGTCAACCCCACCGAGTCCGCAGCAGACAGGGTAAGGCTGAGCAGTCAAAAACAAGGCTCTCTCTCTCACAGGACTGTTAGCTAGCTAGTTTCCCGGCTAAGTTAGCAAACTTATTGCATTATTGCAGTACAGTATATCTGTTGTCATTAGTGGCTTGCTTTAACTTACTATGCTGTCAAGAAAGATGTTAGCATGCTGACTGAGTTCAGTTGCTAACTGCGATAGCTAACGTACCTAGCATTGTTGAAGTAAAGGGACACTTATGAGCCAGGGCCTTGCTCTGTTGTGTTTATGGTAAAGGATTGACATTTTAGCCAGAAGTGATTTGCATAAACAATAAAAGCAGTTATTCAGGTATGAATGTTGCCACACCGGTAGACATGACAGGTAGCACTTATTGGTATTAATCTTTGCCAGCAAAACTGAAAATTATTATATTAGTTAATGAACCTAATCTATTCTGTCAAGATAATGTTCGATTTTATTGTCAGTGTGTTGACAATGACATTGTTATAATCTCAGCAGTCTTACCCTTTTGACGCTACATGTTTTCGAGACATGCTGTGGTGGCAATATTATATATTGTTGTGCTTCTTATGGGTACACTAATGCATGCATAATTTGAGTGATGTATTGATTAGTCAGCATCCAGTACTGGTCCGTATCCGCAATTAACATAGGGTATAGCCTAGGCTATATTTAGTCAGTAATCATTCTTGGTCATATGACTGTTCAGTGAAAACATCTAAGTGTGCACAACATGAGTATGAAACCACAAACTTGCAAACTACTAAGTAAGACTAATTTATAACTGTGTGGAAACGCAGCAGATTTCGCATTATGTTGTTGCAAGCATGTTTGACTTACAGTAAATGATGAGTAATACATGCAGTAACAACATTCTGCATTCATGCATCTGCATTTTTGCTGATAAGAGACTCAAGGATATGTCACAACTACTTCACAAGATAGACTAAATCAATTTGAATGATAATCTAGATTAAGGCCGTAATAGGCATCCCTGTCACATAGTTCCCTAATAATTTGCAGTTACTATAAATGGGAGCTATTTGTCAATCCATTTGTTGTAAAAAAATAAATAAAAAATAAAAAAGGTGGGAGAGAACCTCTCAGTAATTACCCATACCAGGACATAATCAGTCCTTTCATACAAGATAGCACCCTCTTTGTTTTATCAGTAGCTAATGTGCTCAAATATCTCTGAACCGGGCATCCTTTCTAAATCTTATCTACAGCCTGATTATATGCATTTCTTCTAGTTTAACCAGTTTATCCACAAGACCTGTATTGTTTCAGTTTCCTGATTTGTCAAAAATGTGCACTTCCTGCTGATATGAGCTTTCTCGCCGTGATGTATTCAGTGGCTGTTGTTTATCGATCAAAATACTTGAGATATATATATATAATGTACAATGACGGTACAAATGTAGAAGATCCGGAAACTGGGAGGGGGGCTTAAAGAGACAGGTGCTAAAATTAAGCATCTAAAACAGAGGGTAAATACAGGTATATTCAGACAGACAGAGAGTATGAGTTAGTGTATTTTGATCATTTAACCGTGTAAACGTGTTCTAGTAGAAACCCAAAATACAAGTAGGAATGAAACTTTAGAAATAACAGCTAGAGTTTGTCTAAATCTTATATCTAAAAGTGCTGGCAAACATACCATATGTTCTAACTTTTAGATATGAGGCAACTTGTGCTTGTTGAACTGACCACCTCAGCTGTTAAAGTTTGTTCTTTGGGGGGAGTGTATGGCATTAACGGTTGCTAGTAACGCATCAGTGGTGTTTTGTTATGCATAACCTTGATGACTATGAAAGAGCACCTTTCTTTGTTGCAGGACGGGATGATAAATAAGGGGTCAGCGAGGTCTTGCATCAGCTAACTTGCCAAGTCCTACAGGCCTGTGCTAAGTGGATCAGCTCTGACTGTGCAGTCAGAATGAACTAAGAACTGTAGCCACTTATCTCCAGGAACAGTATTTGATAGTCACCAAGGAATTTGTGAACTGTTCTCATTGTCTGCTCATTTCATCAGCTGCTCATTACTAAGGTTGATTATTTTCGAACGCAGCAATCATTTCTGGATTGGTAACCAAATCTGCCTTTAATCTAGTATTGCATGAGAGAGGTGGATAGTTTCATTGTTGCCTGTTTGGATCAGAGACAGGTAGAATCTAGTCTGTCCGGATTCTTTGCTGTCCGTCTTATAAGGTAAAGGTTATTTAGGAATGCTCTCCGATGACTTACATGTTTTTTAGGTTCAGCTACGTGATCAGACTGATCTCAATAAGTGGCGTATGTATGACACGCCAATTCGTATGCCATTTGGGCGTGTTATCAAGACGCATAATCGCTTTTTAGCGTGTTTATCAACGCCGTTTGGCCTCCATTAACTTACATTGCAATTGTGTGTCAATTTACGCCGTAGCGAGTAGTATGAAAGCCCGAATATCCGCATAGGGAGGTTGGTCGGGGTGGTGGATGGGTCAAACAACACAGGACTTTCACCCAGGAGAGTGGGGATCGTGTCACGTTTCCTAAACCCAACCCTGTTATTGTTTTCCTAAACCCAACCGTCCCGTTCTTCTTTTCCTAAACCCAACCCTGTTATTGTTTTCCTAAACCCAACCGTCCCGTTCTTCTTTTCCTAAACCCAACCCCGTTATTGTTTTCCTAAACCCAGCCGTCCGAAAAGCGATTATGCGTCTTGATAACACGCCAAAATGGCATACAAATTGGCATGTCATACATACGCCGCTTATTGAGATCAGTCTGCAACCCGTCTGCTGTATACGGCGTAGACATACACGCGGAAAGCTCAGAATGTGTACAGATAGCACACCACGTGAAGTCATGATGTCACGTTGGTGTGATGGACACCCTATCACCTAGTTTTGTTTGTATTACTTTATTGCAGTGTTCTTTCACCAGCTTTCAGACAATTGTTTACTTCAGAATCAATTGCATTTTCTTAAAATAGTTTTTATAAATTTAAAGTTATAGAAAACAAAAAAATAACTGCAAAACTCAAGTAAATCAAAACGGACCACAACAAAACAAACAATGAAAAAAGAAAAGAAAAAAAGGGTATGAAGGGTAGGAAAGGGGTTATTGGGATTGTAATGGGGCAGGAGTACCTTATTGCAAATCTTGGGCTAGATTGAGATGATATTTTATTTTACAGATTCTATCTTATTCCATTTGCGTATGTGATCTCTGATTGTAAAATTAATTTTTTTCCATTTACCAAATGTGTTCTATTGTTAATAGCCACGCATTTAGTTTGGTGGATTTGGCCACATGGTTTCCATGTCCTCGTCACCTGCTTTCTGGCCATCACACGCAATATGTTTAAAAGATGCATGTCCACCAATTTTATCTTTCCTAGTAGCAAATAACACATATTTTCTAGCTCCATGAGAGGTTCTTTTAAGTCAATAATATACTTTGGGGTTTTCTCAATCTCTTTCCAAAAGGGCATCAATGTGGACATAAGAATTGTGTAAGAAATGTGTGTGTATAGTTTGCTACTTGTTCCCCACATCCTCTCCAGCAACTATTTCCTGCTAAGGGGTGACATTTCCCATGCTTATAAGGTGTAATCAAATATATATCAACCTTACTTTCCAAGCAAATTTCATCCAGTATTTAGATGTTAATGTCTTAAAGGCGCATGAACTGATAAAATCTCAGATTGCTGGGCTAGGAAAGGGCTAGTAACATCTCTCTCAAAAACATTTGTTTAAGTATTTACAGGTGAGAAGTTATATTATGAAACCTCTTGAAGAGGATAAATCAAAAAATGCCTTAATACATGACATGATTGAAAATAAAGTGAAAGAAAAGTTTTCAAATGTCTACAAAATATTGCAAAAGCTCACCATTGTAGATAATATAATGTAAAGTAGAAATGGGGAAAAAGAATTAAATAAAAACATCGGCAGAAGATTGGAAAGAGTCCATAACTGCAAACTTTCACCTAATTTTTTAAAGATTACATGGAGCACTATTTCTTTACGAAGGCCTATTTATGAAACCCCGACCCCCTTCAGTACTCGGCTGTCTTTATGCAGCGCAGGCTAAAGACCCAAACAATCTAGATGGTTATCTGTATTGAATTGCAAGAAGGACTCAGCCTGCCAAGTATGGTACTCCACATGGTGGAGGGTAGTAAGTGAGTCAGTGAAAACAGCTGAAGTAATCAGAGACCGAGTGGAGAAACAGAGCATCATGTGTATAAAAATGTTAAATCCTGTTGTTAAATGTTGGGGCTGTTCTTTTTTGTAAATTACATGTTAATAAGGTTTAAACAGCTGTTGAGAAATGACTAATCTTTCAGGTTTGAGGTTGTGGACACATTTGTAAGCAGCTCAGCAGCTTGGTTTGTGCTGATCTGGTGTGTGACGAATCATTCCTGTGTTACTGCTATGTGTCTGGCTTTTTCAGTGCTTTTCTTGCCGTTCTCTCCAGGCCTCACACACCTCTCACCGCCCTGTATGCCCTACAGTATCATCATGCAGCGGCCCAGCTAGGAGCTTGCTCTCTGCTGCTGCTTGGAAATTTCCGTGGGGGGGGGTGTGTGTGACATAGAAAGAAAGGGAGGGAGAGATGGAGGCAGGGTGTGAGAGTATGTTTGAGAGCTGTTTGACTTCTTTTGTGGGATAATGACCGAGGAGGTTGGAGGGACTTGTCTGGGATTTTTTTGGACCCTGGATCATCATGCCTCACAATCTGGGACCTGTGCTGGTAATCTATAGAGAGCAAAACTATCTTTCTATAAGAACTTTGTCTAGCTAATCATTAAGCTAATCTAGAAGAAAACATGTGAGGGATCTTCCTGACTTTTCTCATGAGAGGATTTTGATTACAGTGCTCCTTGTCTTTTGGCACTATGCAGATCTATCTGATCTAATTATGGTCTTGCCTGTGTCCTGTCCATGAATACTCAGGTTTACTTTTTAATCAGGCATGGTTGCTATTTGCTATATTGACGGTTAAAACAGACTTTTGTAGTGGAGTCAAATGCCTAATTGATTTTGGATGAAAGAGGACTGTCGAGTCAAACGCATTCTGAAATTTTGAAGCTCTGATTAGGCCTCAGCTAAACCTTTTGAGTTGAAATTGTGTATTAGAGCTGCGGCAACATACTGAGTTGTTTTGCTGGTTGCTGTTCAGAAATTTGCACTTGATATGGGCCTTAAACACCTTTCCACCACAAGTGGCTAAGTTGTTTACTTCAGAGCTAAGTATAAATGTTGGCTACAACTTAGATATCTGCAGCGTTATTATTCTAAATCAAAGATCAGGGCTAGACATGTAAAAAATGCTCAGTTCCAATCCTTTACTACATACTAACTGTGCAAAGGATGCACTATATACTAATCTTTATAGTATACATTTATTTTTTTTGGTAAGTATATAAGAAATCAACTTTTACTGTATAATAATGTTTTTGCAGCTTTGAGTATTGCCTCCCTTTCATTTTGTGAATTGCATTGTTGTGGGACAGTAATGTACATCAACAGCACTCTCAAAAAGATTATGCATGCATACTGAGAATACTGTTTTGTCATTTTTTCATTGTGTAAAAACTATACACCATACTTAGAGGATGGTACCTGTATACTACTTAAAACCTGTATAGAAATATGTATTTAATGTATGGAACTAGGACACTGTGAAGAAAAAGCCCCCGGAAAAATAAGAAATGTGTCAGGAGAAGTTACGAAGCCACAGGCTTATATAACGGACCTCCCCTCAACTTAAGGAGAAAAAAAAAGAATAAAGAAAAAAAACTTCTAAACTGAAGAAAAGGAGGACACAATTAACTAGCTCAAGAACAATTAATATCAGAAATAGGCATTTTTCACAGTAGACATGTCACAGTAGGAAAAGCAAAGGTGTAAGATTAGAGCTGGTTCAGTGTCAGGGTCCTGGTATGGCGCATGCCGCCTCACTAGGACACTTGGAATAGAACAGAGATATTGTCAATGTTACCTGTCAGGTCACCTGTGCTCTTTGTACTCGAGGGGACACTAAAAATGACTCAAGAAACTACCATCAGTTGTAAGATTTTTTTTTTGGGACAAAAAGTAGTAGCAGTTTTTTCCCTGCTAGTAAGAACTAGAGGATGGATACCCGACCCGGGACCCAACGGGCCGGGTTCGGACAGATATTTAGAAATTATGTTCGGGTTCGGGTCGGGCTCGGTCACATCAGCGCGATAAGGCATTTGTTGTAAAATGGTGCTGCGGCTCCTTTAAGAGAGCTCTGTGTGTGTGTGTGTATGTGGAAAGTGGGCAGAAGAGAGATGGAGAAAGAGGAAGCAGATGTGTAGATGTGACCGGAGCCGAGTTGGTGGAATAAGTTTTTAAGTTTTGTACACAGTGTGTGCGGTGTCTGAAATAAACCCCAGAGTTCATTCATTTGCTCACCAGAAACGGGATTTTAACCCCGACGTTACTCATTTTATAACGTCGGCCCTGGAGGTAACGAGTCTCCCCTGGTTTTCTGACCACGGTCGGAAACGAAGCAATCAGGAAAGGTTATCACATTGAACACATTTTAAATTAAACAGCTTATTAACGTGAGATGGTTGCCCCGTGTGTGCGCTGATGCGCTCATCTGTTGACATTTCCAAATGCCTGCCTACAGTTGCTTAATAAAAGCAGGCTTTCCACACAAACAAACGTACATGTCTCATTAGTATGAGAAAAAAACGCGATTTTAACTATGGCGGGCTCAGTCATAAATATCTTAATGCCTGTCGGGCTCGGGTCAGGTTCGGTTACTGCTGTGTTGGACGCGGGCAGGGCTCGGACAGAAAAATGCGGCCCGATCCGCACTCTATTAAGAACATAGTGCTCTCACGATGACAGTTAGTTGGTCAGGTCAAACCACTTTGGTTGTCTGGGCTAAGAAGCAACAAGGATTTTAGTACTTTAGTACTTACTTCAGAAATTGAAAGACCTAAAATGAGAAGATTCCGCCAGGAAAAGAACTGAAACCAAATAAAATAGAATTAAACATAAAAGTTCAGAACAATAGGACAAATTGCCAATGTTCATAATTCTGATGAGCTTCTGGAGTGACATCCAATGCAAGACCGGTGCGCTGCCTCAGAGTGCTCTGCTGAAGTGACAATAGCTCATGAACAGGATCAGCAGCACTCCAAAAACACAAAAATGTTATGGCCTTGGTTAACCATTTTATTTTTCATCATTACCCAGCTGGGTAAACACTCGACTGGGCTGTGTAGTTAGAGGGTAGAAGTACATAATGTAGTAATAATAATGTGCTGTATTTAACCTCAAATCCCTTGCCAGTACTTTATTACGCTCTGGTAATCTCAATTGAACTTGTTCTACAGCTCCTAAAAGCAGTTGACATTGGCAAATATTTCCCAAACCATTTTTGTTCTACTTTTTAGTTGGACTTAATGGAGATCAATTTAGAGATTTGTTTTTACTTTGGCAATGAACAGTGTTTTGTTGATGTAAACAAGAACCAACGTAATTTCACCCTGAGTCAAAAAATAAAATCAGGGTGAGGGGCTTTTTTTATTGGCACTGCACACCTTAACCGGATGCCTTGAGATGGCGTTGTATTTTTTTTTTTTTTAAGTTGAGGTGTTGATCATTCTTTCCTTTTTTTAAAGTGACACTGCTTCTCTCTTTCAGAGCCTACTGCACTGTGAAGGCATTAACAACCAGAGCTACGTCTGTGAGTCCGGACACTGCTGTGGGAAGTCTCAGTGCTGCAGCTACTACTATGAGCTGTGGTGTAAGTATCTTGTTTTTCCTTTTTCCTTTTTGTTATTCTTCTAACCCCTATTTTCCACCGGGCGCGTCTACACTGTGTTCTGGACCCCTGCGAGAGATCACGGCCATTCAAGTCAATGCTTGATAATCCACCACCCACGCCGTGTCCCAGAAGTGTGCGTGAAGCGGAGCTCCTCTCCGCTAAAGATACGCGCCAGGTCTATTTTCACCCGAGTCCGTCTGAAAAGACCTATATTCATCCTCTGTCTGAAACGCTCTGTTTTAGCACCTATCTCTTTAAGCCCCTCTCCCTAAAAAGCCCAGTCTGCTCTGATTAGTTAGTGCTACCAGGTCTTCCGCAATCCGCATCTGCAATCACGGCCTCTCTACACCACCATTGCAGCCGGGGAATGACTGTTAACGGAACTGTAGCGGCATTTTCTACCTATACGTAGTATAGTTCTGACATCACAACCATACTGAAGTCCTGACGGCTCGTTTAAAGGCACCGTTTCGAAATACCGGGTGCGTGCATTTCTCTGTGGATTGAGTGTTTTTCATACTTTCACAGTATTTATATAGCACCTTGACCTACTTTATAATCAAAAAAGACAGTCTCACTTTTTACAATATGGGACCTTTAAATACTACTACAGAGGCTTTTTTACCTTGACAAAATATATTTCTTCATTTCTACAGTAAATTATCTACAGCTCTTTACTTGTTGTTAAATATTGTATTGGAAATGTATGTATCAGCTGTATTTCATTCCAGTTTTTGAAAATGTTAAAACATTTGAAATGAACTATATATTCAGGTATGTTGTGTATTAGTTGTAACACGATGAACTGTGGGAACATATGTAAGTGCAGTATTAAATGTCTTACTTTACACGTGTTTGGAAAGTGTTCTTTAAAAGTCTGTGACAACGTAGCCTAAATTTCTTCACAAGGCAGCAATGAAATAAGATCTTTGGCATGCTCTTTGACATTATGTCTATCCATGCTCCAGCAGTGTTGCTGAACTGACCCCTTAACCTTTTTAAATCGCCTTGTCCAAATCTACCATGACATAGTTCTTCCTCCGTTTCATTAAGGTCATTAGGATTTGGTCAACAACAGGCATTGGTGTTGGGGTCGGGGCAGGATGAATGGTTTTAAACTCAAGTAGTGGAATCCTTGTATACAAGAGGGAGTATGTTTCCAAAATGCTCTCTGC
Source organism: Sander vitreus (assembly GCF_031162955.1). Taxonomy (NCBI): domain Eukaryota; kingdom Metazoa; phylum Chordata; class Actinopteri; order Perciformes; family Percidae; genus Sander; species Sander vitreus. The sequence continues at coordinate 10,698,106 of NC_135856.1, read as the reverse complement.
GAGAATGGTGCAGTAATCGTGCTACACGTGCTGACGGGCTCTTAGGCCGGCGACAGACTGGATGCATGGCGTGAGCGTGTCAGCTGCGTGGCGTGTCGCGTGCCTGTTAGAAATAGAACCGACACCTATTTTTCACGCGACACTCAATCGTGTTGGAAGCGTATCCAGGCAAAATAGAATACGAAAAGATGTTTATATGTCATTTTGACACAAAAACATATTATTAAATGACATGTTGATGTTTGAAAGTATCTAGGTTTTGATATAAATGCAGATATAAATGTAATAAAAAAAATAAAAAGAAAAAAATTGATTTTCTAATATTGCTATTGCGTATATTATACGAAATATTCTGTAGGCTATTTTGCCATCAATACTGCCGACGTTGTCTTTGCTGTAATCAAATCCGTATATATTTATGTTTAACATGGTATTTCATTTTATCAATGGGAAACATACATGTATACAGACAAGGCTAGCAGCAGCAGCAACGCGTCAGACACGTTTCTGGTGTGTAAAGACATAGAAAAATCCACGCAGCCGCCACGCAGCTGACACGCAACAGAAACGCCACGCTCACGCCACACATCCAGTCTGTTGCCGGCCTAAGGAGTAGCTGTGGTCCTCGCTTCCAGGCTCCAACCATGATGTTTTAGCAGACCAGGTTGTGATGTGGAGCAGAACTACTCGCTTATATCAATAGCATCAAGCTCACCGGATGGCAACACATACAGTTAATATTACAGCATAAATTATATTATCACAGCTTTGATCTTTAATTGTTGGACTGCACTGCCGACATTATGTAGTTTTAATGACATTTTTCTTTATTTTCATTTTTTCTACATGCAGACCTTACAGTATGTGTTACCCTAAGTTATTAGGTAACACTTTATAATAAGGGTACAAAACGCAGGTGTAAGAAATGCATAACTTGTGATGATTTAATGCAGGATGTATCATGAATTCCTGTTGCTCAAAAATATTAAAGGATCAAGTCATTATGAGTTGATGTGATTAGTTATGTTAGCCATGTTAGCCCACATTTACTGCATATATGTATTTACATGCCACCAAACAAGCTTGAACCCAGTTACATAGAAAAGGGCATTTCAGTCTCATGCATTTCATTGTTGCCTGTATGAACATTTATATGTTGCTGCATGATTTAAAAAAAGCCTCATATTTCTTTTCGAACCAGGTATTCTACTTCTATTACTTCTACTATTCTACTAGTCTGATCAAATGCAGGGGTCTAAAATGTCCTTTTCTATGTACAGTAACTGGATTTCAGCTCATTTGGTGGCATATATATTCATATATATGTTATTATATGTGCCCTTTGAGGCAAGTTCTGTTGTGCGCTATTAAGATATCTAAAACCATACTCATACTATGTCACAATTTAGGCCTCTTTAAGTTATGTAGTTTTATTATGCCTCCATGCTGGCAACAGCCGTGGCCTGCGTAATGTTTTTGGGTTGTCCGTCTGTCCCATTCATGAAAACGCATACCTCAGGAAGCCATGGAGGGAATTTCTTCACATTTGGCACAAACATCCATTTGGCCTCAAGGATGAACGGATTAGATTTTGGTGGCCGAAGGTCAAGGTCTCTGTGACCTTACGTCTGTCCCTTTCTGGTGAACGCGATATCTCAGGAACTCCTTGAGTGAATGTCTTCACATTTGGCACTAGCATCCTTCTGGACTGGTCACAATGGTCACATTTGGCCATTACTTAAGAATTCCTAAGCTAATTCTGACAACATTTTACACAAATGTCTTAATAGGATAAAATTATGAAGCGATGGCATTTTATATCCAAAAGGTCAAAGGTTAACTTCACTGTGACATCATAATATTCTGCAAACACACTTCTCTGGCCATTATTCAACACCACAACTCAGGAACAGAAGGGCAGATTGTGACAATATTTCTCATTTCGTCAGATACTGAATTGGTGACACTAATCTTAAACTGTGGTGATTGCATAGATCTTCTCTGCTGCCAGGTTGACGATGTGTGTGAAGCATTCACGTTTTGCCAATTCACTACATATGAGTGTAAACACACATGGATGTAAACTGCAACTTGGTTGGCAGAGACATACAGAGAGACATAAACATGTTTTTGAAGCCAGTTTTTGCTCTCTACTGCTGTTTAGACTGGATTCTAGATAGTACAGTTCCACAAATAATGCCTTTGTAGAAAATTAGGACTTCATATCATACAGAAAAAGCACAGATTGTTCTTAAACAATCACATTATGCTGGAATGTTTTTCTGTGGTGTTACATATTGGGTTGCTTCATAGAGGAACCTCTCAGTGCCTTGTTCTAGAAATAAAAACTGTACTTGGACCTCTCAGTGATGATTGAAGTTATTCTGTCATCAAATTTTAAATGCAATACATACAGTGTACAAGCATGTGAATGTTTCACTAGAACCAGATGTTGGCATTATTTGATCTTCAGTGTTATGTTTGTGTTAGCAGCAGGCCCTTTATGTACAGTACAGTTCTACATTTCCATTATCGTATAGCACAATCTTTCCTGTTTGGACCTATTCATCACGCTGAGTGTTTATTTTAAAATATCAGGCCAACGATCACATTTACTTTGGATCTATTTTGCTGGAGTTCCATTTTAAACACAACATGACAGTGTTGATCTTCCTCTCACCTCAGGGTTTTGGTTGGTATGGGCGATCATCTTCATTTTGAGCTGCTGCTGTGTGTGTCACCATCGCCGCACCAAACACCGGCTGCAGCAGCAACAACGGCAGCATGAGATTAACCTCATCGCTTACCGCGAAGCACACAACTACCCCTCTGTGCCCTTCTACTTCAGTAAGAGCTACCACTCCAACACACACAACATGATGACAAAACCTGATGTGTAACTTATTTATTTATTTATTTTTAGATTATTTTTGGGGCATTTTTAGGCCTTTATTGACAGGACAGTTGAAGAAATGAAAGGTGAGAGAGAGGGGGAACAACATGCAGCAAAGGGCCGCAGATCGGAGTCAAACCCGGGCCCGCTGCGTCGAGGAGTAAACCTCTATATATGGGCGCCTGCTCTACCAACTGAGCTATCCGGGCACCCAACCTGATGTGTAACTTTTCTATACCAAAAAGTTCAGATTAAACCCACCATACACTACCTGCTCATCAATAAACAGCACACACAAAGTTTGCCACTAGTGAACATAGTGGAGCGTTTAGCAGCTAAAGAGACAGACATTTTTTCTTAGGAGTTGGCGGAGAGCAAAACAGAGCCAAAAGTAGAGAGAAAATTGGACTTAATTTTGCCAGGTGGACAGAAACGCGACTCCAAATGAATGCTAATGTTGCTCCGTGTCTGCAATATGAGTAAGGAGTCAACTGTTTAACAAGTTTGCTACAGCAACTTTATACGGTGATATCAATGTTGTTTACAGCTGGGTGGCGCCCCCCCCCCCCCAAAAAAAATAAATAAAATAACAACACCCAGCTTTAGCTACTTAAAGGGGAACACCACCTTAAATTAAGAATTCCACTAGTTTTTTTCCATGGCCAAGAAACATTCAATCAATATTTGTGAACATGAGCTACTCTCTCTCAAAGCCAGAAACCAGAGATGTAAGTCTAAAATTTCTGATGCCATCAAGTATAAAGTCTGGAGCTGCTCCGTAGACCCACAGAATGTTTTTCTTTTTTATATCTAAATGCACTTTGTCCTATTGTAGTGTTCTCAGTCCTAAAACAGAAAATGGACCCATATTCTCAGAACATTCCCCTGGGTGCTCTCAGTGACATCTATAACATCTTTCCCAATTCATTGCCCATGGAGCAGTTCCACACTTGATACATGATGGCATCACACATTCTAGTTTTAGCACTGTAGTTTTTGGATTTGAAAATATTTTTGGACTGTCTTAGACCATAGGAGTAACATGTATGAATTTAGTTTCCCTTTCAAATATATGAATACTACTCCGTGAACGTCAACTAGTGTAACTTTTTTCAAGAATATTAATTCTAATCAGTAGTCTCCTAGTTACATCAAACTAAGGAATTTAAAACTAGTGACAAACAAAGCAGTGGTCCCTGGCTCAAATGTAATGTTTGCACTGACATGTATCCCTGGTTTCACACAGCGTCAGCACCTTCCCTGTTTGCATGCCCCAGTTTTCAGGAAACGGCCAGCATTGCTCTTTTGGTACCTCGCCAGTGTTACGACACCATCTCGCACAGTGCTGCAACAATCTTCAGCACAGAATTGACCCAGATATTAGCTTGTTTTGTCACATTTTTCCCTCTATTGCTCTATGAATGTTTGAATAGTGGTCCAGAAAGTTCAGTGAGGTCATACTGAAATATTTAGGAATCAGGCAGTGGTGTTTACATAAAATAAAACATTAGTTTCAGGGCATATTCAAATGTATGCTTTTTCTCTTCAGGGTTTCTGCCAAACTACCTCCTGCCTGACTACGAAGAGGTGGTCAACCGGCCACCGACTCCTCCCCCTCCCTACAGTGCCTTACACACAGGCCCATCATCAGTGGCTTCTAGCCCACTGGCTCAAGAGCAGCAGGAGAGACACTGTCCAACCATCCAGCCCACTCCCGTGCCCCCGGTCTCTGACAGTCTGTGTTGCAGACCCAACATAGAGGAACCACAAACCCCCACCTTAGACTTGAGGCCAAAGCCTGACAACAAGCCCATGCAGACAGCACAAGATTCAGGCAGGATACTGCTGTCAGATGGGCTCAATAGGGAGGGACTAACCAGCCAGGAGAAAAGAAGTGAAAGTGGGGACGACTCCTGCAAGGACCATCTGCTAAAGGACCCATCAGAGGGTTCTGGTGAGGACAAAGACCGACTCCCCAATGGTAGGAGGAGGCGATTCACAGGTGACTCTGGGATTGAGGTGTGTGTGTGCGGCACACGTGGGAGCAGCGGTTTTAGTGGAGCTGGAGGGACAGGCCAGGAAGGCAAGGAGTTGAGGGAGCTAGAGAGCCTGCTGGGGCACGAGGGAGATGACAAAGAGGAGGAGGAGGAGGGGGAGGAGGAAGGCGACTTCTGCGACAGCTGTGGCCATCGAGCCTCCTTCAGTGGGGAGGAGGAGCAGGCGCTGGGCGGGCTGGAGAGGCGGGTCGCACGTTGGTCGTCAGGATCTCCTCAACCGGCTCAACAGATAGGCAGCGCCTCGCTCCACCCTCCAGTGTGCCTCCTCCTCCACACCATCAACGAGCAGGAGGGACCGCACCACAGCACCAGCACTGAGCCGCAGGGCTGAAACACAGTCAGCACACCTTTGTTTCATTGAGGGAAGGAGAGAGCACTTGAGACAGAGCATGGAGGCATATACTTTTGTATCTGAGCAAATGTTTTATGACTAAATACTTTCTGAGTGAGTATTTTTATGAATGTGTGCATCTTAGATAAAACAGGGGTGGGAGCAGGCGGGGGAATGTCAACTAAATATGATTAAAAATGCAAAGGTTGAGAAAGCCTTCTCCTCCCCACACTGGAACAGTGGCCTTAACCTGTGTATTATGAGTTATGTTTGGGCAGTTGAAGCCCTTTAACAGCCTGTGTCAATTGAGACCACACACACACACACACACACACACACACACACACACACACACACACACACACACTCTGTCTTTCAGTTGTCCTTCTCATGCAACGGAAGCTACTGACACACTGTCTGAAGCTGTGACGTCAGGACAGGACGTTAGGTGCCCAGGATGAATGCAGCCTTCCTCACCGCCGGGTGCTTGCAACAGTTCTGCAAAGCAGTTCTCTGCAGGCAGGAAACTACAGTATGTAGTGACAAAAAAAACACAGCAGGAACATTTTGGATGAGTGCAATGTGGATTTACCACAGTGTGTGCTTATGCAAACTGATACTGTACAGGGACACTAGAACAAGACTGTGTGGGACATCCCGTACATACTTCTAAAGTGCTTTTCAGCGTTTAGAAAACGCTCTGCCTTGTCTGTTTTTGTTGCTCTCTATTTGCCCTGCTAGCGATAGAGAAGTGTAAGTGCATTTACAAATCTTGATGTGAGCAGTTCCTATTTTGCACAAAGTGTATTTATCTTTATGAATGAGCTTTTAGCTAAACAAATCAAAACAGAAAATGCTTTCATTACTTCAGTCTTAAATCGCAGTACATGATTTAGTGTCTTAGTGTTTTGTTACATCTGTAAGAAATGGACCTCTGTGGATTGTTGTGGAATGCAACCGATTCACTTTGTACACAATCATTTTTAAAATGAATGAATCTTTGTAGTATGACTACCCAGAAAAATGCAGAACTTTGATGAACAATGATACATTTCTCAGAGATTACAACTGAGATGGGCAACGTCAGACCTCAAACTTTGGTGTGAGTCACTTAAATAGTTTACTGCCTAAACCCACTATACAGTATAAAATGCTCCTCCTCCAGTTGAGTGGAAAAATACGTGTTTGGATTTAAGTTTTAGTTAATTCAGTTTGGATTAAAAAAAAAAAAAAAACAGAAAAAAGCATTGATTCAGATAAGGTAATAAAATAATAGTTTGATAGTTGTCCTTGGCTTTTCTTAATATCCAAATATCTATAAATAAGAGTTTTGCACAACAGCATTTTTTTCTTTGTTTATTAAACAAACAATACAATAAGTTAACAAGCAATATTTATAATGATGTATACCAAATAGTTCTGTTAATGTATCTTCTTTGGAAGACTTAGTTTGAAATGCCTTTAAGAGCTTAAATGTTTTAAATCCAATCTTTATCCAAATCTTACAGGGGCTGTTATAGATTAGATGTTGATTCATGATGAATGGGCCATGGAAAATGCTATGAGCGTGCTGTGTAAAACTTACAAATTAAGTGAAATTTTAGTTTTCCCACTCTCTGAAATGAATTGGAACTTGGTGATGCTACATTTCATTGTCATGCATGTGTTCTTTTTTTCCGATTTCCTCGTAGCACCCTAAAAAATGCTTGAAAAAAATGTCTTCAAAGCACAAATGTTTCAGTCATTGGTCTCACAGATTTCTATATATACCCTAAAACAATCTTAACTGAAGAGGTCTCTCAAAACTTCTAGCACAAGTTGAAAATGTAACGTGAACTTTATGTATTAGCAGTAAGATGATTGGATCTCACTTATGTATTAGCAGTAAGATGATTGAATCTTACACATCAATGTCTGAACACACTCTAAAATTATTTATATGTTAATGCTTTTTGTGAGCTAGAAAGTGATATTGTGTGATTGTGGTACATGTAACCAAGACAAGCTATTTTCATATCAGCTGAATCCTTAAAAGAAATATTGGAACTGTATAAAATTTTAGAACCACTTTATATTTGAAAATGTGTATAATGTTCTGTCACATGTTTGTGAACCAAATAGTTGCTTTCATATTTTTTATGAAATCATTAGCTTTATTATGGTCGGATTTTTTTCTCATTATGGGTATTATTTTTTCTGTTAGAAAAAGATTAAACTTTTTTTTTTTTAAATAACTTATCCTTAAGTTGTGTGAAGGGTACGTTTGACTAGTAGATAACTTGTTAAGAAGATCAGGGGCATCTTGCCAAAGACACGTTTTCTTTCTTCACCAGTGTGTGTAAGGTGGTTTTGCACATATCCTTTGAATGTTCTGATCATTAACATAAGCCATTTATTACAGCAACCAATATGGATGTATTTTCAATAAACATGCCCTTTTAAATTCATTAATTTGTATGGATTAAACATGTATCTTTGAACTTTATTGACTGTAACGTTATGTTACCAGGGTTCAGCTGTGATTTAATTAAGTGAAGGACAGGGTGTGCTATTAAGCAAGAAGTCAACTGTACACTGTTCATTTTGTTCAGAGAGCAAACCACTGTTGAAAGCTTTCATCTAACGTTAACCGGTACAAATTGTGGACTTTTTTTAAAACTCAATGCAATGGCTGAAGAAAACAGGTAAGAACAACCTCAAAACATGCCTCGTAACTTTATTTATCGTATAGTATGTTTATGGAGCATTGGAGCGAGTGGCGTGTGTCAGATTTGAACCTTAGCGTGAGACCGTAACTGTGTTTTTATAGCAACGTTAGTTAGCTACATTAATAACGTACTAGCTAGCCTACATAATAACTTGTAATTGTGAACTTGTGGAATGAAGTGAAGTTGTTACTTTTTTGCTGTAACTAGCCAGCAATGTTGGTTAGCAGTTAGCGTTACAGCTAACAGTAACTAACTAACGTCACATGCCATTTGAATTTAACTTGTCTTTTTTTAAGTGCGTGTGCAAAAGGCTTCGTTGATAGCGCCGTTCACGTGGACGTCAAGGTAATATAACGTGCATCACTTACTGTACACGTTAGTTGGTCGCTAGCCTAGCTCAAGTGCTTTACTTAGCTAAAACACAGGCAATATTATTTAAAACAATGTTACTTAGTTCAGCACTGTTCTTCACTAATGCTTGTCTCGAGGTGAATTCACCGACCCAAGTACAGATTTGAAGTGGCCTATCAACGGTCAAGTTAACATTAACTGATAAGAACCTTTTTGTATGACGAGGAGCAACTATATAGCCAGCTGGCCTTTCTGCACTCAAACAGGAGTATTATGGCAAGGTGCTGAAGAACAACGCAGACCTGAAGAGCAATGCCTGTGTAGCTCCAGCCAAGCCCATCCCTGCCTTCATCCGCCACGCTCTGAAGAAAGTACACCCTGACGTCACTGCCAGGTCACTGGACTGTTACACTGTTGCTTCAGAGTTGTTTACACTGCAACAATCGCTGATTCACAGGTGGTTACAGTGGGTGTCCTTCTCCCTCAGGTACTATGGCTGTGGGCTGGTGGTGCCAGAGTGCTTGGAGGGCTGCAGGATACTGGACCTGGGAAGTGGAAGTGGGAGGGACTGTTACATGCTAAGTCAGCTTGTGGGCGAGAAGGGCCATGTCACTGGGATTGACATGACTGAGGACCAGGTACTGTACATCAGCATCACAGTATGGCTATGGTGCACAGTGTCAGTGATGTATACAAAAAAGTAAAATAAATGTGTGAAGGCTAACTGTCTTGTGAACAATAGCTTTCCTATTCTGGATTTAAAAAGACTAAATTCTGCTCCCCGGTATGTATGTACTTTGGAATTATGTATGCAATTCAGATTCAAATGCAACAGCTTGTTCTCTTCTAGCTTGACATTGCCAGGACATATGTGGACTATCACATGAAAGAGTTTGGCTACAAAAAGCCCAATGTCAGTTTTGTCCAGGGCTACATTGAGGCCCTAACAGAAGCAGGTCTGGAAAACAGCTCATTTGATATCATTATGTACGTATTTCTTGTCACTTTTTCTCTGTTTCTTTTTTGTATTTTAATACTGTGTAATTCTAGAATTGTGTTGAAATGTTGATTTTCTGCCATAGTTCCAACTGTGTGGTGAATCTCTCTCCAGACAAGAAGCGAGTACTGGCGGAAGCCTACAGTGTGCTCAAGGTACACTGCTTTAGAGTTGAGCTTTGGCCTCATTTTCCAATTAAATCTCACAAAACGCAACAAGAATGCTTTGACAAAGGGCACACAAAAAAGTAGGAATCATGAACCATTGAACCTATTAGTCTATTTAGTTTGCATATTAACTACGTACACTGTTTGACTGTTGATCTTTAGGATGGTGGTGAGCTGTACTTCAGTGACGTCTACAGCAGTGGAAGACTAACAGAGGAAATTAAAAACCACAAAGTGCTGTGGGGTGCGTCAAATTAATATCCTTCTGCCATAAAAGCTCCCAGACACGTGCCAGAACTTTACAATTACATTTATCTTGGCAGGTGAGTGTCTTGGTGGAGCACTCTGGTGGAAGGATCTGCTGCAATTGGCTGAAGAAGTGGGCTTCAGCCCACCACGGCTGGTTACAGCCAGCATCATCACTGTCGACAACAAAGAGCTACAGGAAGCTCTGGGTTTGATACTATTTTGTTTTTTATAGGTTACTTATTCATTTACTTTTGTGTATTATATTGTTTGCTTGTTTCTAAAAAAAAATATCTCAGGCTGGGTTACATAAAAAAAACATTCATTTTCAAACGAAATGAAATTGTTGTTGCACCAACATTACAATTTATTTTAAGACGAAACCTGAATTTAAACTCTCTTTAGGACCCTCTCGAAAATGAGATGACACATCTCAAGAGGTATTCCTCGTACAATAAATAAATATCAATAAACAACAATTGCTTTTTTACTTATGTATTTCTGCTTTTTTTTTTTTTTAAGCCAAGATTTATCCAAAACTACATTTATTTTGAAGGCCTTGCACACTCATACAGGTGTTTCCACTTATTCTTGCTAATTAGACTTCTGCTCCCTGACAGGTGCAATAAAGCTTACAGAAGAGTTATGGAGATGTCAAATAAGCATAGTTTGCACACGCCCACACAGAGGTCTAATTAGCTTTAATGAGTGAAAACACCCGTGTGGGTGGACCTTGGGTGTATAGGGCCTTTACGGTTTATGCAGGTGTTAATTGACAGGTCATTTGGTTGAACTTTATGAGTTACTACACATCTACTCTTAAGTCCTGTGGACCCAGTCAAATTCTTGAAAGCAATGTTTTCAGGTCACCAAATATCTACTGGCCCACAAGTTTTCTCAAGAGTTTCATGTACTGCAGTTCAGTTTCAGAGGTTTACCTGGAGCCCACATTTGCAATTCTTAAAGGTCACAAGCCTGTGACCAGCTCCAACATTTCCATTATTTGTTGCATCGTAGAAAGTGTTGTACGTGAACACCAGATGCAATTTTTCTTGCATATATATATATATATATATATATACTTAAAGAGAAAGTTCACCCCAAAATCAAAAATACATCTTTTTTTTCTCTTACCTGTAGTGCTATTTATCAATCTAGGTTGTAGGTGTTGGAGACTTTCTTTCAGCTAAACCCCACCTGCCAACCGCATCACCGCCCAGAAGGAAGCCTCCTCATGGACTAATGGGTAGGAGGAAAATAGTTCCTACATTAAAACTGGTCTGTCTATTATTTTGAGTAACCGGGTCATGATTTCTGGGAAGAGATATTGCTGTTGCGTTTTTAAAATGTATTTCTTGGCGCTTTGAGCACCACAAGCCAAGTGCCATCTAATGTCATTATATTCAAGAGAAGGCAGACATCTTTACGACTGATACACCAACACTGGGCAACTCACTAACAAAAGATTGGTAATAGCACTACAGGCAAGAGGAAATTTGCATTTTGGCGTGAACTGGCCCTTTTCTGTCAGTTGTTAATTGTTCAACAAATATATCACAGAAGACATTATAGATTTTTGTTGAGGTTGACTGGTGCATATATTGACTCTCTCTTACCCGTTCTGGCAATACAGGCGACTATAAGTTTGTCTCTGCCACATACCGCCTGTTCAAGGTCCCTAAAGGCAACATTAAGCCCTGCCAGGTCATATATAACGGGGACATTACAGGAGTAGAAGACAACTTCCAGTTTGACAGTCAGAACACATTCAAGGTCTGTACATGCAGTACAAGAACATCTCGATGTCTTCTGCTCATGCAAGAATGTGCAAATGATATCAGGTGTGGGTGTATTCCACAGGTGGATGAAGTGGTGGAAGTTGATGGAGAGGTGGCCACCATCTTGACCCATTCCAGATTTACGGATGACTTCACTTTCCAGCCACCGGGAGGTACCCGTGAGTCCTGTGGAGTCAAACCTAAGGTCAGTGTTCCAACTAAATTCCTGGATGTGGAAATGTCTTTGTGTGATTTGTCTTTGAGCACTAGAGGTCAGTGTGTTTGTCGTATCAGTTCCAAGTGTGTGACACACCCAGAGAGCCCCACGGTCTACACTGTGCACATAGTCACACGTGCATGTGTGCACCAGAAATGCATGCTGCAAGTTCTTACACACACACACACACACACACACACACACACACACACACACATACCCACTCAAACATACATACGCACACATCCACACGCACAAGGTCAAGCAGCTGTCTTGGAGTCATAACCAGACTGTGGAGTCATGCTGGGGAACCTTGAACAGGAAGGAATGTTCTCTTCTCAGCTAATGGAATACCATCTTATCAGCGCTCATGGTGATTCTGTGCAGACACACACACATACACTACAAACAACACTATATATACTACCCTCATCTTTTAATCACTCATGACATTTTGTTCTGCTATTAAGGGATTTCCATTTTGTTTTTTGTGTTGCAAAGAAGTCAATTGAAAAAAGTGATTTATGTACATTTGTCACTAGGTTTAACCTTTGGACTCTGAAGTGAAATCAGGTTTGCAATACTTTTCTCAGAAACACGTCCAGTTGGTGATTATAGTAATAAAAAGCCTTTGGTCTTGTTATTGAAAGTACAGCTACTGTGAAATGCTGATTTAATGAACAACCAGTGCCTCATAAAAGAGACACTGGTACCAGGTGTAAAGATGCACCGGAGTGCTCCGTGTGCAACAACTTTTTACTCTGCTGTTCTGTTCTATAGAATGTTCAGCATATTACATGGTTTTTAATGCTAAAAAATCTGAAAAAGTGAGAATTCACTTTTTAAACTTTTCTACATTCCTTACAATTGTCTTGGGCGAAACACGCTTATTATGTATGTAATACTTACATAGAACTTTATGTAGGTTAGGTTATGTAAACTCCCTCTGATTTCTACCTTGTTGAACTGTTGATACAGGCAGGCATTGTGGATCCTTTCGAGCTGGTCCATCAGCTGGAGAAACAAAGTCCAGGTTCAGCCACAGGGGGATGCTGCAGCACACAGTCTGCTGCCTGCTGCAAATGATGGTGGGAAGAGCACTGAGAAATACAGGCCCAGCATCATACTGTGTATGCATAATAACAGTAGTTTAAATCTAGTGACTTAATTATGCATTAGGCAATGTCATTATGTTGTGTCTTATTAACATTTGAAATGAGATTTGAGCAATTGAAATGAATCACACATAAACATCAACGTCTTATTGATGTTCTGTGCACACTTCCCTGTCAATCTTGTTCAACTTGAAAAACAGAAAAGACTAACTTAATTTATTCGAATAATAATGTTGCATAAATAAAATTACATTGCCTCCGTATCAAGGCAAGATCCAAATACCCACAAATTCAAAACCTGTACATAATCATAAACAGTTTTGGTGACTACTTCTTATGAGGCTATTTTTTCACATTTGTCTACAATCTTAGACATCTGAATTTCTTATCCATCACATTCACACCATCAGGACTTTTTCCCCATTTGCCTTAATTAAGTACACTACTTCTGATGTAATACCTCTATTCATTTAATTGATTTGTTAGGCAGTAGGTAGGACAGGTTTTGCATTAGTGTTAGCTTCGCAGGCGTTCTAACTAAAATCAGCATTGTTGTGTTCATTATTGTGTTTAATTTCTGTTATAAGACAATAAATATTGTCAGTCAATTAACTAGTACTGGTCACTGATTAATACACAATTACTATGAAACTATATACTGTAGGCAATGGTTCCCAACCTGGATGCCACGACACTCCATGGAGTCCGAAGATAAATCTGAGGGATCAAAGGAGAAAGAAGAAGAACATTTATTTATATATATATATATATATATATATATATATATATATATATATATATATATATATATATATATATTACGTGTGTGTGTATATATTTCTGCTTCACAAAAATTCACATTACTTTTTACAACTTTTCTCTTGTATGTATATACAGTAATGCAATGCAAATATATAAATAGGCCTACCTTAAACATTACCATGTAGGGCTAGTTGAATGAACACCTCTGACAGTCGCAATATAAATGTAACATTATAAAGTAGTATTTATTTATCATAATGTATTGCATTATATTGTATTGGTAATGATGTTACTGTGTCCATCTTTATTGACGTCTCTTTTTTTTTAACAAATACATTTTAATCATTTACATTTGTTATCTCCTGTAGTAGGATACATGTTAAACAAGTCACGAGTAGAGTCCTGCCTGTCTCTTAACATGAGGTGCACTTGTTTTGGAATTTGATTCGCCAAACAGGCTGCGGACGCCCCACCCCGTGGCCAACGGCCCCTCCTTATTGGTCGCCTCTGTCGCCTGTCTCGGGGACATCAAGGGAGGCACGAGTTGGCCCGTAAGCCTGCGTTCGCGAGTCATCAGTGTCGGACACGTAGTGGGAACGAGCAGGTCCCGATGCACAAGTCACGGCAACCCTCGGCGGAGATGAAGGCGGACTCCGACTGGCTCTGATTTTTAAAAGCCCTTTTCATTCAGGAGGTTGGTTGCCAGTGGTTGTCAATATGGCAGAGCCGTCATCCCAAGCACCCACCGCTGCAAAAATGGCGTCACTTAACCGGGTCCGAGCTTTGGCGATGATTTTCTTAACTGTCACTGGCTGTTGTGTCACCCCGACAAGTGGCAAGGAAGGGTCCGAGGAGACCGTCATCATAGGGCTCCGACTGGAGGACACGGACGACATTTCCTTCATGGATAGGGGCTACCTGCGGGTGAGTGAGCGGTCTCGGGTAAAATTAAGGGTGTACGGGCAGAACATCAACAACGAGACCTGGTCCAAAATTTCTTTCACGGAACATGAGCGCAGCCGGACGGTAGGGAGCCTTGACAGCTCCTCGGGGGATAACCAGAGCCAAGAGGACTGGTCCGGCTTGCATCCCTGCGGTATTAGGACTTCGGATATAATTATATTGCCCAACATCATTCTGAATCGAAAGACGTCCGGAATAGTGGAAATTGAGGTCAAACCTCTGCGAAAGACAGAGAGGAGTAAAGCGTATTACCTTTGCATCGCCACCGCAACACCTGCCGTAGCCGGGATGCACGACCTGTGGACGGAGAACACCTGGATCTACCACGATGGGGACGACACCAAAGTGATAGTGGTGGAGGAAAAAAAGTTTCTGCTGCCTTTCTGGCTCCAGGTCATCTTCATCTCCATGTTGCTTTGCCTCTCGGGTATGTTCAGCGGGTTGAACCTGGGGCTCATGGCTCTGGACCCCATGGAGCTCCAGATAGTCCAGAACTGTGGCACGGAAAAGGAAAAGAATTACGCCAAAAAAATAGAGCCGGTCAGGAGCCAAGGGAATTACTTGCTTTGCTCGCTTCTGCTTGGGAACGTGTTGGTGAACACCACGCTGACCATCCTGCTGGATGATATCGCCGGTTCGGGGTTGATTGCGGTGGTCATGTCCACCATTGGAATAGTCATTTTTGGAGAAATCGTGCCACAGGCCATCTGCTCTAGACACGGCCTCGCTGTCGGGGCCAACACCATATTCCTCACTAAGTTCTTCATGCTGCTCACCTTCCCTGCTTCTTACCCGGTGAGCAAGCTGCTTGACTACCTTCTGGGACAGGAGATAGGAACCGTGTACAACCGGGAGAAGCTTCTGGAGATGCTGCGCGTCACGGACCCTTACAACGACCTGGTCAAGGAGGAGCTGAACATCATCCAGGGCGCGCTGGAGCTCAGGACTAAGACCGTGGAGGACGTGATGACGCCGCTGAGAGATTGCTTCATGATCCCCGGGGATGGCACCCTCGACTTTAACACCATGTCCGACCTCATGAAGAGCGGCTACACGCGCATCCCAGTCTATGAGGGCGAGAGGTCAAACATAGTGGATCTGCTCTTTGTCAAGGACCTGGCGTTTGTGGACCCGGATGATTGCACCCCTCTCAAAACCATCACAAAGTTTTACAGCCACCCGTTACATTTTGTATTCAATGACACCAAGTTGGATGCAATGCTGGAGGAGTTTAAAAAAGGTGAGACAACTAGATAGAGTGCACATATTCTCTCATTTATGAACATTATTATTAATCATTTTGATGCCAAATGAAAAGCCCACTAGATAAAGGTGTCAGAGAGCCTCCACATTTTCAGTTTATTCTCTCTCGACCCTCAAGTGACCCTGGATGATGGGTAGACCGGTGAATTACTTCAGGTAGTGTAATACAAGAAGCCACAGCTCAACCCTTAAATCTGCACTGAATGCCTGTGCTTCCCTGTCCATCAAAAGGTCATGATGTGTGAGTGAATCCTAAATGTTTAAAACCTAATCTTCAGGAATAAAAGGGGGAGGAGAATATGTGCCCCCTTAAAGATTTCACACAAAAAAAATCCAGGTAGTGAAGGGAAACAGAGTTGTTTTGGCATTTCTTATCCGGCCTGCCTCAGAAATCACTGAAGCAGCCACATCAGAAGTGAGGTGCACTTGCCACAGCCTCACTGGTCACTTCCTGTAAAGGGGAGGAGGAGGTGTTGTTATCTTTCTCCATCGCTTCCATTCAGTGTTAATGTTCACACAGTTTCTTTCTTTCTCCCTCTCCTCTTGCTTTCCTCCTCTTACATTGCCTTCTCATTCAGTCTTTTTTTTTTTTTTTCTCCCTCTTTCCCCTCTCTCTCTTTCTCTGATTTGTGAATACATTAGGACATGTGGGAATGGTGCAACGGCAGTGCTAAGGTTATCAGGTGGGGGCATCTTGATTGAGAACCTGCTTAAATCCCACTCTACCTCTCTTGTGCTCACATCTGAATGATGGTGGCGATAACTCCTCTTGTCCAGCCCTGGAATGCAGTCGTGTGGATAATGAATAACAGCCTTTATCACTCTCAGCCCCCCATGTGTTGTGTGTATGCGCATGGTGTTTGAGAAACATGTTTACCTCACCAACGGTTTACCTAATAGTTTTGCATAGCCACCCTCCCTCTCTGTTGTTGCCTATTCCTGGCTGTGTGTGTAGATTTGGAGCTAGTCTGTTCTTTATTTATGACCAGATACACAGCTATAGAGGTACCAAGGGTTGGAAATTAGCACCAGCCACGAGCCAAATGTTGGTAAAATAGGCAAGGGGCTACTAGATTTGATTCACTCACCAGCCAAAAACACAATGGTAAGCTGTGAAGTGGTTGGGAGATTTTGGAAAAAAAGTTGTGTGTGTGTGTGTGTGTGTGTTTGTGTGAGTAACCCAGTGATACGTGGGCACACCTGTTCAGCAACTTTTTATTTATCAATACTTAAAATGTGAAGAAAAAAGCATGATTGATGCATTGCATGCTCATTAGAATATTCACTTTACTTTAAGAGGATTAATTGGGAGGAAAATAGAGCAAATCATTGAGCTCCATTACCAGAAATTAGGTGTAGTTCTCCTTGCCAAATTAGCATTAATGATTATGTAATAATCTAGTTAGGGGGGGTTTGTTTGTTTTCATCACAGTTGACTATTTACAGACATGCGCTAGCAGCAAGAAAACATCAATTCCATTGACCTTGTTGATCATTTGTCAGACAAAGAAGGTTCATCAGAATATGAGTGTTACAGAACAGCATTGTGCCATGTTCCGCTACATTATAACAATAACATTATTACCAAATGTGAGCCTTGCTCTCGCCTCACTTATTACTCTAATCCAACATCTGTTAACATCTGATGGCCGACATGTTCTTTTTGAAGTATTATGACTGTTTTTGACCTGTGAGTCAGTGTGATCAAATTGGGTATGAAAAAAGGCAGGTAGGAATAGAAGACATGCCGACAGACACACAGAACGCAACATCATATTTAATTCAGTGACACGTACAATTACATACGTTATATATGTGATAGGTGATTGGTAGCAGTGAGATCTCTGATTGTGGATGCTAAATCTGCTGTGCTGATGCAGGATCAGTGACTAATCACAGTTGACTACATGTTTGTCGTTTGTTTTGAACACATTCTGATTCTAGTATCATGTTCAGAAAAACGGAAGTATGAAGTATGAAATATTTATATTAAAGTTCCACTTCATTACTCTTAAAGTAGGTGCCACGATACACGGTTCTGTTATCTAAATTAATAATGCTAAGCTTTTACTAAATTAACTATGAAACTAATTGTAGCAAGGAAGGTAGTGTGAAATAATATTTGAAAATAGTCTTATAGCCTGTATGGTAGACTTGTAGCCTAGAAATCTAGACGCACCCTAGCGGGAGCAAATATAACTTCCAGCCAGGGTCAGTCTAGTAACTCTCCGATGGCTTGCGAGCTGGAAAAACCAAACTCTGGTCAGGCCAATCATGTCGTGTATAGAGTCGGTGGGCGGGCTTAACATAATGACGGCAGAGTTGCGACGGTTCCGCGTGAATTCCCTGCTACTTGAAAACAAAGAAGATGGCTGCTGCTGCTGCTGGTGAACAGCGGTCTTTCGAATCGGCTTTGGCCGTGACTCTGGAAGACTTGGAGTTAAGCTTTTCTTTGAGAAAAGAACAAAGAACGGCGCTGAAGTCATTCTTAAAAAAGGAAGATGTGTTCAGAGTTTTGCCAACCGGAATACGGCAAGAGTTTAATCTATCAACTAGGGTTGCTCTGGTTGGTTGTAGCACTATCCTATTGCGTGCAGAGGGAATTTGAAAGACAACCGTTTGTCCCGCCCCTCGGATTGAGCCCTGCCAATGGTGAGTTCCCAGACCCAACATCTTGATGTGGGTCTGGGGCTAGTAGACTTGAGCTTCATTCACAAGGCTAGTAGACTTGAGCTTCATTCACAAAATCAGTTTTTAGACACTCATCAGTTTGCATCCAGGTTGTTTTGGTTTGGAACGTGTGTGTGCCCCTTCTGCCCTCTCCACTTGCCCTGGTGCATCAAGTCCCATCCCCTCTTGCTAGAGCTACGGTACATATTTCACATTAATATTTACTTTTGTGGGTCCGGGCACAGAACTTAATTCTAAAGTAGACATGTGTTACATGTCTACATTGGAGTTAATGTTGTCAGTCTTCCAGCTTTGTGCATACTTGTGTTTGAAATCCTTTACAGTGAACTTGGGCATAAATGTGGGGTTCTGTAGCTATGTGTATAATGCAATCAAGGTGTTTACCTGTATCAGATATACAGCATATTGTTATATAATGATATCAAAACTTTTAGTCATGATTTTCATCATACCAGTTTAGTCAGTTTTAGGTCATTTGGCTCTAATGCTATTCTGACACTTGTTGACTAATAGCCTTAATTGTTAATCTGCATAGTTATAGTTCATATAAAACCCATACAGAGTGTAACACTGTCAAGTTCAAATCAACTGACACCTGAGATACTTAAAATGTTGGCAACAGCTTCCATTGTGGGCTCAGGTGTATCTGTTTACTAAAAAAAGACAAAACACAGCAGGTTCACATTATGTTGCCAACAGAGTTCATCATATAGGTCCAGTCCAGGTGTGTAGTGGCTGAGGCAGAGTGTTTCTGCAGCTGGCCCTGCGCCAGAGGGAATTCGCCTCCAGCCTCTCATGGAAGTCATAAGCAACTGTTGTAGGGAGGGCTGTGGGGTCAAAGTTTCCCGTCAATCTGGCTCTGTTCTCAGCGCACACTCAGTTCAAAGTGCTTTGTATTGTAAGTCATTGTTAATTAATTTGATTCCGCTTGCGGAGCTGCATAGTCGTCTGTTACCAAAAAAGAAGAAAAAAAAAAACGCAAGACGCTCATATTAGAGACCTTGTTGTAGCATTGAATAGAAACTTTCTGGCGAGGTGTTTTCTCCTTTGCAGCAACAATACATAATTCACTGTAATACCATTTTTCCCCCTACTCATTAAGGTGTTCATACAATCTGCTCAGAAATCACACTGAATTTATATTTCCCTAAAACAAAAAGGAAAATATGAATTGGTCAACAGTAAGGATGGTAAAGCGAGAGCTTTAAATATTGAATTTGCTTAACATTTTCTATGTCGTGAAAAGAGAGTGCTGATCCCAACTGTGCGCACAGGCTTAGGTCCTAGGTTAAGGGTTACAGTCAGATTCATGCACAAGCTTTTTAATTCAGGCAGACACCCCTGTGGAAACTTCTGACCCTTTCATTAATTGCTCTCCGTCTGCGATTGCAACAATTACTGTCATCCAGGAGCTGCTTGTCAAGCTGCAGGTTTACCGGTTAATGAGTGGGTCAGTGTGTGCCGTTTTGGGACCAAACCAAGCAGTTGAGTCAGAAACAGGAATTCAGCTGCCTTTCTGACTTTGAGTTATAATCCTGAAAGTGAAAGTTATTCACTCACTCACTCACTCACATGCAGTGTAACCAGCCTTGTGAGATTAGGAAGAATCTGCTGTATGGATGATTGGAGAGATCAAATCAGGTTATGTGTGCTTTTTTCTTCTGGGGAAGGCAGGCCACTTGCCTACCTTGAATATGGGAGTCTTGATGGGGGACTGTCTTGTACTTGCCAACAGAGGCAAGGAAAACCTTTTTCCCCACTTGTCTCTCTGCTTTGCTTATAACGGACACACAGACACAAACTTTGAAAAGTTCTTCTCATCTCTAACTTGTAAACTTGGTGTCTAAATTGACGTAGTTACACTGCTTATTCCATTTAAAGCTACCAATTTAAGTTCTGTTTTTATGTATGTTAACAATACTCCCGCCTCATGGTAAATGACCAAAATGTTAGCCTACTGTCTGTTTTGTTATCCGTTCAGCTAGTGTCTCATAGCCCAGGGTATACATGCTCCACTGTTTGAGAGTAAAGTCCCCAGTGTAAAAGAGCCTACATGAGGCCTCGCACGTCTTAAACTAGTTCTCCGATCGCTGCAATATAGGCCAATCTATGCTTAATTCAGATTCAACAGCCTTCACGGTCTCTTTGCTCAGTACTTTGTCTTCAAGTGAAACTCTTTACTCTGTTGGGCTTGTTGAAATACTGACAGGAGTTTTGTGGTTTGCTTCAAATGCTGCTGTTCTTTCTGGGTGTTTATGCAGAGTGTATCATAGCAAATGTCTAGAAATTGTGTGTGTGTGCCTGGTAACCCTTGGTGCTAATGCTGCAACAAGTGTTGGGATTAAATGGCATCATGTTGGTAAGAACACTTAATGTTTCTTGATGAGGGACACCCCTTTGAACTCAGCAAGACTTCTCCTGCCAGCCGCTCACTTTATCAGAACTAATTACCTCGAATGAAAAGTTGTCTGCATTTCACTATAATTTGTGTCACAGGAGATGGCTTTAGTAGTCGATTTTTATTTTCTCGTATGGAATATAATTTAAGTTTGTGTCAAATACAGCGTAATTAACACATTAACACGTGCTGTCAATTTAAAAAGCGCATATTATTTTCATCTAAATACTGTACGTTTTAAAATCACATCTGCTTCCTGCTCATTTGTCCATTCACCTGTGCTGTCTTTTGTTCATGAACACTTTGTTGTTGTTGCTGTTGATCTTTTTTTCTTCTCTATAATAAGCACCTGCATATTATTTAAGTAAGTGTTTGAGTTTTCATGTAAGCCCTTTGACAACACTTTTTGAGAGAAGGCAAAAACAGGTTTCTACAACAGAGAAACCTGTTGCATGGTAACTTTTCCTCTATTGGACTCTTGATTTACAATTTAAAGGACCACAAGCTGTTTTGCATGTTTTAGCCCATTATACCACAACTCATGAATACTTTATATTACTGTCAACAGTTTTTTTCAAAGCATAGTTTTGCGAGACTTGAAACCTTCTGGAAGCAGAGTAGGTGATCCATCACAGTTACATTTCATTGTCTTTTTGTCACAGGCTAATGTCATAACGTATTTTGTCACTTAGCAGTAGCAGAACCAGCTGAAAACAACATGGACATAGTACACTCTATAAAGTTGTTATGGCAAACAATTTTCTATTTACGCATCCAGCAGCCATGTGGTGACGTTATAATTCAGTTGGAGTAATTTGTGTAAATCAATATTCAATCTCTTTTTATCACCCAGAGTTGGATGATAATCTCTTCTCCACGTTACTCATAGTTATTTGATTGGACATTTATATATTAAGTAATATAATAAGTGCAGTTTTCTGGAGTTTCCAGGACTTATTTGCGTCACTCCAGTTGAAATACAACCAACCAAACTGACATGATCTATTCACAACATGTTTGGCTATTGTTTTCCTTCTTGGTTTGTTTTTCGTTTTGCAACTTGATATATGAATTAATACACGTTTGACTTTTGGTGATTTAGATGCTGTCTGGATTGAACTCTTGCGTTTGTTGTGTTAGAAGACTGGCTTTTGAATTGGCCTACATTCTTCAGATTCTGGTACATGCGATAGGCTTTTAAGACCCGATTAGTACAACAGTTGAGGAGTGTGAATCTAGGCGCAGTGCATTCACAAAGCCTGTCTGATCTGGCATTATGACTTTTACTTTACATGTATTTTCTCCTGGGCATCCATATATCATTATATCTTACACAAAAACACCATGGATTTGCTATTTGGTGATGTGTATGCTCAAGAGAAAATGTTTGCTGTGTGTGTAGTCAAGTCTTCAGATAGGCTTTGCCATTATGTGGTGCTACCATAGGCTGTATAAAATAGGGTGCTGCTACTCTACATCTCCTGCGTTTGTTGTTCACCATACAAACAACTGTGTCAGTGTCAGCTTCCTACGTTTGACATTAGTTGGAAAATGCTTCAACCTCCCAATTCGCCCCACTCGGCAAACCTGTGTGAAGCCAACAAAAGGTACAATATAAAATACAACTTGCTACTGTCTAAAAATAAATCACAACAAGGTCCCTGTTGCCTTGAAGATGACATTTTATGAAACCTTCCTTTGAAGAGCAAATTGTGTGAATTTCTTTCATGGAAGACTTTTGATCTAAACTTCTGTGATCTGGCCTCCCTGACTCTGTACGGCAATAGTGATGTATCAAAAGACTGCTTATAGTAGAGGTACAATGGGTTGCTGCTATGAATGTCTACTGAGATGGAGCCAGTTCAGAGTAGCCCCATACTGTACCCAGGACATGAATAGGATAAATGTGAAGCCCTTCTTGTTACAGGTATACAGGTCTTTCTGTATTACTACGGTCTCTTTTGGTCCACGGAAATCGTCAACAGTGTAATGTATCGTCTATATTGGGCAAATTTCAAAGGCTGTTTTTGTTTTTTTTCCAACACAGTTGTACATGTCGGTCCACATCTGTTCTTCTTAATAACTTGACCGTAGACTCATTAGCGACTCATTTCATTTCGGGTAGCCTCTAATGATGCCTATTCCTGAAGAAAGGCTTTGGTATGTTTAGTGTTGTGGATGTAGTTAAGGAGCCGAGTCTGCTTCCAGCACATGTTGCCAAGGATCTGTAGCCATGCACTACTGAGGAAAAATTGTTATTACGCAATCTAGAATGCAACCACCCCCATGTTCCTTTTAATAAGCTGTTTCCCAAAACAGAGATCACACTGGACCTGTTTGGGTTTTCTTTTCTTTTTTAAGGGGCCAAGGCGTTAACAGATCATTTAGACTTTATAGTTGACCTGATAAGAGAGCTATAACCAAACAGCAGACTAAGACTGAGAAATATTGTTCATGCCAACTCACACATCCTATTTAATTGAATGTCAAATGAGCTTCTTTGAGTTGTCCATATTGATCACGTAACAGGTTCAGTTCTTGGTGTTGTTATCGCAAGTGTTTTGAGACCCTTGTTGATGTCAACAGTGTTGATTGAATGGTCCAATGCAATCGAGGATTAAATGACAGATCTCATTACTCTAAAGGGAAACACAATTAAGTATTCAATGAAAGGTAATTCAAGACCATTTAATCGGTGTTGTGAACATCAAAAACTCTCTCCCAGAGCTAAAAAAAAAAAAAAAAAAAACTTCAAAAATTTGAATTTTGCATTCAGTGGCAGAGCTTGTCTCGCTAAAGGACATAAAATAAAGATGAATTCAGATTTTACCTTTGTAAATCTTTGTCCTGTCCTTCGTAAAAAGCCATTTTCAAATAAGTTTTTTTGGACTGCACTTATGTCTTTGAGATATTATCGTGGTAATGGCGGTGTTGTGCGCTATGTCATTCTCATGAAATGAAGGGAAATTGCTGCTATTAGTGGCACTGTGGGATGATTCGGAGGAGGGAGAAGAATGATGATGATGATGATGATGATGATGTTTACTGTGTTGCAGTGTAGTAACAGTCTGTCACATTGATTATGTGACTGAGCTGCAGAGGTACAGTGCAGTAGTGAAACAAGGAGGTAGTGATATTGTTTGAAAATCATCCATTTCGATTTACTGGCTTCTCTTTGACACCTTCCGAGTCTCGGATATACACTAAAGCTGCTGCTATCAATCAAACACTGGATGTTTATTCCTTAAACCCAAGCACTCCTTTCCTCCCACAGTTAGTTTTCTCCGCATTTGCACTTATATGTATGTACCCACGACTATATTTTTTTATGTAGTTTCTGTCTAACTTTGGGTTGAGGAAAAGGAAAACTGAGGCCCTTTCAGGCTGTGCCTCAGAGAGGAACAGAGAGCCCTCCAGCTTGGTCAGCCTAGTAACCAGGCTCTGTGCAGCACACTCAGGGAAGCAGAGCCACTTGCTTGTGCAGCAAGCGGTCCCATCCCCCTCCTCCCGCATTCCCTCTCTCCCTCTTCTCTCCATATTGTCCTCTTGCCCATTTCCCTCAGTGTTATAAATTACAAACGACACAAACCTCCAGGCCTAATGCCCTACCATGGACGCCTTCCAAGCTGCACTTTTTGGAGAGCCAAGAGGCTGGCTTCATTGATAACACCGGGCACACTGTCCGTCTCTCCATTTACTGGCAGGAGGAAAAGCCCAAGACGGGCCCTTCACAGGCCCGAAAGACACCAGCGCTTTTTACAATCAGCTGATGGAGCCTACTTTTGTGAGACTTCAGCAGTGCTAGTGTTTAATTTCAGCTGGCCATGCAAAACACGTCAATAATAAATAAAACGACAAAAAAGAACTGGCCATCAACACTTTAGACTTTTTCTCTTACATGAATCCTAATGATTTCATTACTATTTAAACGTTTATGGATTTTAGATGACGGTTGAAATCTAAACATTTTTTGGGACATATGGAAGTCCCTCACACCACTGGGTTGGTTTGTGAGAAATTGGTACCAGCCACTCGTAAGTATTTATTAGCAAAAGCCAATGGGTCATAAAAGTACATGTGTCCATTTCATGCCCTCACACTGCCAAGGAACTATTAAAGGTGGAATCCACCTAAGACCACAATTGATAATAAGTTAAGTGTCCTATCCTACTTCTACATAAAGCCCGTTTGAAAGCAAATGGCTGACATGAAAACTAAGGCTCAGTCATTGATTAAAATTTAAAATGAAACAACCTTGACTTTTCTGACCCAATTAAGATGTCTTTCTTAGATGTGACACAGATAGGACATGTGTTATGTAAGTGTAAACAGGGAAAAAGCAAACATCCATATGCAGAAATAAACCAGATTGAAACCAGGTATCTGCCTATGCAGCTTTGTTGTTAAATGCACAGATGCATTTTTAGGTCATTCAGTTCTCTTCGTATGCCTGAACTTTTTCCCTCTCTGGTTTCTCCCGGCTAACAGCAAGGGGGGAAACTGCTAGTAGAGCCCCACTATGGTCTGCAGGCCCCTGCCACTGCTCCAGCTGACCCTAAAGATCCAGGCTCCAAGCCTTAGCCCCATCCACAGCTGACCCTCCAGCTTCAATTATTATTCCTGTCCTGTTTGCATCCATTGCAGATGATTTTGCTGTGCACACATAGTATTTTAGTGAGTATAAGTAAGTCTTGATGTCCTGATTGCTTGCTTCAGGTGACAGCTGTCAGTGTATTGACTTCATGGTTCCAAAAACTTTGGAATAGCTGTTCTATTTTTCTAAGTTTGAAGCAACATGTTATTTTTATGAGTAATGGTTAATTAGTAATCAGCTGGGACTTCATGTTGAGATAAACCATGAGTATGGCCATTTTAGTCTCACAGGGTCAATATTTTAATAGTTTGAGCAGAGTTATTGCAGATAAGGAGTATGGTGTTGATTGGTTTAAAGCTGTGCACATGCCTAAGATTTTGATAAACCTTTACAGCTCTTCTACACTAAGATTTAACTACTAAATGATCCGTAAAAGTGTTAATATATTACTAACATGGCTTTAAGCTACAGTTTTTGAAGGTGAGAACTAAAATCAGTGTCACATCAGTAAGTCTGCAGCCAGCCATGCACCATGCAATGCCATAACAAAGTCATCATTTGAACAGGGAGTGCATGAGCTTTAACCACGGTACTGTTTTTTTTTTTAACTCATGCAGCCCCAAGTGCTTCACATAGCAACATTTAACAACAACAACAACAACACAAATACAAATTAAAACAAAACAAAGATAAACATTTTAGATTTAACCAAAAGTGATATTTCCACTGGAGTGCATATTTATATAAAAACAGGATCATATTTTTTTCTCATCCTGATGATTTGTGTAGCCAGTATTGTAATAAAAACAACACAAGATGCAGGACGATCGTGCAGGTTGTACGTTTTCCTCAACAACCCACATTCTCAAAGCTTATTGCACAAAGCATGGGAGCCTTTTTATAGAGTACTTAGCTCATTCTAGCTTTAAGGATTTCGCTCCGGCTAATTGTTTTTATTGAGGTATTAATTATGAGTTTTAAAGCTGCAAGTACTTGGTGCCAAAAAATGCGTGGTTTCAGGTATTTAATTAGCTTGCTCTTTCTGTGTCACAAGTGAAGAGTGCGTCAAATGATTCAGCTGCAGTAGTGACAGTGCTTTGGGACGTATTGCTGCTGATGTTTTTGATATTCACTCCTACAGTTTATTGTTAGAAGAAGCCCTGAAGAAGGCCGTTTGTGCTACTGCGTGGGTTGTTTCTTAGCTCTATTATAACATGTACACATGTGTGTAAAAGTAATTTCTTCATGAAATAGCCATCTAAATAAAGGCTTTTCAACTTGTATGCCAGTAGAGTGCCTTGGACCTTTTTGTTTTTCTTTTTTGAACTTATTGTTAGAAGTGTTGTAAAAACAAACATGCCATTTTAAACATTTCAGCCATTTATTACACCTTTATGCAGTATCACACTTCTACTCTTCTACACTACTACTGTATGGGGTTGCAAAGGATTAAGCACAATAAGAGTTGACTTATCAAGTTATTTGATTAAATTTATATAGCGCTTTTATCCAAAGAACTTTAAATGTGCCTTTTATTCACCTATTCTCACACACACACACACACACACATCATAGCTGAGGATCGAACCGCCAACCCTGTGATTAGTGGACGATCCGCTCAAATGATCAACAGCTTACTGCACACACAATTTGCAGCAGTTATTTCTTCTTTCAAAAGTTACTTAGTCTTAGTCTTGGTGTCAAGATGTGTTTAGCAAGTTGAAGATATGACAGGAAAGCTGACCACAGATCCTCTAAAACTAAATGATATTTTAAAAAGATACTATTTTGATTTGTATAATTCAGAATCATTTAAAGACACATCACTTTTCTTGAATTATTTTGATAAAATACAAGTTCCTACCCTCTCTGCTGATCAAAAAGAGCAATTAGATCAACCGCTGGGCCTTGAAGAGGTTACCTTTGCCATCTCTGCAAAGCAAAACGGGAAGACTCTAGGGCCAGATGGCTTCCCCATTGATTTTTATAAGAAATTCTCTGGTCAGCTAGCCCCCCTGTTGTTAGATATGTTTAACCACTCCTTATCCCAAGGTAAATTGCCAAGATCCCTTACTGAAGCATCTATTACACTTTTGCTGAAACCTGGTAGGGATGCGTCTAAATGTGGTTCATACCGACCTGTATCGCTGTTAAATTCTGATGTTAAAATACTCTCTAAACTGTTAGCGATGCGATTAGAGGCACCCTTGCCATGCCTGATCTCCACCGACCAGACGGGCTTCATTAGAGGGCGGTATTTATTTTCTAATGTGCGACGTCTTTTAAATGTACTTTACAGCCCTTCACCTAATGTTGTACCAGAAGTTGTGGTTTCATTAGACGCAGAAAAAGCATTCGACCGCGTGGAATGGGATTATCTTTTCTTTGCTTTGAAACAATTTGGTTTTGGTAAAATATTTAGCCAGTTGATCCGACTTCTTTATTTCTCCCCACAAGCATCCGTGGTAACAAACCAGCTACGCTCACAACGTTTTCCCTTACCTAGGGGTACTAGACAAGGTTGGCCACTTAGTACACTTTTATTTACATTAGCAATAGAACCATTATCCCTGGCCCTAAAATCTACACCCTCAATACAGGGTATTCCTAGATGGGGAGTGGAAAATAAACTATCCCTTTATGCGGATGACATGTTACTTTACATATCAGACCCACTGTTAGGTATCAATGAAATACTTTCACTGCTGCGCACTTTCGGACAGATTTCTGGCTACAAACTTAATTTTTCAAAAAGCGAATGTTTACCTGTTAATGAATTAGCGATGAAAATCCCAGATCATGCTATACCATTTCATATATCAGGGTCGGGTTTTAAATATCTGGGCATTAAAATAACCTCCTGCCTTCAAAGATCTTTTTGATGGGAACTTTGCCTCACTCATTGTCAAACTTAAATCAGACCTACAAAGGTGGGATATCTTGCATTTGACCTTAGCTGGCAGAGTGAACTGTGTCAAAATGAATATATTACCAAGGTTTCTATTTTTGTTTCAATGTCTCCCTATTTTCTTATCAAAATCCTTTTTCCATCAGGTAGATAAATTAATCTCAAGATTAATATTGGAACGGTAAGACTCCGAGGATAGGTAAAGACTTACTCCAGCGACCTAGAGCAGTAGGTGGGTTGGCCCTCCCTAATTTTAGGAGCTATTACTGGGCAGCAAACATCCACAAAATAACATATTGGATGCAATCTCCAGATACAGACTGCTGTGAGTTGGAGTTCAGGTCATGCATGTCGACCTCTCTTCAGGCTCTGGTCTCATCTAGCCTCCCTGTCAAGAATTTACATCTTACCCAGTGGTCATCTCCACTCTCAGAATATGGACTCAGTTTAGAGGGCATACTAACACGAGGGGAACACTTTTGATTCAGAGCCCGCTGTGTAATAATCACATGTTTTTACCAGCCAAACTAGACCACGCCTTTGCAGGATGGCATAGGAAAGGGATCAACAGATTTAGTGATCTTTACAGGAATGGGATATTTTCTAGTTTCAATGACTTGAGTTCCAAATATGACCTTCAACAAACTGACTTATTTTGTTACTTTCAAGTTCGCCAATTTGCTAAGAGCGATAGTTCACAATTTCCCACTCTCCTGGAAAAGGCACTAGTGGACTCACTTTTGGAAGTTCCTTTTAGGTTGAGAGGTTTCACAGCACATTCCTATTCAATGATTATGTTACTTGATGATGTTAAGATAGATAAGATCAAAACTATGTGGGAAAAGGAACTCGGAACTGAAATCTCAGAAGATGTATGGACTAAAGCTCTAACAGGAGTGAACAACAGCACTTCCTGTGCAAGACTGGGTCTAATTCAATTCAAGGTAGTTCATCACCTACACTGGTGTAGAGCTAAGATATCCTCATTCTATCCTAATGTTGATAGCAAATGTGTAAGATGTCATGTCAATGTAGCTGACTTATCACACATGTTTTGGTCATGCCATAAACTAGGAGGATACTGGTCAACTATATTTGATGTATTGTCTGAAGTGCTTGGGGCGTCTTTGGAACCATGTGCTATGATTGCCATATTTGGCGTACCAGATGAAGGAACAAACTTGACGCGAAAACAACTCAACATCATAGCATTTGTCTCTCTACTGGCACGTAGACAAATTTTACTACATTGGAAATCAAGCGCCCTGCCCACTGCAGCACAATGGCTCAATGATGTAATGCTGTTTCTGCATCTGGAGAAGATTAAATTTACAATAAGAGGTTCTAACAAATTCCTCTCAGTGTGGGAATCTCTATTGTCATACTTTAGTAACCTACAAGCCCTACCGGTGTAGTAAGTGACCATCCTAGCTGACGCCAGAGGAAGGATTACGCCCCTCTATATTCAAGCTACACTATATATCAACACCTGGCTATAGTACTCCACTATGGTGTGTCATGTCATAGAGTTTTGAAGGTGTGCCATCCTCCACGTAAATCATATATGTTCATGTTTCAATTCTAAGTATGTATTTCCTTTATAATTGTCTGTATTGTTAATACTTGCTTATTTGGTCCAGTCGGGGTGGGAAGGGGTGGGGGTGTTTTGAGTTTAAGAAAATGAAGAAAAACCCCCCCGTATATACCTGTACCAATGTGTCTATGTTTATATTCTATATTTCTCAATAAACAGAGGTTTTAAGAAAAAAAAAGATGTGTTTAGCATCGCTTACATAGCTTAGCATGAATACCAGAAAAAGAGAGAAACAGCTGTTTCTATCCAAAGTAAAGAAAGAAAAAGAAAATGTGACTATCAACACCATTTTAAGATTTTAAGACAAATTTAACATCTCATTTGAAACTATAAACGTAATAAAAAAATGCAATCTGTGATGTATGGCTTTGCTGTTACTGTTTTGCACTTGCTACATTTTTCACCCATCTGCTCAGTAATGGTTGCCTGACATTAGGTTTCGTCTTTTTAAAGGCCTAATGGCACCAAACCTATCAACCTCACTGGGAATGTGACTTTAGGATGCGTGCACAGCCACTGCACCCAGCTGTTGTGTGTCAAGATATAATTCCAACATTTAATGCCCAAACAAATGTGTGTTTGTCTACAAATTGAACAAATGAGAAACAAGATACCTTATTGTTTCTAATTTATTTTTTGGGCTTTTCCACATGCAGGGAATTGTCACAGGTCAGATTCGAACCCTTGATCTTGTGCGTCGAGGCGTAAGCCTCTCAGTGTACATGCACCTGCTCAACCACTGAGCCAACCCGGCCACAACAAGATACCTTTTAGTACAGTAAGCTTAAGAGGTGTTGATATGCTTTTTAAACTTTGGACTGAGCAGGCAAACTGTTTTCCCTTGCTTCTAGTCTAAATGCTAAGCTAGGCTAAACACCTCTCGATTCCAGCTCCGTATGTAATGCACAGGTAAAAGATAGATATATTGATCTTCTCGTCCCTGGTACAAAATTGTAGTGTAACACAAGAAGTTTTGCATCTTTTATATAATGAACAGAAATGATAATTTATAATGATAAAGTAAAAGTGTTTAATGATTCAAATTGCAACCGACAGCAGTTGCAAATTCTGACTTTTTGTCCAGCATGTCGCTGATGCACCAAGTGAGTGCGTAGAGCTTTGAATATGTCATCATATGTCGTTAAAAAAAGTATGCTAACGTCTGCCAGTGTATAGATGCTGTATATCATTGGAGCAGCCAAACTTGTATTCCTAACCCAGACCAAGTGAAAGAATCAGAAATCCGTACGAGACAAAATGATTGAAGCACAATGATTGGTTTAGGCTCTGGCAAACTAGTTGCCGTTGTTTATGAGAACACAATTTTGTTTTACTCAGAAATATTTAAGCTAATAAATCTGGTGTTTTGCTACTTAAAGTGGCTTTATGTAACTTTCAGTTTGTGTTGATTCTAGCGGCCGCTTTGGACGAAAGCGGTAGTGTTTTTACCACACCTGCTGTCGTAAAGGTCTTTTCTTTATGTTGCTGTGTTGCCCACTGTATTACAGAGTTAGCGTTATGGGGAGGTCGTATAGTCGCGATGCATGTTTTGCTCAACCAGATCGTTGCATTTCAAGTGTTGCATATGGTAACTTAGCCTTCTTTGGATGTATTGTGAGCTAAACCGGGTATCACTGTCACTGAGTCACGAGCCAAAGCATTAAGAGTTTGTTGTAGCAACCAACGTAATAGGGGTGTAAGAAAAAATCAATACACTTGAGTATCGCGATATTTTATTTTGCAATACTGTATCGATTTTCAAAAAGGAAATATCGGTTTTTTTTTGTTTTTTTTTAAACGTTCAAAAATATTCACGTAAGACAGTGGTTCACGTTTATGTTGTGTTTAAACCCCCCTACCGCTAGATGGCTATGCTGAGACACAGCACTAGTGTCCTCGCCTAACAGTGCCTAGCAGTGCCTGACTTTTTGCTAGAAGCTAACAATGTAGCTATGGCTGAACTTTGGCCTACTTTAGCATATAAAAATTTGCTCACTAAGAACCTGTGAACCACAATCCCAAACTGGCAGTTTGATTTTCTGAGTACTGAATTTCTGACTTCTCTGACTTTTATGCACATCATGTCTTTTTTTAAAAATTATACTTATACAATATATCGCCTTACGCACAGTATCGAAATGTTTTGCAATATATTGAATCGTGACCCATGTATCGTGATACGTATCGTATCGCCAGATTCTCGCCAATACACAGCCCTACAACGTAATAATAACTTTGACTTATATGGCGCATTTCATGAAACCCACAGACGCTTTACTCAAGTAACGTTACAGGGGGACAAGGGGAAAGAAAAGAGTAAACACAGAGTAAAAGGAATAAAACGTCTGTGCTAAATGGAAGGGGAATGTGATTTAATGTTGGCTAATGACGTACAACCACATCACACATTGTAAAGTTATTTTATGAATGAAATAGACATATTACATACCTGAGGGACAACATGGGGACGTTTTTGAATCATCCCATAATTGTCTCCATCTGTTAAAAACCCGACCGAGTGTGACTCGCTTTATCGCCTGTTGTCTTTCACTTTCCCTTTCCCTTTTAGCTTTTAGTTGTTCTTCGTTTAATTTCCTTCTTTTCTGTGATGGTCCTGCCCCAGTATCAGCCATAACAATAGATAACTTGTAAACTTGTAACTTGTAAAATAACATTAAAATACAATTAGGCCTATATAAAGAAATCTCTTCCTTTTACCTGACTCAACTGGCTGGATACGCTAACACAGCCTTTCCGGTGTAACAAAGAAATCTGTGACCCATCAGAATGTGTTACTGTAGCGCCGTCTACCTGCTGCAAATCATTCTGTGACTGCGCAGGAAAAATCGAACCCGGGCAGAGGCATTACTAAAAACTATATAAAAATAGCGTTCTTTTCACTCGTTTGCTGTTAAAGGTCATTTAAGACCATTGTATGAAAAATGACAGAGCTTCAGAAACATTAAAAAGTTAAATATAGTCACTTTAAAAACACCCCCAGTTCTTGTCATTGTTGTGTGATGTGCTCACCATTCAACACTCACAGAGCAGCACCTGACCACAGGCCCATTCATTTATCCCCACTGGTTTCCCATTGATGCCTTTCCTTATGACTGAGGCCCAAAGGAATCTCCACCCAGGGGACCTTTCAACAACAAACGCAGCCAGCTACGACAGCAAGCTGCTTCTCTGAATGAACAACAATGTCATTCCAGCAGTGTGTGTGTGTGTGTGTGTGTGTGTGTGTGTGTGTGTGTGTGTGTGTGTGTGTGTGTGTGTGTGTGTGTGTGTGTGTGTGTGTGTGTGTGTGTGTGTGTGTGTGTGTCTGTACTGTATGTGTGTGTGTATTGAAACACCACTGGCTAGTAGCAGCAGAGTGATCTTGTGACCAAGGCCCCTTAATGATGGTTACCCTGATTAGTCCATATCTGTATTGTTTGACCCAAGGCCAAGGGACTGAAGCATCAGTGACCGAACACAAACCCCCTGCTGTTTGAGGTCACACAGAAAGAAGTCTTCTTGATAGTGCAGCTGAGTTAATATATATAAAATAAGTGAGCAGGTAGACATCTGCTACTTGTTCATTTCTGTTGTCACTGAGTGTATAAAGCTTATGACTTTCTGAGCACCCTGTCTAATTATTTTCAGGAGACTGCATTTCCCATTTACCCCCCTTTATAATAAGAGTGTTTACTTTTGTGCCATCCATCACTGCTGCAGAAAAGAAACCTGACGGCCTCATATCAGTGTAGAGGTAGGAGCTGCCATTTCTCTTTTATCCTTGTTTATGGTATTACACTATTATAATTATTTTATGTGCTAATGATTTGTTGTTACAGTACTGTACTTCAGGAATATACCATCTGTCAATCCATGTTTGACATTTGGTTGGATACTGAATTGGTGACTAATCTTGGGTCCCCACCTTGAAACTGTGGTTAATAGTTTCTGTGCAGCCGGGTATAAGATGTGTGTGAAGAATGTACGTTTCGCCAAAAAATACACTTAATACATTTTATTAAATTCCTTCAAAGTCTTCACTACAGAAACTGGACAAACTGGATGTAAAATGCAACTTGACTGGCTGGCGGAGGAATTCAACCGCAAGGCGGTAATTTTAGTTTTGCTATCGAGATAATATTAAAATTAAAAATTCCAATAGTGGTAGTATGAGATATGAATGTGGTGACATAAATAGACCTGCAGTTTGTCATCTGTAATTTCTTGTGTTTGCTTGTCAAGGTTTAGATTGGCCTTTGTCTGAACTGTCTGAACTGTGTACTCGAGCGACCGTGTGTGTGTGTGTGTGTGTGTGTGTGTGTGTGTGTGTGTGTGTGTGTGTGTGTGTGTGTGTGTGTGTGTGTGTGTATTTTCTCCACTTGGGAGAAGTAGAAGGTTCAAGCTTTTTTTGGTCCTGTTGTCATGATGAATCACGTTATCTGCATTCCATTGATGAGGGCTTTTTAAATGCTTGCGCACACCCTTTACCCAGGGTTAACTTAACTAAGAGTTGATTGACTTCCTATTACCTGTTTTGAAATTTGAATTTTGAAACTCTGAGTTTGACATTTCAGTTAGTCAACCTAGAGTTCAGGGGTCCATTTCAGGAAGGAGGTTTAACAAACTCTGAGTGTAACCCTGATCTCTGCGTTGATTTACCCTGAGATGGAAACTCTGAGTTTTCGGTTCCAGAACAGCTGATATGAGTTGGTTCAATCAACTCAGAGTAGGTTCACGCGCGTGCACCGCCACAATAAAAAGACAGCATGAATGGAGCCATGATACTACGATTCACCATGGCAACAACCACAAATAAACGGGTCGGCGGAAATACTCATGCGCATATACAGCGAGTTTGAACATGTATTTTGTTAAAAAAGCAATCACAGCAGCTGCTGCAAAAGAGAGAGAATTTGCGTGGGAGAAAATTGCTGCTAGAGTAAATGCGCATATTCCAATATAGTGTATAAATATCATATTTAATCATAAGTATAATATTACTGTTGAAATGGTATTGAACCTATAATCTATTTCATTTAGGTGTGAAAAAGTCCTAGGCCTACTAAGTCCCATTCTGAGGCTGCAGCGCCAACAGAATTATAATTCATAATCTTTTATTTCAAAGGGTTTACATCATTTACCTGCAATACTGTGGAACTCCTTTTTAATACTGGTTTGTGTCCAGGGAACACTACAAAAACGTTTAAAACATGTTTCAGAGTGAGTCACTCCTCTGACCGCGCTTTGCTATACAGTGGCTTTACTAATATGCTCCGCGTTACCAATGTTGTAAAGAAAACTGTCGTTTGCAAAAAAACATAATGTGACACAAATAATCTACTGGGATGTAGAGCATGTCCACGATGGGTGACGTTAGTGATATGAGGACGGATAAGGTTATGTAAGCCACATAACTGATAGACTGGGAAGAAAAACGATACCGCTCAAATAGGTAGTTATCTTACCGGGGCCTCAATATCATCTCAACACCCTGCGAAGTAATACAGCTTCTTCATCAACGGGATCATCGACAAAAGGAAATGCCATGTTTTGAGAAAAAAAAAAGTTGTATAGTCTTATTAGGCGTTTTATAGTAACATGGTTAATAAACCAACCCTGTTTTTTTATTCATACAGATACAGTAACAAACTGCGCTAAAATGCGCCTGATACAGTGTGAATGAGGAAATGAAAGAGCGCTGTGTCAGAGGGAGGAGACTGAGAGAAACTTGAGGTTTCTTGACGAAAACCTGCTCCCGAACAGGTTAGGTTCACAGACTCAGTTACCATAGTAACTGACTCTGAGGTTAAGTTACCTCTTTCTAAAACAGAAAACCCAGAGTTCCCCTCATCTCAGGGTTAACAAACTCAGAGTTTTCACTAAACCTGCTTTCTGAAATGGACCCCTGGTTGGAACTCTAGGAGTTTGTTAAACCTGCTTTCTGAACTACCCCTCTGGTCATCCAGCTAGACAGCTGGAAAACAGACAAAAGATTAATTTACACACACACACACACACACACACACACACACACACACATACACACAGTTCAGACAAAGACCAATCTAAACAGTTCTTGACAAACAAACACAAGGACTTACAGATGACAAACTGCAGGTCTATTTATGTCACCATATTCATATCTCATACTACCACTATTGGAATTTTTAATTTTAATATTATTTCGATAGCAAAATTAGAATTACCGCCTTGCGGTTGAATGCCTCCACCAGCCAGGGGCCACCCACTTCCACAGCCCAACTTGGCTCTGTAAAATGTTCAACATAGGCCCATGGCTTACAATGAAATTAAGAAGGCCTGGCACTGTGAAATTCTTTGTAATTTTGTTTCTATAGCTCCCTGTGAAACAGCTGTACAAGGTGTACTTAGAGAAAAAGATTTTAAAAAGCAGATCTTGAAATGGACCACATAAGGATGCAGATGAAAAAGAATTTGAAATACAACTGCTAGAAGATCAGTTAAGAGTGGGTTGAGGTGGATGCTTTTACTTCATGACAAATATTAAGTACTGTACTGCATTTGTACTTGTAGGATATCTCTTCATAAAAAGAAAGTCAAATAGTTTTTTTAACACATGGGGAGGTAAAGAATTATAACACATTGGGTTATAAGGGAAAAGAAACTCACGGTTAGTTGAAGAAAACCTGCTAGCAAACAGGTTAGGTTCACAGAGTATGTTGCCATCCATTAGAGTTAATCTGAACTGGCTTTGTGAAACCCAAAATCCAGAGTTTCTGTCAACTGCAGTTTAAAGAAATGATTACATTTAGGTTAAGGCAATACCCCAATTTCTCTAACCCCATGTAAACACCTTACCCCGGTTAAAATCTGAGTTCTCATAACCCGGTTAACAGAGGTAGAGAACTCCTTCAGTAACCGGGTTATTCCTGTCATGTATACACCTTGACCGGGCTATAGTCTCGCTTTGCCAGACCCTCCTCCAAAGCGCGCTGTGATCGGTTTAAGCGTCTGCGCATGCTTCAACTGCCCTCCCCACTCTCGACCTGGGGTGGTTTTATGAACCGGACACAATCCATCAGCGCGCTGTGAGTCGTAGTTGTTGCTATGACACCATACAACAAAACAGCGTTACCCGAATCAGCGGGCCATCAGCAGCAAAGAGTCTGCGGCCCATCTGTTCGACTCCCCGCCGAGGCAGCAGCGGACATCGGGAGATGGCTAGACAGATTGTCCATCTCTGTCAACGTTGTGTCTCTGCAAAAAAGTGGAGGGACCGAGCAGCCCCCGCTGCAGCCATTGGCTAACGTGAAAGTGCTCATATTATGATAATTTTATGGTTTATGTGGTTTAATTTTCAAAAAACACTACATTTTTGTTGTACTGCACGTTGCTGCAGATCCTCTTTTCACTCTGTGTGTTGAGCTCTCTGTTTTAGCTACAGAGTGAGGCATCTCACTTCTGTTCCATCTTTGTTGGGAGTCGCACATGCGCAGTACCTAGGTAAGCACTGTTATCTATTCAGTTGCAGAGTATGAGGGCGTGCCACGCTTGCAGCTAGGCGAGCATTATAACGTGTGTTCCAAAGGGACGCACGTTTGTCACGGAAGTAAAGGCTGGACTACAATAGAGCTGTTTGGAGCAGTTTGTGAACGGTGTTTTCTCTGGAAGATGTTAAGTCCCTTTGGGGTGGACGTTGGGCTTTTTCACTTTGTAAACATATAACGTGAACAAAAAGATTCCCCTGTGGGGAAGGTATAATAATAATAATAACTTTTATTTATATAGCGCCATGAAACCCAAGGACACTTTACAGAATTACTGTGGCTAAGCTAAAGGAGGTTGTAGGCTGTGGTAAACAGGTGGTGTTTCAGGAGTTTTTAAATGTCCAGGGATGTAGCATTTCAGATATCTGCAGGGAGGGTGTTCCAGAGGGATGGGGCTGCAACACTAAAGGCTCTGTCGCCGAAGGTACAGAGTCTGGTGTGGGGAATGGAGAGCAGGCCAGCGTCTGAGGACCGCAGGTTTCGGGGTGGGGTGTATGGATGGAGGAGGTCAGAGAGGTACTGTTGGGCCAGGTCATGGAGGGATTTGTAGGTGAGAAGGAGGATTTTATAGGTGACGCAGGTAACGTTAGGAACTTTACTGTATGTGTTGCTTTTGGCATTACGGACCAAAGTTGTTGTTGTAAAACAAGTGAACAAAGGTTATATTGTGAACGTGTGTGACAATAACAAACCCAGTAACCCTTCTTGTCTTTTTCTTCCTTGTTTTATTGTTGCAAATCAGTGCACCAACAACTTGGAGCGCTTGTTTCTGGCGGACATCCATTTACTAGACATACTTGTACTTGATCTTGTAGTGTGTGTGCCTTGTCGTCGGTCCCTCATGTAGCGTGAAAATCACGAACCTATCCTGTCTATCCACTATCACTATCTAATGAAGTAAATGCCCAAAAAATTATCTTAAAAGAAAAAGTATTGTTAGCTAGTACTGGAATTAGCTTGTTAAAATATTAGCTTCCTGTGTCTTAACGAGTACTTGGAGCAGTTGGCCAGGTAAACACAAGCCTCTCCTAAGCTCTGCACTCCAGGCGAAATTTGGGCTTTTCCTTTCAAGCTTTTTAGTCTCTACAGGTAACAATTTCAACACACTTCTCACACAGCATGACGTTTTATTGACAGGTACAAGAGGGAACCAAAGAATCCCTGGTGTAGTCCAATTCTTTGAGTGACGTCACTCATAGTTTTTCCTCCGAATTTTAAAGAGCCTCTCAAGAGCAGCAGCTGTACTTCCCCTTTAAGTGACTGAATATTGTTAATTTGTTTCCTTATTTATATTTATATCATTTAATTTCTCTGTTTTATAATAATACTTGCAGACAAGGAAATACAGACACTTATAAACACAAATATACAGACAGACACACATTCCACTTATGTCTCCAGATAATACAGGCCAAGACAGAGAATATTGTTATTTTATTGCATATGTATTCAGACTTGATGTTTATGAAAATGAAGAAGCTTTAAATAGTCAACATGTCACCAGGTAAAGTTTCTGTACATGTCAATGGAAAAATGGGTCAGAATGGCTGGAAACTGGCTGGAGGTAGATTTAGAAGAAATATGTCTAATGGGTTCCCATCACCCTAACATTGCACTATATTTGTCAGTGCTCAAATATTTGGAAAAATAGGAGTAGAGCAAGACAGGGAGGGGGGCAATGATGAGTGTCCACAACTGATACTGACCCCTCATACTCCCATCCCATCTCTCCGAGCCTTACGTGCCTATTTATAGGGGGAAATTGCGCTATGGAAAAATATGACAAAGCTGCATTCCATAAATAAGCTGGGAATGGTGGAAAAGAGCACACAGCTTGGTCTCTGTAGGCCTGAGTGAAGGTTCTCAGGCTTAGCTTTGTATTATGATAGTGTCATGGCAATTTTGCAATCCCACTCTGTCAATGAGGAACGAGACAAAAATCTCTTACAGTATCGTCACACTTGTATTGCTCAGAGCATGGTACACAAGACAAAGTTTAGTTTTTAATATGTACACTGATAGAAAGGCGCTCTCTCTCTTTATACTTTGGCTTGGTCCTCCGCCTCTGGTCAGGGTGGTTTCTTTCACTGTGTGTATTGCATGCCTTTGTTCTCAAGACCAAAGGTCTAACCAGCCAGAGGTGAGAACCATCTGATGACATCCAGGTGGGAAACACCATAGCATATACAGTACAATCAGGTCAAGATTCACTCAGTCAAAGGTTACATTGATAAATCATTCAGTATGATCAAATTAAGTTAACCTAATTACATATGTCTGGTCAAATGTGATTTCATTACAGCATGATCAAAGACAATTTCCCTCACAATAGATGGATGGATGGATGGATGGATGGATGGATAGATAGATAGATAGATAGATAGATAGATAGATAGATAGATAGATAGATAGATAGATAGATAGATAGATAGATTGATTGATTGTTAGATTGCACCTATCAAGAGTTTTTAATTTGGGCCTTTGTCAATCTACAGCGTAAAATGAACCCACTGCAAATATTGCTGCTTGAACTGTTCTTGAACTCAGTTGAGTATTTTCCACAGTATTTATTACTGTGGTGACAGACACTTTGGTACACTGGTCTTTAAAAGTTATGTTGATTTATACTTTAAACAAATCATTTGTGATGCCCTGCTTATTCCTTTTGCAACAATTATGTGACATATAATGAATCGACCTGTATCTTCAGAGAGTATGCCTCCAACACTGGAGTAGCAGAGCTGTGCAGTTTACATTTTATAATTTAAAACAGATGGAGGGATTTTTTAAAGGCTAATACCAATATTTTTAGCTATGCTAGCAGCATGTCTCCAGACTCAAATATCTCAACAAAATGAACATGGATTTCAAACACATTTTGTAGACAT
Organism: Sander vitreus; assembly: GCF_031162955.1. Lineage (NCBI taxonomy): Eukaryota > Metazoa > Chordata > Actinopteri > Perciformes > Percidae > Sander > Sander vitreus. Next base: position 10,657,659 of record NC_135856.1, on the reverse strand, counting down.
TCATGGTCCCCAGAAGATGATGGCTATTTAATTTGGTGATCCCCTTTCTTCCGTAGCGCCACCAGCAGGTTTACAATTTTACAACTATTTCTAACTGAGGGCTGACCTCAGTAATTTCTAAAATCCTGGCTATGGCCCTGTGGAGTAGATATTTTGCTGTGCATCTTCATCCTCAGAGCCAGGATGTTAATGCACAGATCTTGCGTTGCGACCCCTGACTCTCCTCAGTGAGATTAAGCATTTACTGGTACCTGAGTCATCTGCTGCTTGGTTGTTAGGGGAAACAAAATAATCCTCTGTGTGTGTGTGTGTGTGTGTGTGTGTGTGTGTGTGTGTGTGTGTGTGTGTGTGTGTGTGTGTGTGTGTGTGTGTGTGTGTGTTTTACTTCACCCAATCACAAATGTAAACTGAAAATGCCATTTACAGGTCTAATTACACAACCATTATTCTCAGAACTGTTTTAGAAATCACAAACGTGAGCCTTTTAATGACTAAAGCATTTCTGTTTTTGACCAAAGAAAACATGCTTCCCTAATGGATGAAATTGAAAGTGAATTGACCCCCTACCCTATGTGTGCAGTGTGACTATGTGCTGGACTACCCAGCATGCATCTATCCTCTGCCTAGACAGCCCCAGATGTCAGGCAGCAGTGGAGGACCCCAGACGACTGGTCCTAGCAAGGACACGCTCTCCTTGTGGCCTGCTGCCAACTTTCAGGCTCTAGAGGGTCCAGAGGGTCAGCCTCCGGACTCTACATCCAGCCCCCCCCCCTCACAAAACCCACTGCTATAACAGCAGCTAAGGAGCTATGAATAAACAGGCTGTCATTGTCTTGTAATATATATTTATGGAAGATAGAAGCTGCATTTTTGCTGTCGCTTGTGTGGTATTTTGTCTTTGTGGGAAACTGGAAAGTATGCATTGATCTTGTGGGACTTTGAGACAAAACGATTTGGAGTGAAGGCTACTGTGCAAAATATGTGTGCAGAAGTGTGTGTGTGTGTGTGTGTGTGTGTGTGTGTGTGTGTGTGTGTGTGTGTGTGTGTGTGTGTGTGTGTGTGTGTGTGTGTGTGTGTGTGTGTGTAAAATTGACAGAGACAAAAGTAGACTTTAGATAGACTTTAGAGAACACCAGAAGAGGAGTTTACATGTGTACAGTGCTTGTAAATTGGCAACTTTTAGATCATTATTTACATAAAACAGTCCCACTGGAAACTACCATCATTTTAAAGGCTTGTGGTGCTCATAAAGGTCAGCTGATTAAGCTGATTTGAATTTTCAATGCACTTTTTGTATGTTGCTACAGACAAAAGCATCTGCAAATAACTGTAATATATTTTGAGCAATAAATAATCCTAACCTATATATCCATCTACCTTGGAAAGTGTGTGAGTTGGACCAAATGTCCAATTCTGCTGTATGATTCTCAACTCTAAAAACACTATAAAGACTAATATTCATGACTGTAGTCTGATATGCATCAGTCCCTAGTTGTTATATTGCTCAGCAACCACTATGTTACATGATACCAATGACCAGCATCCTGAAATACATGAAAGAGAGAAACAAGAGAAATAAATTACAAAATGGAAGTTGTATCTAGCTGTCTTCTTGAATTTACCCATGCTTGCAGCATGGTTCCAGGGATGGCTGTGTCTGTCGGTCAGTCCACAACTTTGGTCCAAACTGAAATATCTCAACAACTGTTATGAATGGATTGCCATGAAATTTTGTACAGCCATTCATGTTCCCCAGAGGATGAATCCTACTGACTAGACGTTTAGTCAGGGTAAAGACCGTTTGATGTCCGATGTTATTGATTCGGACATTTGCATTCTCAGATACAGCTCTGCCGAGTAATGTCTAGATAATTTCAGGTTTGCAGGGCATGTGTGAAAGAGGCTTAAAAGTCTACAGCCATGCTAGCGGGTCTGTGAGACTGGACTTAAGCTCAGTGGTGCTTTGAGCTAAATGCTACACAGTAACATCCACTTGCTAGCAGGCTCACAATGACAATGTTAACATGCTGATGTTTAGCAGGTAATACATTTACCATGGTCACATGTTAGTTTAGCATGTTAGCAACACAACACAAAGTACAGCTGAGGCTGATGGGAATGTCATTAGTTCTGCAGGTATTTGGTCATAAACCAAAGTAAAACGGCACCAGCGTGGCAAAATATTTGCTCTATACATGGCACTAGTTAAATATCTAGCCTAATGATTTCCATAGAAAATATATAGAATAGTATAAAGGCGACGGTGGGTGTATGTTTTTCCATTTGCTGTCTCATCCATGGAATTTATGAAATTTCTTTCTACTTACATTATAGCCCATTGGACAGACTCCAGAAAAAACACTCTTAAACTTTGCATAAACATTACCATTCCATTCATTTTTATCCTGTGTGTCATTCTTTTCTTTTCTTGTAACTAGGGACCAATGCGTCCTCTGTTGAAGTTCTTACACCGGGCCATCTCTAATTGTTGACCCCCTGTAAGTAAACTCCGCTGTTGAAGGAGGTAATGAAAAGTGTTTTTGATCTGAATTTGAAGTTTTGCATTGTAGCTCATAGATTCTCCCATTCCTCTTTCGTTATACTTCGGTTTCCTTTATTTTCTCATTTTTGTTTTACATACAATGAGTTACATTTTGTTTGTTGTAGACTACTATAAAGTTTTGAGATGGGTTTTTTTGGATTGAGTTTAAAACATAAGCCTCTATGAAAACGTTTAGTAAAATACTATCCAAGTACTTTTGTTTATATTTACCTTCATTAATTGCTCAATATAGTGCCGAAGTTAAAGATTCCAGGACTCCACAACATGTTCTTTTTACACTTGGTTTCTTTCACAGAATAAACAAACAAGATATAATATGTTAATTAGTGAGCTTAAAGGCCCTGACACACCAACCCGATAATCAGCCGTCGGACAGTCTGGCGAGGTCGGTGACTCGAGTCTGTTTGGTGTGTTCCGTGCCGTCGTCGGTCGGAGGGGCCATCGGCGGGCCGTCGGCCATCATTTTGGCCGACCTGACTTGCTGGGTTGGAGGGCGGGCAGTCGGACTCAATGACCAATCTGATTGGTGGAGTGCGGAAATGGCGAGCGGGATGAGTGATGAACTCCTCTCCAAATCTGACGAAAATCTTTTAAACTGACCTTTGTCGATCTGAAATGAAGACAGATTCAGCAACTGTATGGCCTATTTCTCGCTTAAAATGTTTTCAGAAACACGTTTCGGTGAACTATTTTCATAAAATACAAGATCGTATTTCGAACAAGCCGCCATTATCGGTCAGCTGGAGAAGCCAGACCCACGTGACGCGTTCGTCATTTCCAGTTTGAATTTTTTTGATTATGTCTCACGCACGCGCAGAACGTACGCTCAAGTTGGTGTCGCTTCGGTGTGTTCCAAGGCACTTTTTGGACCTCGGGGAGCCGATCAGATCACGGTCAGCCGTCGGGTTGGTGTGTCAGGGCCATTAGAGGTGCCTCTAGCCAGGCTAGCTGTTTCCCCGTTTCCAGTATTTGTACTAAGCTAAGCTACGACGATAGCCTTATATTTACCGTACAGACATGAAAGTGGTGTAGAACTTCTCATCTAACTAACAAAGATAATTAATGTATTTCCCGACATTTTAAACTATTCCTTTAAATAACAAGAAACAAATACAGCAGACTGCGATGTTACTTTGTACAAAACAAATCTTAAAACAAGTTGATTTGCACTGAAATAAATAATTTTAGGGCTTCAGGGCTTTTTCCTTCATTAGAACAGCTTAAGAGAGACAGGAAATGGGGGAGAGAGAGGGGACATGACACGCAGCAAAGGGCCTCAGGTTGGAATCAAACCCTGGCTGCTGGCAAGGACTGAGCCTACATGGGGCGCACGCTCTACCAAGTGACCTAGAGGCTGCCCCGAAACGAGTAATTTAAAATTAAATTATTTCACATCACTGGCATGTTTCCTGAATCTTCATGTGCAGTTCACATGTTTATGATTAAAGTGACATTAAAGTTGACAGTCTTTGCCTGGAAACCTTAATCTGGAAGCTTTGTTTATAAACCTGACATGGGTGGAGTGGGTGCCATTAAAGAGAAGGAAGTGAGCATTGATCTGTTTGACTGTACTGTGCTTTGCTGGCCACTCCATTTGCCTTTCCCTCTCTGGGCAGTTTAGAGTAATTGCTTGCTCAAGGACTTCTGAGACCTGATTACTTTAACCCACTGAGGCTCCATTTGTGTCTGTCCTAGTTCAACCCAACCCTCAGTGATAAAGCAACATGCTCAAGTTTTCAGTGACATCTTAACAGAAAGACTCTACTGTTATTGGACACTTTGATAATAAGAGCTTAAATAAAACCTGCCATTTGCAGACTCTTTGTTATGACGGATTTCTGTTTTTTACATTATTGATACCACTCTTTGGGGATCTTACCCTGCCAGCCTATTAGGTGTAACCTGAGTATATTTCTTGATGCATCAATGCTGCATCTAATGCTCACATTGGGATTCTCAGGCTCTGTACACTGCACATCAGTGGTGCTGTCACAAGGAAAACAGAGAGCTGCAGTGCTATAAAACTCTTGGTGATCAGTCCTCTCAGTCTGTGCTTGCCTGCACCAAAGCAGCCAACATTAGCTGAAACAGCATGTGAGCACTGACTCAGTAATGTACCTGTGTTCTCCAGAAATAAACATACACACTCGTGCACCCATACACTCATGAACTCTGACACACGTGCATGCACACGTACACGTAAGCACACTGACGTCCTCAATTATTTATGCCAAGGTGTAACTGCATGCAAACGGCCCATTTCGAGACAATCTGATCACACAGCGGAGGCTTCGCCTGGTCTGTTCCTTCGCTCGGTGAGAATATCGCCGGGGCGGAATGGAAACTTCATTTTGCAGGGGCTAATATTAGCCTGGGCCTCTGGAAAATTCCTTTTAAATGATCACAAGCTGAGAAAAGGCAAAGAATTTGTTTAGCGTTTTGCTTGACAGTATTCTCTGCATACACAGGAGTTTGTTTCTTTTCTATTTTTTTTCAGTTGGTACAGCTCACGGGAGGGTCCTGGGAACACAGCTGTGGAGGGAGGGAGGGCTAAGGAGACCCATGATGAAATGTAGGACTGTCTGTCTGGCTGTTTGAGTTTCTGCTGGCACTGTTAACACTTGAACTACCATTGCCCTGCATCCTTGGTCATTTAACTGATACGGAGAACAGTTAGTCCTTCAGATCACTTGGTGTCACCTGCCCTGTCACTGATCTGGACTGTCAGACTGCTGCAATACTGCAGCCTCAGTGTTATGACATTCACAACACAATCTGACATGAGTGACTTATTGTTCCTATTTCAAAGTATAAAATACCACGTATAACATATGTATCTATTATACATGTGAAATTGCTAGATGATAAAATGAATCAAAGTGGAAATAGCAATGTGTGTCGCTGCCTCTTTGCTCCCTTGTACCTCCATCACTGCCTGACCTATATTTAACTCCCTTTTTCATTACATGGCCCTAACTTTATAACCTTTTTGTGTATGTGTGTGTGTGTGTGTGTGTGTGTGTGTGTGTGTGTGTGTGTGTGTGTGTGTGTGTGTTTGCGTGCTAGGAAAATCCCACCTGGCCATAGTTCAGAGGGTGAACAATGAGGGTGAGGGAGACCCTTTCTATGAAGTTCTGGGTATTGTCACCCTGGAGGACGTTATTGAAGAAATCATCAAGTCAGAGATCCTGGACGAGACTGACTTGTACAGTAGGTTCCCCTTCTCGAAGCTCATACCTCCTTAGACTGTAAGAACTCAAGGAATCTCCAGCCTGTCACAGTAAGAGCATCAGTCTAAAATCCATGACCTGCTATGAACTGATCCAAGCCCAGTGGTTGGCTATTAAACTGTGTCCATTTAAACAAACTTAATGTGAGTCTAACTCATGCAGCAAATATATCTAAATATGCTTTTTTTTATTTGCCGGGCTTTCAAATAAACACTAGCATTGTAGTTTCTCTCTGCTTTATGGAGTGTTTTAGCTTCTTTCAGGGCATTATTTTGGTTTTCATAGACATAGTTTCCACACTACACTACCTGCTCAGCACCAAACAGCAGTCAGACACAGGGCGCGACTACCTGGTGAACGTAATGGAGCATTTAGCAAATTAATGTTGGTGTTGCTCCATGTCTGCTGGAGGTGTAAACAGAAACTGATTGCTAACACATTAGCCATAACAACTAACAATATGTGATTTACGTCAACCTTGACTTTACAACAGTTGCCCAAAGTAGACAAAAAAACAAATAATGTTACTTTAAAGCTATAGTGCATAGTTTCTGTCTCCCCCATGAGGAATTCTAAGTAATGACAAGAAAACTGTCGGTGCATGCACATGATACAAGCCTTCCGTGATCGCACACCACCCCCACCCCTCCTCCTCGCAGTTGCTAGTAGCCAAGGAGGACACAATCTTCTGAACATAGCCACAATGAGAAATACAGAGAGAGTTGTGTGGAGCTGATACTCTTAATTAGCTTTGTATCAACTCATTTGGCAATGGATTGAATATAACAGACGTTCATTAATATCAAAAAGTTACGCACTAAAGCTTTAAATTGTCCTCAGTTAACATTGAACTGTCAGGCATTAGCATTGATTTGGAGCTGTGTTTGTGTCCACCTGACAAATGTAATCCAAGATTATCTCTCTTTGTAGCTCTGGTCTGCCCTCCACCAACCTTATAAAATATCTGGCTCTTTAGCTAATAAAAGTTCACCAGCTAGCAACTTTGACTCTCTGCCGTTTGGGGCTGAGCAGGTAGTGTACTGTTGGTTTTTATACATTTGTTGCTGAAAACAGCTGCCTGCCGCATCTGGAAACAACGATGATGAGATTGCAGAGAGTGAACCAAAACAATGAGCTGAAAGATGCTAAAACGAGGAAGAACCTTTCCCATCACACCAAAAAATAATGATCATATCAGCTTTAAAAATGCTTTCATCCTAATCCAGAAATGGACAATCAGTTTGTGTGACAATGTTTAAATTAAGGTTTGTGGCCATCCAAGGTGTTTTAGAGAATATTACTCTTCAATTCTATATAGATAAAGAATTGCTTTATATTTGTAATTTAAGATTAGATTAGATTATTTTATTTGTGTGGGCACCTAAACCTAAACAAGTAACAATGCTGAAAGTTTTTTATCATAATTTCCCAGAGAGGAATTCATTTTGTACAGTCACAATTTATTTGACTCATTTATTAACTTATAGGGCACATAGTGTACCATACCAAACCATGAGCTGACTATACTGCTATACCTCTGATGGTAAAGGCCTGCAGACATGGAGTACGTGCCAGTCTATTTGTTACCCTAATACATATGGCTTTAAGTAATTCTAAGAATGTGGTAAGCTAACAATGTAACCCCCTATAGCTCTCTTTTAGTTCTGAGAAGAACACCACAGCTACATTTCCGGAAAAAGCAATAAGCTTTGGGTAACTCAAGTTTAGTCACCCTATGACCCTGGAGGACGAGCTCACTATCTGTGGAGTGGCGTGGATCGACCTTTTACTGTAGTGTCTTACGCTCGACTTTTCATTTTCCCTCCTCAGCTGACAACAAGACGAAGAAGAAAATCACCCATCGGGAAAGGAAGCAGGATTTCTCGGCCTTCAAGCCTACCGACAATGAAATGAAGGTTAAAATATCACCTCAGCTTCTGCTGGCTACCCTGCGTTTCCTAGCAACAGGCAAGTGGGCTGCATTGCTGCTTGACTTCCCCCAGTGTGCCCTCAACCCCTCACTGTGGGGAAAGTGTGTGTGTATGTGTGAGTTGTTTGTGTGTGCATGTGCCCGTATGGGCTTTGAGTTTTGGGGCAAGTGGGTGTAGGGAGGAGTGAGTATGTGTGTAGAATGAGTATCTGTTGTTGGTGTGTGTGAGGGAATGAGTTGTGAGAGGACTCACAACAAGTGTGTTGGTTTGCTTGTGTGTGTGTGTGTGTGTGTGTGTGTGTGTGTGTGTGTGTGTGTGTGTGTGTGTGTGTGTGTGTGTGTGTGTGTGTGTGTGTGAAGAGGTGGAAGGCCTCTCGGGAGCGCAGCACGGGATGTCTGTGCAGACTGATCCCAAAAAAAACGCAGGCGTCTATTTGCTTGCATTTCATGCACTGGAGGTTACATGTTGGGATCTTAGCTCACAGCTTTAAAAACACCACCCTGTTTGCTTACACGCGTTCCTCAGTGACATCACATCCAGCATTTTTGGCCTATGATCGGGGTTCTCACACAAGTCGACATACTTAGTGTAAAATGTGAAATATTTCACCCGCTTTCTCTTGGGAAATGGATTTCTGAACAAGGCTGCAGAATATCCAAGCACTACTACAGCAGCAGCAGCAACAGTAGTTGAATATGCTTCATTGCAGTTGGATTTGCTTCAGAACTTTGACCTAGCAGCTAAGCGTTGATTAAGTTCCTCTAAAGGCTATTAAGGAGTTTAGTTCCTGGTGGTGGAGCCAGCGGCCAGCTGACACATATCACCGCCTTTCAGTAGTTGAAGGAGCTGATTGGCCCATTAGGTGGTTGAAGCAGATCAGTCACAATGTGGATACAGTGTTATAAATGAGTGTTATAAGTTATAAATGAGTTTTTGGTTTGTATGTAAGTTCGCTAAGACAGATGGAGTAAAAAAAATAAAAAATAATAAAAATAAAAAAAACTTTTATTGGACAAAAAGAAGAGCAGCAGAGGAGGGGTCCCTCTACCACAGTGGACAGACATGCACTAGGTATCATATATATAGAGTAGAATAGAATAACAATTGTGAAATTCCAATAGTAGAAACTAATTTCTCATTTCTCAACTTTTCATACTTTTTTGTGTGATGGTTTCAAATCACATTCACCAAACTATCGCAACTGCACAATCTTGTCATAAATTGCCAGTTCATGAGGAAGTGCGCATTCATGAGATGTTTATCATTAGCGCAATGACGTGACACAGAAAACTAAAAAGAAGTATTGTCATTTTTATTGAGACAGTGACAGAGAGGAAAGGGGAAAGAAAAGGGGAGGCCCACAGCATCTGGTGAGCTACCGGGGCACGCCTGAAGGCATTGTTAAAGTCAAATGAGTTTGTTTTCCTCCTGTCGATAGAGTCAGACTGTCTGTACGTGACTTGTACGAGAGCTCTGTTCAACTTGTGAATTTTGTTCGTACCTAAGAGAAAAGTCTTAAGCACAAGACAATTGGTGAATGCCACAAAATCACCTAAATGGCTCAAAAGTTCCACTTAAGAACAAATGAGTTTGTAAGAGTGATTTTTGCACAAGGCCAATTTTTGTCGATTTGGATGCTCATGTAAATAAAATATCAGAAATTAGTGAAAAATGTTCATCACAATTATTGGGAAAGGTGACATTATCAAATTTCTTGTATCGTCCAACTGGCACTACAACACTTGAAAATGTAATTGCTGAAAAATCAATCATTTGCTGTGTAAATATAAATACTATGAGCCAATATATCACTGACTTTTTTTTTTAAACTTTTAAATATTGATATTGATATCAGCCCCATGTCTATGTGTGCTGGGCTATAATATTTGCTTCAAAAATTCTAAAGAGAATTAAAAAGTAAGACAGCAAGGATTGTGGGTGGATTACGTGTATAGAGCAACGGCTTACACATTGTCCCATACTAGCGTCCTAAAATCTCGTATTTTATCTGTTTTAAATTTTGTATTGCTCTTTAATGTTTTATGTAAAGCACTTTGAACTGCCCTGCTGCTGAAATGTGCTATACAAATAAAGCTGCCTTGCCTTGCCTTCAAATTCCTCACAGTCTCCCGCCCTGTCTCTCATTGGTTCTTCAGAGGTCGAGCCGTTCGCACCGGTGCAAATGTCAGAAAAGATTCTGCTGCGCTTGCTGAAGCACCCCAACGTCATCCAGGAGCTGAAATATGATGAGAAGAACAAGCGGGCACCGGAGCACTACCTCTTCCACAGGAACAAGCCTGTTGATTATTTCATCCTCATAATGCAGGTATGTGGACACAATGAGGTGCAAAGTGAAGGACTTAAGGCTGTTTTATGCTTCTGCGTTGAATCGACGGTGTACCCCTGCAGACCCCTCTGCCTCTACGCCGGACCCTACGCCGTAGCCTGACGTGCACCTCTCGAAACATTCCTGGTTCTCCTCCATAAACAACATGAAATCAAGGAGAGGGTTAACTTTTCTTGCTACAGATTTCCCACCGTGGTCAGAAAGCACAGGGGAGACACTTTGTTTCTCTCACTATGACTCTAGAAACGGTACTCGCTCCGAAGCTAATCGCCGTCACTCTCTCACTTCTCCCTCACTCTATCACCCACTCCCCCCACACACACACACACACACACACACACACACACACACACATGCCGGCTCGACGCACACACCAGCGCACAAGTATAAACATCAGGCCACTTACGTAGGCTACGGCGAAAGCTCTGCGTGGAGCCTCCGCAGAAGCATAAAACAGGCTTTACTGCCAATGACCCACAAGTTACAAAACAACATGAATTTATGTCACTAAAGAACAATATTTCATTCGTTAAGAAAGTATTCTTACCCTAACAAAACTACACTATACATTACACTAAACACATTGAAGACAGGGACAAGCTATTGTCTTACTTGTTCCCACAGTTTTTCACAGTATAGCATTCATCTAAGAGCTTTACTTCAGGTTTGTCCCCCACAGGGGTCACACGTCCTAAAAAGGTATGCATGGTATGACTGTGCTGCAGGGCAGTTTCTATTGAAGAATGCAACAATACCAGATAAACACCTCATTAATAATACAAATGTCTGGCTAAAGACACTCGCTATAACACTTCAAAATATACTGAAACAATGTAGGTTGGTATGAAGAAAAGTATGTACTGTACTGATTGATTGCAGTAGTGTCAGTTCTAATTAGAAACACCACAAATAGAAAGTGAAATATATGTAATTCTGTGTTTTTATGTTATAAATGAACTCAATTTCAGACAGTAGAGCATCAGTAGTGCTACTGTATACCCATATCTCTCTTTTCTCGCTGACACTCTGTCTCTCTGCAAACACCTACAAGAAATCCTGCGATAGAGTTACAACTATTTATTCAAAAGGGGATCAAAACAATGATGAACCTTCATGTAGCCTTATAGTTTGAAAACTGGTCTAAATGTCTGCTCTGTCTCTGAATATGTTGCTTGTCCCAACACGTAGTCTTCCTCTTTGGTCCTAAGGCACTGACACACCAACCAGCCGTCGGACAGTCTGGCGAGGTCGGTGACCCGAGTCTGTTCAGTGTGTTCCGTGCCATCGTCAGTCGGAGGAGCCGTTGCCGTTCATTTGGGCCGATTTGACTTGTTGAAGCGTGACTAGAGTCTCTCAAAATCTGACGAAAATCTTTTAAACTGACCTTTGTGGATCTGAAATGAAGACAGATTCAGCAACTGCATGGCCTATTTCTCGCTTAAAATGTTTTCAGAAACACGTTTCGGTGAACTATTTTCGTAAAATATGAGATCGTATTCCGAACGAGCCGCCATTATAGTCTGGCTTTGAAATTCGGGAGAAGCCAGACCCACGTGATGTGTTCGTCCAATCAGCTGCCGGTTTTAATTTTTTTGGGCAACAATACAGATTAGCGCCGCCTGCTGTTATGGAGACGTATTACGTATTACATCTCGCGCACACGCAGAACGTATGCTCAAGTCGGTGTCACTTCGGTGTGTTCCGAGGCACTTTTTTGACCAACTCGGGGAGACTGATCAGTCTGACTGCCTTGCACGACAGCAGGGGTCGGTCGTCGGGTTGGTGTGTCAGAGCCTTTAGGAGAGTATCAAGTCTTTAAAAAGGCTCAAAATCAGGGGAAGTCTAACATCACTGGCGCTAAAGTGGAGTTGAAAGTCAACAGTAACATAGAATAACAAATATAGTACTGACATTCGCATAATTTGTATATTTCCTCTATCAGTCCACTAAACCCTGGGTCAAATGAGGTGTGGGGTCACTATCATTGAGGATTGAGATTTGGAGCTATTAAAGGTGCTCTAAAGCGATGTCACGCGTTTTTTAGGCTACAACATTTTTTGTCACATACAGCAAACATCTCCTCACTATCCGCTAGCTGCCTGTCCCCTGAACACACTGCAAAAAAACGCTGTCTCTGTAGACAGCCCAGGCTCCACAAACGGCAACAAAAACAAACTGCACCAACCTGCACCACGAAACATAACAACAGTGTTACCGCCAATAACCGACAAGAAGGATTTGGGGGTGGGGTTAGTGCGCGGAAGGAAGGGGGTGGGGACGGGATGAGGAGAAGGAGGAGGGAGGGGCGAGATAGCCTCCGTTTTGTTTGACAATTCTTCAAACGTCAACAAGAAGTGACATCACCCAACATTGCTTAGAGCACCTTTAAAGTGGCTATATGTAACTTTCAGTTTGTGTTGATTCTAGCGGCCACTTTGGACAAAAGCGGTAGTGTTTTTACCACACCTGCTGTCGTAAAGATCTTTTCTTTATGGTGCTGCATTGCCCACTGTAGATTAGTCAGCGTTACCCGTGAGGTCATATCATTGCGATGAATATTTTGCTCAGACAGAAAGTCATTCATTCACAATAAGATAATACGTTACAGGTGCAATCTTTGCATTTTAAGTGTTGCATACGGTAACTTAGCCTACTTTGGATGTAGCCTATCGTGAGCTAAACCGGGTATCACTGTCACTGTGTCACAAGCCAAAGCATTAAGAGTTTGTCGTAGCAACCAACGTAATAATAACTTTGACTTATATTATATACTTACACTTATATACTTACATTTCATGAAACCCACAGGTGCTTTACACAAGTATAGGGGGACAAGTGAAAAGAAATAAAAACCAGTCGCTAAATGGAAGGGGCACGTAATTTAATGTAGGCCACTGATGTACAACCACATCGCGCATTGTAAAGTTATTTTATGAATGAAATAGACATATTACATACCCTAGGGGCAATTATGGGTCGGTGGGTTTGAATCATTTACAATCCCGTGATTGTCTCCATCTGTTGAAAGCCTGACTGAGTGTGACTCGGGTTTCGCTGTTGTCTTTCATTTTTCACTTTTAGCTTTTAGTTGTTCTTCGTTTAATTTCCTTCTTTTCTGTAATGGCCCTGCCCCAGTATCAGCCATAACTACAACAGATAACTATTAAAATAAAATTACAAATACAATTAGGCCTATATAAAGATATCTCCTGCTACCTTTTACCTGGCTGGATACTCACTAAAACAGGCTTTTCCGGAGTTAAGCCGAAATTTGTGACCCATCAGAACGTGTGACTGTAGAGCCGTTCTAGCTGCCGTAAATGATTTTGTGACTTCGCGGGAAAAATTGGACTTAGGCAAAGGCATTAATAAAAACGATATAAAAATAGCGTTCTTCTCACAGTTAGTCTCTTGAGCTGTTACAGGTCATTTATGATCACCAGATGATAAATTACACAGTTTCAGAAACATTTAATTACATGTAGTTACATTAAACAGAGAATAGATTTTCTATAAGCAGTAAAAAGGAAAGGAAAGAGGGAGTGGGGGGGCAGGGAGAATAAATATATCTGAGCTGGAAAAGTGGCAGATTTTGAATAGGGTGAAAGTGTAACTCTAAAGCTATAGCGGAAATCCCAGATAGAAAGGGTAATTAACACAACAAGGCACTAATGCTCCAAACTGAAAATGTGCAATTGAGAGTTAATTAGAAACAAAAGAAGTGTAATAATCATTATTATTATTCTTGGTTTAACATGTGGACAAAGTTAAAGAGCATAGTTTGTTGAACACTTTGTCGCCTCTGGATCTTTCCGTCACAGGGGAAAGTGGAGGTGGAGGCAGGAAAAGAGGGGATGAAGTTTGAAGCGGGGCCGTTCTCCTTCTATGGGATGCTGGCTCTGACAGCCTCGCCAGGTAAGATCTCTAACCAGCCCCCCTGGGTTTGGTCCAAAGTTAAGTCATGTTTCTCAGAGTGTTTTGTCAGTTCAACATTCTGAACATCCCCCCCCCCCCCTCCGTTATTTATTTTTGAGTAAACTATAAGAATGCAGCTTTGCATGCAGGTCTTCTATTTTTATGAAGATCTAGGCCATTCATATTGGACTCTACTGTAGCTCCAATAAAAATAAGTCACAAATAGAGCTGGGCACCAAACCGTACTGCTTTTTTTGGTATTGACTGAAATGTATTCATAGCAACAAGTATCAAAAACCGTCAAGTACCAAAATACTACTTTTTATTTATTCTTTGCTCAGACAATTTCTTTTGCCAAGTTTTGCCAATTTTAGACTGTATTATGTTTCAGCAAAGTTATTGTACAGCTGCTTCTGTTTGTGCTTGTGATAACATTTAACATTTGAGAACTTTGGCTCCTTGTGTCGAATAAAAAAATGGTTTTGTAGAGAAACACATTCCTTAAAGTATAATTTAAAATAAAAGGACTGTTTTGGTATCGGGAACTCTGGTATTTTATCAACACTAGTATTGAGACACTCACATAGTATACCTATTTCTTTGTTCAAACTTCAAGATCAGTACACATTGCTTGATGTGAAGATGATAGAAATCATTTTAGCAGCAATAAACATAAAATTTACCTTCACCACTGTCTGCATTCACGTTGTCCTTTGTGTCACCAAGCCAGCAAAGTACAGATCAGTTCAGGACCTTCTGTGATTAAAAGCCTACATTCCCTTCGATGAATGTTTATGAATACTGCAGTGACATCATGAGAAAGCGTCACCTAGTGATCCTCTCAGTTCATTCATAAACTACAGTACTATTCTCAGCCCTTTTCAACTTTTCTGTTGCACATTGGTGGTGAGATCTGAGAGACACCTACTGGTGAAATAGTAGAATGACCTTCCTGTCATGTGTGCAGGCGCTCTGAAATCAAATACTTTATGAAAAGACAAGTGTTGCTGATGCTTCTCTACCAGATTTAATCCAAGTTTACTATGTGTGTGTGTGTGTGTGTGTGTGTGTGTGTGTGTATGTGCACTGATTATGTCTATACTTTGACAGACTCTCCTCTTTCTTTTCTTCTTCTTTTTTTCCATATCTGGTATCTTCCTTCTGTCCCACCCACCCAGTGCCTCTGTCCCTGTCTCGTACATTTGTGGTCAGTAGGGCTGAATCATTAGCAGGATCTCCAGGTACTGTTGCCTTTTCCTTTTATGACACCATACTAATACCATCCCGTCGACTAATAAGATGTGAGAGTTTGAAAAATAAGAATCAAACCTACACGAGTGTATGGTCGTTTTGATCCTCATCTTCGAGTAGTTTTTTTGTGACCAAAAAAAGTCTGTTTGTACCTGAATGCAACATGCACTGTATATTCATGCGTGTATAAGTGAAAGAGAAAGCAGGGGAGCGGAAAACCAATTCAGATTGAGACTTAACACCCTCATCCCCTGAGCCATTAGTCAAGTGGCTGAATGGTGTTAGAGACTGGAGGCCCCAGAGCGGACCTAGGCTCCGCCCTGCTCGCCCCTAACCTTTAACCCTCTGACTACATAAACAAGACCTACAGTTACAGCCCCCTGCCGGACACCGCTGAGAGCACATACAAAGACATGCACATACACATATGTTGACATGCACAGGCACATGTACGCGAAGCGCACACACTCCACACATAACTACGGACATGCTGCCACAAACACAAACACACCCACATGTATCCGGAAATGCAGTTGAACAAATACGCTCTCTTCCTCTCTTTAGCAGTGACCTGCAGTGCACCTCTAAAAATGTTTTTATTTCCACCCAGTTTGGCGCCCCGCTGCGTTTGAGTGTGTGTCTGCATGTACGTAAATGCATTATGTGTGTCTCCTTAACACACCTTTGTCATGTTTTGACCTGGCCCCTGCGGCCCCTAGAAAGTGGAGTACTAATCCGCAAGAGTTCACATGCCAGGTCTTTGGCCCACTGCGCTCGGTCCACACACACACACACACACACACTCCAACATGGGCTTACATACATTCCAGTCGCGTAGTAGCATTAGTGTTGGCCAAGCCGTTTCCACTTTGTTTGGCTTCTTTAAGAAGTGGAAAACATAATCTGGCTTTAATTAAAAAAAACAAGAAAAAAAAAACAAAACAGAACAAGTCTTCTATGTGGTAGCACATTGATGGAAGCATCATTGGAGACCACTGACTCAATACCTGCTGTATACTCCCCTCACCTAAAGCTTTACGTAGAAATTAGATTTCCATACATCACAGCAAGCATCTGTGCTTATGTCTAACACTTAAACACTGAAAAATGTCACTAATACACAGGTGCTGCTGAAGCTGTTGAGCAGCTCAAGTATTTTTAGAGAAAATTGTGAGTTAGAGCAGGTAGTGCATCACAAGAGTTTTATTATCTGTAGGTATCAAAATCTGCAAAATATGTCTAAATAGATGATGTACTGTACTTACTACTGTGACGATTAAAGCTATAGTGCGTAGTTTCTGTCGCCCCCATGAGGAATTCTAAGTAATGACAACAAAACTGTCGGCGCATCCACATGATACAAGTCTTCCGTGATCGCGCACCTCCTCCACGCAGTTGCTAGTAGCCAAAGAGGACACGGAGGATTAAAAAAACATGATGGACTCTTCAGAAGAGATAATTTTCTTCACTCGAGCTTCTGCACAGGAAAGTCAGGGGAGGGCACAATCTTCTGAACATAGCCATACTGAGAAATATAGAGAGAGTTGTGTGGAACCGATAGTCGTAATTAGCTTTGTAGCAACTCATTTTGCAATGGCTTGAATGTAACGGACGGACGTTCAATGATATCAACACGTTACGCACTAAAGCTTTAACAGGTTCAGGCTATGATTTAGTAGAGCACCTAACCAGACAAAACCATTGATGAATAGCGTCAAAACAGTAGGTATGTGAAAGACTAACAAGTGATTGATGACTGGCACCTCTGTTTATTAACAAGAGAATCTACAGCCATGCTAACATGCTCACAGCTAGCACTAAACAAAGAACAGCTGTGGTTGATGGGAAAACATCAAGCACAAAGCAAAGTATTGGACAAATTGACATTTATTTACCTGATGATTTTGACCTGGTGATCTTGAAGAAAAGTCAGAGCAGTGAGGGAATGGTGATGGAATGCAATCCATGTAATAGTTGTGAAGAAATGTAATCGCAAAGCTATAAAAGTGAACCTCATGGTGGCGCTAGATCAAAAAATAAGAGGATCACCAAAGTCATTAGGACTCATCGTTGGGGCACCACAGCTATCTGTATCATATTCCATGGCAATTCATCCGATAGTGAATGAGATATTTCTGTCTGGACCAAAGTGGTGGACTGGCTGACCAACAGACCAACATAGCCATCCAGAGCCATCCTGCTGGTGCGGCTAAAAACGAGTGTAAAATGAGAGCTGCGAATTCTTACAGCCAAACAAGGTCACGTTAACCCTGCACAGTCTTCACCTTGTTCTCAAATTCTGCTCTCTGATATGACAGCACCAGAGACAAAAACAACAACAGGAATACAGAGTAGATGACAGCCCAGCATGTGAAGTGTGTATGGATTCCCTTATAATGAGTCCTAGCAGAGAGTAGACTGCGACGGACGGTCTTTGTTGCTGTATGAATGTAGTTTTGGATGTTGTTTTGTTTCGGCATGTCTTAATAAGTTCTGGTTGTGAAGGAAACACACAGTCAATGAAACAAGAAGAAAACAATCTCTAATAAGCTAAAAGGTTGGACATATTTTTCTGAGATACTTTTGGATTATTACTGGTTAGGAGTCTAACTGTATTCTTCTCTTCTATCACCTCCTTACAGAAAATAAATCTCCTCCACGGCCGTTTGGACTCAACCACTCAGACTCCCTGAACAGGAGTGACCGTATAGACGCCATCACCCCGACTCTCGGTAGCAGCAACAACCAGCTCAACTCCTTCCTGCAGATCTACGTACCTGACTACTCAGTCAGAGCGCGCACAGACTTGCAGTTTATAAAGGTGAGAACCAGTGGGGGAATGTAACTAAGTACATTTACTCAAGTACTGTATTGAAGGTGCCGTAGGTAGGATTGCGAAGATCCAGGACCAAAAAATTTGAACATCGACAACTTCTCAGTCCCCCCTTTCTGCTAAAGCCCAAAACAGTTTCCTAAGCCCCTCCCCCCACAAGGGAGAATGAATGCGTGTGCATGAGAAGTGATTGACACGCAGTTAGACACCCCCCCCTGGCCCTGATTGGTGCATCTGAACAGAGAGCGGTGGAGTTTTGCAAATTGCACTACAGGCTGTAGGTGGTGCCAGAGGAGCCATATTTCTTTTTTAAATGACCTGCTGCTTATGTAGTTCTACTGGAACATAGGGGTCAGTTTCAGCAAATATGACAGAAAGTTAGTTTTATAAGTCTTACCTACTGCACCTTTAAGTACAAGTTTGAGGTACTTGTACTTTACTTGAGTCTTTTCTTTACATGCCACTTTCTACTTCTACTCCTACTACATTTCAGAGAGAAAAATAGTACTTTTTTGCTCCACTACTGTACATTAATCTGACAGCAGACTTTTGCACACAAAACACATGTAGTTTATAAAATACAATGTTGTATTTTAAATTAAACTACCCAACAATATACAGGCCTACAAGTACAGCTGAACTGATTAGCTGATTAAACACTTAGTTGATTGACAGAACTGTTTTGATCATTTCCAGTTTCTAAAATGTGAGGATTTTTCTGCATTGAGTACTTTTACTTTTAATACGTTAAGTACATTTTCCTGACGATACTCACGTACTTTAACTTAAGTAACATTTTCAATGCAGGAATTTTACTTGTAACAGAGTGGCAATAGTACATTTACTTAAGTAAAGGACCTGAATACTTCTCCCACCACTGAAGAGAACACACAGATGAGCAAGAAAGGCACACCGACGCTCATGTGTATACATAGATGCTGGTATAGAAGATTCTCACACATGGCTACTTGGTAAATCATTAATTAGACAGTTAGAAAGGGATTCATGAAAATGTCTAATAAGAGATCTGACACGTGAAGACAATTCAAAAATCATAGACCACATTTCAAAGCAGTTTAATAGTTGGTATTTACTTGGACAATCAAACAAATTCTGTACAAATGAAAAGCTTTGTATCAATAATTTGATCAAATTAAGAATCATTCATTATGGAAAGAATAAAGTTTCCATAATGTATCAATTCATTTTATATCCATTTTTTAATCCCCTAAATTCCCAAATGAATATTACAATTTGTTTATCAGTTTGGCAACAAAGTTTTTATTAAAAGAAATAAAATAGAATTACCAGGTAAGTTTAAAGCTGCACTTATCAATCTTTTTATATAAAAAAAAATAATAATTAAAGCAACATTGCGTAACATTGGACTTTTCTTTTTTTGCGATTTAGTGCTCCTACAGTTTTCAGAGTGCAATTCATTTATACACCGTTGTCGTAAATATAGACAGCAGTGAACGTGCATTTCTGGATGATTACATTACTTATGGTCAAAAACTAGCGAGTCGACAACTTTGCTACCACAGCCAAACATAAAGCATGTGCAACAACACAAGACTAAACAAACCAGCTAATATTACTTACTGGTTCGATAGCAAGATGGTCAGCTCGCCGTCTGTCTTGCAGCCTTTTTATTTGGCAAAGCTCTCGCCAACGACTAAAAGCCCGTCCGAAATTTACACTTGTCCCGAAGACCTCTTGCTTGGTCACTCTCTCCTTTTCTCTTCTTAGCTTCCTCCGTCAACGTCCTCTTCGGTCTCTTCGACTCTGCCATGATGTCCGTAGCGGCTGCTGAACCCGGTTCCGTTGCCCGCTTGCCCGGCTCTGGTTCTGGCACTACACTGGCGCCGCCAGCATTCCCCCCCGCCCCGGGCCTGAAAGCCTCCTCCTCCCAGCGGTCCAAAGCTACTGTGCTAGCGGTGTAAACATCAACACTCCCCCGGTGCTCTGACCTCCCAGTCCTGGCAGCACGGCTAACTGAGCGACCAGATAGCAGCAGTTAGCGGTTAGCCTGAGTAAAGCTTTCTGTCCATCAGGAAACTCCCTAAATCCCTGAGAGTCGAAGCAGAGCAGCCGAAGGATATCAAAGAAAACCAGAAAACAATTTTCTCCATTAAAAATATGATCCAGTTTCACCAAAATCAGTGGTAGTGCCGTAAAGCGTTACGCACTTCGCGGGAGATCGTACCCGCTCGCTCAAGTTACATAGTGCGAGAACATGCAATCAGGGCGCAAAAGTGGGAATGACAGAGGCAGCATTCTCCCTACTACAAGTCAGTGTAGCATAAAAAAATGATTTTGAAGCCCACTCTGCAGGTCCCTGCAGCTCTACGGATCGTTTCAGTGTCTTTCAGCTCCCAGTTTTGGTTTTATGGTCATACGTTAATGTTTTGCTTCACTTTATCATCTCATCAGTGTTGTTTCAAGACGCAGCAGGCAGCTGTTTGCAGCGAGAAAGCTCTTAAAACAACTGCATACTACCTGCTCCGCATAAAACAGCGAGCACAGTTAGCATCTAGCTGGTAAACATAGAGGAAGATTTAGCAGCTAAAGAGACAGATTTTTACCTCCAGAGTTAGTGGAGACTGAAATCTGAGCTAACAGAGAGTGAATATTGGACTTGTATTCATCAGGTGGCCCAAAATACAAATGAATGCTAGTGTTGCTGCTGGATGTGTAAATAGGTGATAATAATATGTCAATATTGTCCTTTGTTCTGCTGCCCCCAAATGGCCAGACAACTCAATTAATGATTTTTTTTTTTTTTAAAGATTTTAAAGTTAAAGAGACATTTGAAGGATATCTGTTTTATCAGTTTGTATCTTGTTGTAATCAGATGTTTCCTCATGTACACATCCATTGACCTAAGTAACATATTTTGTGTCACTCTGGGGCATTTGTTGTAGCAAAACTAGAGCGCTAATTGGCTGACACCTGACATGGTTGTCTTTGTGCCCTTGTACCTCTGAAATGTTTGAGTCAATTTAGCACTTTTCAAAACCAGAGATTACAAATTGCTTTCCAAGGACAAAATGAAGAAACGGAAAAAAGAAAAGCATATAACATACATGTTACATATGTATTTCGCACATACACCAACCAGCATACACACATAAATACACACATGCGAACAAATGAAACAAAGGCTTAGGCTAAAAATAAGTTTTCAGAAGCGATATACAGATTTGATATTGACACTGATTTTGCAAGTCTAGGGTTGTCGGGCAGGTCACTCTGGGATGACCTGCAGGTACCTACCAGCCCTACCAATCTTGACCTCATCATGCCTCCATCCTCTGTTTCCTAGGTAACACGCCAACAGTACCAGAACGCGGTAATGGCGTCACGGATGGACAAAACTCCCCAATCGACAGACAGTGAGTTCACTAAGATCGAGCTCACGCTGACGGAGCTGCATGATGGAGTGGAGACCCCCGCTGTCGTCACCACAACAGCCAGCACCACTAGCACCACCCCTGCCGTGTCCGTATCCGTGGCCAACGAGACTTCCTACCTGCTCAACCAGCAGCAGAACTGTGTGGGCCTCAGCAGGAGCAACCACAGTGCCCACAACGAGGGACCCATCTAGCCCCCGCCGAGCCCGGTGGAGACCCTGACCCTCCACCCTGTCTCGGTGGCATAGATGGAGATGAGGGAAAATGGGGACGCTGAGGCGGGTGGAGTGAGGGTTCCGCTCCAACCAGTAGCCCCCGGTCAGTCAGTCAGTCAGTCAGTGGAACCCTTTCATGGAGGGGCAGTGGGGAAGACGGGTGCTGCGTCACCCTGAACGCCCCAACCTGAACGCTGTCAGAATCCCTGCTGTACTACACCCTCTTACAGAGGGTGCACTCGGACAGTACCTGTGACTGAGTTTCTATTTTGGGACAATCTGACACTTTCATAGCGGTGACTTGGACTAGAGGATGACAGAGTGCATGCAAACCCTGTCCCTTTCCCCTAAACACAACCACACACACACACACACACATAACATAACACAACACTCGCTGTATTTTCTCCTCAGGCCAAAGACTTTGGTCCCCCCTTCTAACACTGGACACAGACTGTTTTTGCTCACACACACACACACACACACACACACACACACACACACACACACAGCTTCCCCACCCGTGAGTCTTTCAGGGAGGCTCAGTCGTTGTTGATCCCATCAGCGAGGACTTAAACCCAAACAAGCAGAGAGAACGGTTGGTCAAAGACTGCACCAAAAACCGCTTTGAAAGAATCCGTTAAACCACGAACCAAGAATGTTTTCCTGTATTTATTTATTTTATAATATTGTATGTATATATGTATGCGTGGAGACATGATATGACATAAACTGGCATACAAGTATGCACAAGCATGTACACAAAGGTGTACATGGGGCAAACGTGTCATATCAAAAAGGACATGCTACATATATGGAGACAAACATCCATTCATGTATATGAGGAGGTGAGGGTCTTTTACAGATACAGTATGTATATTACAGATCTTGTTATTTTTACTATTATCCTAAATCAGGCTTATGGTACACTATCTTTTTCACCTTTTAAACAATCACACTATTGCCTTTAAGAGAAATCATATAATTAATTATTTTAACAAAGTGCAATGAACAGAAATTTATTTAAGAGATGATTATGAAAAACAAAATCACTGTATTATAAATTCACAGATATATTTGTATGTATGTACTGTATGTATATGTATATTTGTTTTTTGAAAAATGCTAAACTGCAGCCATCCACAAGCAAAATTGTTCTTAGTCAGTCTCTCTTTCTCCTCGTCTCTTTCATATTTTTGCATCCTTTGACCTCAAACACAACGTCTACTATACGTTCATGTGGGAGTAATGATGCCTGGACTATTCACCACAGTGTAGTGGGGTGGGGGGGGGGGGTCTTCTAGGTGGTGGAAGTGTCAACAAAGCACCTATGCATGTGGAGGCTATGTGTCTTTTTTTTTTTGCCAATTTTAAGCATAATCAAACTTGATAATTGCACAGTATTAATGACCTCATCTAACATGTTGAGCATCATCAACGTCACAAAAAGTAACCTCGACATTAAACATGTCCATGAATGATACACAGCTATGCTTTTCCACTGTTAATGTGTGTGAACGTGTTTTTTATTTTATTTTATTTTTTATTTTGCACGTGTGTGTGTCTACAAAACATAGGCCGGCAGTTCAATTCATATAAAGGCTATTTTTTGACAGCAGTGAATGTGAAAGAAACTAGACTTTACTTGTTTTGGCTCCCCACACAATGCAGATAATCCATGTTTAATAATTCTTGAGTTAATTCAGATCAAAATCAAAAATATTCCTCACAAATGTTATGTTATTAAACAGATATTTATATTAGGATAAATCTTAGAAAACAATGTAGCCATATATGCTTATTTTTCTCACAATTTCAAGATCACACAATTAAAGAATAGTTTGACATCACTGGAAATAAGCTAAATTGCGTTCTTGCTGACAGTTAAGACAAGAAGATTGATACCACTCTCATTTCTCTACGTGACATTAGGAAGCTACAGTCAGCAGCCGGTTAGCTTAGGCTGGCATAAAAACTGGAAACCGGGGGGGGCAACAGCAACCTGTCTCTGTCCACAGGTTTAAATAAATCCACCTACCACCATCTCTAAAGCTCATTAATTATTCCAGGAAGTCACTGCTACGGGCCAAGAAATAGTCTGGCACATAACCTCCGAAAAACCACAACTTGTCGTTTTTAAACTTAATGTTCAATAATTAGCAAGTTATATCTTGTTTGTTAAATTCATAAAAAAAAAAAAAAAAAGACATCAGGATAAAAAGACACTGCACACAAAAAGTTGTGATTTTTCCAATGTTATACGACTATTTCTTGGACTTGTGGAGAGACTGGAGTTTGGAGTCTGCGTATGCTAAGCTAAGCTAACATCTCCTGGCTCCTGCTTCATATTTAACATACAGACATGAGAGTGGTCTCAATCTTCGTATCTAACTCTCGACAAGAAAGCAAATAAGTGTAAATGTTAAACTACTCTTTGAACTCTTTATTTTTATTTTATTTTTTGCTTTAGTACCTTCTTGCCCTTATTGTTTTACCTCATAAAGACAGGAATGATTTTGAAGATACTGTATGTGTGCTTGAAATTTTTCCTAAAGCTACACACACTTCTGTAGGGGTGTAGAATGTTAACTCTTTCATGTACTGTATGCTGGCAGTTTTCTGGCCACCTTACAGGCAGCAGTGTCCTATAGCTGAATTCTTTTAATATTCAGTTGCAGTTTGTAACCACTGATGGTCGCTGTTTCAACATGTAATCCAATGTGTGTGTGTGTGTGTGTGTGTGTGTGTGTGTGTGTGTGTGTGTGTGTGTAAAGGCCCCTGAAAACAGCACACACGGACAAACAGCCTTTCCATCTGCTCAGCCATGAGGGGCGTCTCGGTTGTATAACCAGAGAGAGAGTACTTCTGCATTGTTTGCAGCTGTGTTCATTGCTGTTAATTGTTCACTTGAAAGTGCTCCTATGCAGCAGGCAGGGACAATCACTCCAGAGGTACAGCAATGAATGAGGATCAGATTGTAAGATTGTGCTTGGGACATTCGTACTCTGCTTCACAGACTTCAGTGCCTGACAGAAAACAAGAGGCACGATGACTAATAGAAAAGTCCAGGAACAGGAAACACTGGTGAACACATCCGCTAGCTGTGACTGGGTTATTTCAATATTCTGTTATACACACTTTTTTTTTTTTTCTCTCACACACTCCATCCTCTGCTGAACACAAGATTATCATCCTTCCATTATGTGAATGCTTTGCAGGCCTGTGTTTAACTGGTCTTTTTGTCCATCCCAATGCTGCTACTGTACCCATGTGCTGTCCATAATGCTTCTTCTACCTTACGACAACATTCCCATTGCCTCCTCCAGCTGGTGGTTTAATAAAAAAGTGAATGATTAACAGACAGACAGTTGATGTCAAGTCAATGTACTCAATCTAAAGCTCTAGCCTACTAAATGTTTCTAAAGCCTCTTTTTTTGGTATGCTTTAGCAATAAAAACAGCCAGTTCCTAAATATATGGGTTTCTTCTGACTAATATTCACACACTTGGTATTGATACTCACACCAGAGAGAAGTTATAGGAATTACAAATTCAAATTTGAGTTCCTAAGCAATGAAATGCACTATTATTCAATACAACACTCTGGGGTTTTGCTGATACAGCCCTACTTGGTCTGGTATAGTCTGGATAAACAGAAGTACACATCCAGGATAAAGCCTGACATTTGCCCCTCACCTTCCACTCTGTGTTGCTGTTCCTTAAAATCCCTTTAATACGGGAAACAACAACAAACTTCGAGCTAGCAAGCTAAAAGCTGAAAAATGGCATTTTTAGTGAATGATTGTAAAGATTTACAAGGAATATGTTTACGGCATTTACAATCTAACTGGGACGTTTTGGTAATGATTGGGTGTGGGGGGGGGGACGATTTACACAGCAATTAACAATTCATTAAAATGCCACAAGGTGAACCTGGAGCCTAGTAATTGCCAACTGTGCCCGGTTGGTAATCCAGCCTATCACAGTAGTAAGATATAAACAACAAAACAACAAGAAATTATGAAAAACTATCTTTATTCTACATTTTTATGTAATTAACCTCAATGTACAGTCTGTAGGATAATTTCTGAAAACAAACAAAACACTGTTCAGGAGAACTTGAATGGATATGCATAAAACAAAAGATTACTATAGTTTAGAAAAGAAAAGGTGACTTTTTTGGCACCTGTGGTTAATGTGGATGTATTTGGGGCATCACAACAATGGATACAAATCTTCTAAAGCATTGTAACCTGTTCGCCAGGCTTTAGTTAGTTCAAAGTCTGAGCGACAGACTTCTGCGGTACTGTATAAAAGTTAACAAAAAAAAAATAAAGGTTATTTGGAAAAGAAATAATATGACAAGGAAATGGAAATGTCTATTTACAGTTCTGTAAACCAAGACCATTTAAAAACACTAGCTTAGAAAAATAAAAATAACCCAAGGTATTGATTACAAGTAACATATCTGTTGCGGTACTTAACATGCTATTCACATTTCTCGTCATTGTACGTTTGTTTTTTTTACTACAGGTTTGCAGTTTTTTGTTTTGTTTGTCCCCGTTTAAACTACAATGACAAATGATGCAGTCCACATAGAAGTAGAACCAATGCTACCATAAACACCTTAGAGTGGATATGCTTGTTATTTTCACATGCATATACAAAATATGCAAAGAAAAAAACATTTCCTATTAGCAATGCAGCTGCCTCACGTAGCATATCCAGTTATTCTATGTTCAAGAAACAAAATCAAATTGAGAATACAAATATTTCACTTGTAAAGAAAAAAAAGAAAATAATAAAAGAGAACAAACAGCTGTAATGTGTTTCTTAATGTGCTACAAGCTTTTATCCAATCGCCCACATAGAGTTAAACACATTCACCTTTCTCCACACCACATCAAGCCAAACCAAAAATGATGCAAAAAGTAGACGGCATGTTTCTTCCCTTTTGTGGCCTCAATGAGCAGGCCGATCCAACACTTACAGTACAGGACTGATACAGCATGTCAAGACTAAATATCAAAAAGGTGAGAAAGTTAACTTACAGGATAAACTGGATGTTAAAAAAAGGAAAAAAAAAAAAAAAAAGTCACCATGTTTGGTGTTCTGCAAACTAACACTGATGCATTTGGACACACGTGTTAAACTGACACAAAAATGGACATGCCAGGGATCCCTGGGTTAAAGGCCCTGAAAACATTTTCTCCATCAGCTTTATCACTATGGGGTCTTACATGAACACACTGTTTCCTGGCAGAATTTGAACAGTTTTGTTATTTCACATGAGAGACATCTGTTTTTCTTTGTGCTCTTCGCACTAGTTTGAAGTAGGCGGGGCTCCTCTGGAAAAATGTGAAGTCACAAACTTCTTCAGGATTTAGCAACATTTAAAAGGGGCGCTATGCAGTTTTGGCCATTTCCTTCGCCGTTTTCTGGCTTTTTGCTCGCAGGTTTCTCTATAGAGCTCCCCCTACAGCTTCGGAATAGATATTTGGCAGCGCCTACGTTTACTTGTGTCTGACTCCTCGCTCGGTCAGTCTGCCGTTTCCTCTTTCTCGGTTCCTCCGACAACGCTTTCCTAGCTTTCTGCTTCTTGCAGCCGAAAGTTGCAAGGGTGGTTTTTCAGCTCACAGGCGCTAGGGGGCAGCGAGACGACCACCATTCAACACGAAAAAAGTCATGTAACCATTCCAATGACTCCGAAGCTGTTCAGGTAAGGTAAATTAAGCTAAAAAAAACGGCATAGTTCCCCTTTAAATCTAAAATCGGAAGACAAATTTGCATCCAAATTGAGTGAAAATGTTTAAACTTAAAGAACATTTTAAAGCACGTTTCCACTCACTACTGTTTTGCAAATATTACGAGTTGGTTCGAACAGTTGGTGGTGCTAATTCTCCAGCCCGGTGCCATTAAAACCTTTGCAGAAGAAGAGCATGCAGCGAGAGAACGTAATTAAAAGAACCTCAAAGGAGTTAAAAAAACAACAACATGAAAATGTATGTTTGAGGAAGGTTAGGGTCTCCTCATCATGTGATTTTCTGTCACAATCTCTTCAGTGGTCATATGCTTCTTATCACATGTCGCGATGTGTTGGCAATGTGTGTTTCCATTGCACTTTGTCCCAATTTGGTGGTGCTTTCCACCTCAGGCAAGCATAACACTTATGGAAAGGCAGGCACTGTCAATCAAATCATACCACACCCATACCGTCCCGATGACGGCGATTAGCTGAGCGTGTTGATAGTATAATAAATAATACGCAAGTAAGATGTTTTTTTTTGTTGTTGTTTTTTTTTAACTATCATGTTGCTTATTTCGTCATGAAAATGAAAAGTCAAGTGCTTAAACTCAGAGATCTCCATCCAGTTCTGGACTGTTAACAGAGCTGGAACCGACACTATAATGTAATGGTCACTTCACAGTGTTCAGAGGCCCAACAGAAGAATACTGTACACTCTCAACAATTCAGGGTCAGCAGATAAAACCAGAAAAATACCCAACAAAGCCCCGAAACCAAAGAGATAAACAAAACAAGCGAATCATAGTCTGAAGCTATTGATGACACTGAACCTACTGAACTCAGCCTTTTACGGTCCATCCTAAAACAGCCTAATTTCCTTGCATACTGAGGCAACTTTAACGCTCCTGTTACACATAGTCATAGAGTCTATTGGCATAACATACGGTTACAGTACTCAGTCCTCATTGTTGCTTGGTAACTAAATATCAGTTCAAGAGCCAATCATGTCCCACAAGGTGTTCTCTAAAGTAAACTTCAAAGAAAAAAATGCATCAGTTTAATGCTGGCTTGTGCTTAAGTGCTCCTGTGCTTTAGTTTAGTACAATGGATTCTTAGCTTACCGTTACTCAGGATGCTGCAGTCTGAGTCAGAAACACACACAGAAACACACACCCTTACATTCAAGTTAGAACAAAGTACTAGTAAAAGACACAAAATGAAACTACACAGATGAAAAACTGAATGTTGTTCCCATGTTGCCTCAAAGTTTTAATACACTTTGTGCATTTTTTTTGACACCGTAACTGAACAGTGCTTTTTGTTTGTTATAATGTGCATACAGTTATGATTAAAACTAAAAATGTGACTGCGTCTAGTTAATCCACCAGCAGGTCTTTCAGGTCAGCTTAATAAAACATAATGAAGTGTGTCTGACGGAGAAAATAATACAGAAATCAAATTCAATTAAATTAATTAAAAATCATAAAGAGTTTCTTTTTTTCTTCTTCTTTTTTACACAATGAAGCTAGGAATAGTTGGGTTTCAGAGGACCGAGCATGCATACAGTCTTCTGACAGTCATATGATCTGTCTCGCTACTGGTCCTTTCCTCAGAAATCTTCAGTATGTGTGTGTGTGTGTGTGTGTGTATGTGTGTGTGTATATATATATATATATATATATATATATATATATATATATATATATATATATATATATATATATATATATATATATATATATATATATACACCCACACTACACACACACACACACACACACACACACACACACACACACACACACACAGGAGATGTTTTTCCTCCCTGCCTCACTTTGAGAGAGATAACTAACCGACTCTAGTTGGAAACATGAGAAGGCAGGATCAGGAACCTGGCTTTCCTCTGCATGTCCAGCTTATTCCTCCTCTTCTTCTTCTTCTTCTTCTTCTTCCTCCTCCTCCTCTTCCTCTTCCTCCTCATCATCATCCTCATCGTGGCAGTGGGTGATCTCCTGGGGAGTCTGGGGGAACAGGTTGGGAGGTTTGATCTCGCTGAAGGAGCGGGTCAGCTGGGTGCGTTTGCACTCCAGGTCCTTGCAGTCGCTGCAGTGGGTGCGGTTGCGCGTGGCCAGTGGCGACTCCGTGTCGATATCCACGTGGGCGTGTTCCACCGTCGACTCGTGGGGCATCTGGGGAGGAGGAGGCAGGACAAAATGTGAGAAAACAAGTTGCAACACCAGCCGATTTACTGGAAGAGTCTGCTGTTTATTCAAGCAGCCGGTTGGGGCACAGGGCTCCGTCAGGGTGTTTTACACAACGGGTGCATGCTCAAATCTTCTTTCACTCCCCTTTAGATGTAAACTTTAGAGATTATAAATCCAGAAAGCCTTTCTCTGTCTTATAAGGAAGATAATATCACCCCCCCCCCCCCAGTCAATAACAGAATTATCCACCAATGACTGCTAAGCCTCCAAAAAAGCCGTCTGTCTTTTATTTCTCCACTTTTAAAAGAGCACTGCACTGATTTAGCATTGCACTCCCTAAATATTGTTGGACTCACTACGGACAGTTGAACAAAAGAAAATATAAATCGAAGCGGGGAAACTAAAAATGTTGTCTTATTTTATTCTAAGCAATTTTCTTCCAAACCTGGTGCCTACATTACCCACAATGAAACGCGACAGACGGTAGTTAGGTCGGAAATTCAGGTGTGTTATTATAGTAGCAACTGATGTAGCCTTGAGCTGCTGGCCTAACACAGAGATGAGGAGCGGGCTAACAGAGGTCTTTCCCATTTTCAAACTTGTAGTCTTTAGCCACAGCAGAGTCTGTGTCTTAAGTGACATCACTTGGCAGCGTTTCCTCTATGTTGATTTGAAAATGGTGGCCCGCCATGGTATCAGAAATAGGGCAGACGCACAATGTACAGTAGTCGCCGTTGCCTTTTAAATGACCCTGCCTATTGGAAAGCCTGTCCACACCCCCCGCAGGTGGACGGTGATACTGCAGTCTGATGTTGGTTTAGTGAGCGGCACTGCGCTTTGATGTCTGTTTTAGAGAGGCAGCGGACTTTTATTTATTCCTTTTCTTCATTCTGTCTGGTTTGTGCATTTGTGAGGAAAATGAGAGTATTTTACATGTGGAGTTTGTTGTGTGACACCATGCAGGACAAATATATCTGTATAGTTTAACTATTTAGATTGAAGTTATGGCAGGAGTTGTCATGAAAGCATTATTTTCCTTTCTCCACGGCACACTTGTTAGAGTCTACTTAGCTAATCATCGCCGTTAAAATGTGATAACGCCGGTTTATATCACATTCTGCGTGTGCTCTGAAGTGTTTATGTTGTTTGGACAGACCTGCCCCCACTGCTAAAACAAAATCCTAAAGTAAACACTGCTTGGGGCAAGTTTTCAGGTTTTGCACAGCTCCTGGAGTCACAAAAGGCTTTATACTTTTTGTCACATATGGAGCAGTATTACCAAGGCCAGTATACACATTTTGATGTGTAAAAAAATCAGTGGAGTTCCCCTTAAATGGAGGTCTGATGCTCTATGATCTGAGAAGGAAGGACAAGAAGGGTGGATGACAGACGTGAAGGAGGACGGCCTCGAGCAGGGGGGACCAAGAGAGAATCTGATGGTTTAATTCTGCGGAGCTAGGGTAGTTGAAGTATCTACAATGCAAACAGGTCTTTATAGCCTAGAAATCTAGACACACCCTAGTGGCAGCAAATATAATTTGCAGCCAGGGTCAGTCTAGTAACTCTCCGTTGGCTTGCGAGCTGGAAAAACCAAACTCTGGTCAGGCCAATCACGTCGTGTAGGCGGGCTTAACATAATGACTGCAGGGTTCCGCGTGAATTCCCTGCTACTTGAAAACAAAGAAGATGGCTGCTGCTGCTGCTGGTGAACAGCGGTCTTTCGAATCGGCTTTGGCCGCGACTCTGGAAGACTTGGAGTTAAGCTTTTCTTTGAGAAAAGAACAAAGAACGGCGCTGAAGTCATTCTTAAAAAAGGAAGATGTGTTCAGAGTTTTGCCGACCGGATACGGCAAGAGTTTAATCTATCAACTAGCGTTGCTCTGGTTGGTTGTAGCGCTATCCTATCGCAGAGGGAATTTGAAAGACAACCATTTATCCCGCCCCTCGGATTGAGCCCTGCCAATGGTGAGTTCCCAGACCCAACATCTTGATGTGGGTCTGGCTTGTCAGGCTAAGGTCTTTACACCGTAGAGGGAAAAAATAATGAGACTCATGTTAGACCTTTAAAGACCTGGGAGAAATGTCTACAGATGAAGTTTTTGAATCTGTTATGAGACGAGACTTTCATCATCTCTATTAGCAAAATAAAGAAGTGGCATTGGCCCTAACCCTCTGAGGCGGTAACGTGTAATTCATGCACCCCCATTTCCATTCTGTGACTCACCAGCACGTGTGCAGCTCTGAAGAGGTAGCTGAAGGGATAGTACAGCAGGTTGATGAAGGAGGCTGCGTACAAGTCGGCGTAACGCATCACTTGAGAGGCAAACAAGGTCTGTCTGGAGCCACTGCGGAAAAGGCTACCCATCATGCCGTAGCACATGTCCATGTCATGTGTCACTTTCTAAAAAAGGAGAAGAGAAGACATTTGTGAGAAGACACAAGGATTTACTATCCTAACCATAGAAGGTATAGTATCTTTATCAGGGATGTTGGTGTGGATTACCTCACCAGGGACTCAGAGAGGTGATTCTTTGATGGGGAAGTGGATTATTGTTAATGATTAGACTATAGTAGACACAAACCGTATCAAATGCGTGGGCATTGATAACTGGCCGTCTCTAGGCAGCTAGTGTTAAAAGCATGTGGACAGGTATCTTGTTGTCATAGAAACAGAGGTGATTAATGCCGTACCTTGACTCTTCTCTGAAGAGTGCTGATGTCTGGCCTCTCGTTACTGCTGCTGTCCAGATGTCTGGGGAAGGACAGGGAAAGGCGATGAGGACGGTGAAAGGGTGAGGGAGGGGAGGATATTGATATCAATCTGCTGAAAGGTAATATGTCAAAGAGGTGGTGCCCCGCTATAAATAACCTCGGTGAACCTGGTTATCAGGCGGCCTGCGAGAACCGGCCCTTTCGACTTTACCCTATTGACCCCGTTGTTCCCTCTCAAACGCACCCTGTTACTGCAAAGAGCAGCAAAACTGGTGTAAGAGACGTAAATAGGGGGGAGGTGGGATACGGGGAGGGGAGGGGAGGCTAAAGCTCAGAGTTCTTACTTGTAGAGTTCTGCCAAGAAAATGTCCAGCCCCTGCAGTTCCTCGAATAATGCTGTAAAACACGAGAAGAGAGTGAATCTCACGTAGATGTACAGTGGATATACAGTGTTTGAGCATTAGTTATCTCGATAATAAATGCTCATGATTCTGTGAATGAGCACTTTGTGAGTGAGAATGTGGCTGTCCGGTGTTTTGACTTTGTACCTACTGATTACATGAACTTCATCACGTTTAGTTTATGAACTACTAATGTCTTATGTGTAATGTGCAGGTCGGACATTGCAGCTGCTGTTCTAGGTCAGGTCCCTGTTGAGATTGTTTTCTAATGCCAGTGGGCCTGCAGTACTTGGAAAGCTTGCAGTACTTGGAAAGCCCGAAAGCAGCTAGATATAGTCAGTGTCATTTCTACATGTCACTGTGTGCGTGTTACACACATTACTGTGTGTATGCGTTTGTCTACAGGCTCACAGCTTTTGTCGGTCCACACGTGCAGCTCCTGGGCCAGCTCAGGTATAACCAGGAACGTCCTCCAGCCTTGGCGTTTCTTGGACTTGAGGATGTCTCCAAAGATGTGGTCGCCAATGTACACTATGTCCTTCCCCTTGGCCCCCAGCAGGTCGCACACAATGTCTGAGGAACCTAAAGGGGAATGACGTGATATTTAAAATACCTGAAATATATTATCAATCACAAATGCTGCACACAACTAAACACTTGGTCAAAGAATGAATAACAAAAGGAAAATAGAGTCTTACCTCCAGAGTAGACTATGCCATGCTGCAGAGGTCCTGTGTAGGTTCCTATCTTTAATCGCCCTGTTGTCTGAAATGAAGAACACAGAGAAATTGGCAATCTGGTTTCTAGGAACCTTGGTGCAAACACAGAGGTAAACCGCAAACATGGACATAAATGGAGCCAAATGCTAGAACACATTTTTACATGCAGAGTGTAGTGCCTCTCTACTTTTGTCAGAATATGCAGCTGTTATAGTGTATTTGCACTATATGTTCAAGACAAACAAATGTGAAATCCAGTCATTAATTCGGGATTTTCAAATAGTGTCAGGTGTGTGTTGCCAATATAAAAAGGGTCCCATGAATATGAATGTTTAAATCATGCTGACGATAATCCAATGATACAACATTCACCTTTTTGCCACATTAGCTTAAAAAAGCTGACATGCAAACTGGGCTGCAACATGTCCGGATAAGTCAGCGTTCACATGCAGTACGGCATTTAATAACATCTTCTGTCTCTGGCTGTGTGTTCTGTGTCTGCTCACCGTGTCGACTTGTCTGAGCACCGTACCCTCGCCAAAGAACTGGGGCTTCCTGGCGTCCACCAGGATCAGGTCAAAGTACGACTGCCAGGGCCGGTGGGAGGTACCAGGCTGGATACAAACAACACACACACACACAC
Organism: Sander vitreus; assembly: GCF_031162955.1. NCBI lineage: Eukaryota > Metazoa > Chordata > Actinopteri > Perciformes > Percidae > Sander > Sander vitreus. The sequence continues at coordinate 10,623,537 of NC_135856.1, read as the reverse complement.
ACACACACACACACAAGCAATAACACATATCAGTATAACGTGTCTTTCACCTTCACCTGCATATTTAATACATTAAGTGTGATCAAAGGGAAGGGGGGAGAGCTATACTTTACCTTCGGTCCATGTGGGAAGTCAAACAGGTAGGTCATGATTTTCTGTGGTAAAAACACAACACACAGACAGACTGGTAGTCAGATCACACGCAGCTGTGTTTAGAGTGAATACAGCTGCCAATAGACTAGTAGAAATTCCAAGAAATGGATCGCAAAGTTAATCGCAAAGTTGATTAATCATCTCTGTCAATTTTTTTATGAATGTTTTCCCCTAAAAAGAAAAATGTTTCTACCATGACTGCACACTTATACTCACATCAGTGTATTTGTAGTCACTGTTGGTAGCCAAGAAAACCTTGGCTACTTCATTCATTCTGCTGAGGAGAAGAGGCAGCTTTCCCTGGTGGGAACAGAGAAGAAGAAAAGAAAGAAAAAGACTGAAGCTTTACAAACCAGCCTCTCAAGAATGTGTTACACTGTGTGTGTGTGTGTGTGTGTGTGTGTGTGTGTGTGTGTGTGTGTGTGTGTGTGTGTGTGTGTGTGTGTGTGTTCTCTAACACAGTACGCACGTAGCGTCCAATGTGAACACAAATACTTACATCTTTCACTACATATTTCTCCAAGTTCTCAACCGTCTTCACCTTCAATGTACCCTGCAATGTGAGACACAGGAGTCAGACTAAACGCTGAACGTCTAGATTTAAATGAATTACACACAGCCTGCACAAACACTACCCTCTTCAGTTAGAAGTTATTTCATGCTGTAACAGTTGAGTAACAATAATCAGTGACAACTCGCACAGAACACGTGTGGACTTGTGGTATTTAGTTGAGGGTTTTTTATTTTATTTATCCTTTATTTAACCAGAAAGGTCCCATTGAGATACAAAGGGCCTGACATACACTTCCTGTAAGCCCACCACAGATGTTTTAGATTACATAAAGATGGATATTAATAGCCCCAGAGCTTTCCCCTTTCCAAGTTGTCTTGATATTGGCGGAATTTTTTACCATATATGATGCCGCCATTCATACCTCACCTCTCTGGTTTGGTTCAATAGGAGGGTCTCAGACTGCTGTCAACTCTGGTTTGTTTGTTTTGTGAAAGCAAAGCAGACCAGCCACAGAATGTTGCTACAGTAGATACTGTTCATGGTTTTCGGAAGAATACAAAACCTAAACAATTAAATCCATCCCTGTAATATTACGGTACTAAATGCATTTTCTCTTGTTCCATTTCTATCTGTTCATCATTATTTAAAGGTCCCATATTATGCTCATTTTCAGGTTCATACTTGTATTTTGGGTTTCTACTAGAACATGTTTATATGCTTTATTGTTCAAAAAACACATTGGTTTTCTCATACTGTCTGTCTGAATAGACCTGTATTCAACATCTGTCTGAAACGCTCCATTTTAGCGCCCGTCTCTTTAAGCCCCCCTCCAGAAAAAGCATCTGCTCTGATTGGTCAGCGTTTCCAGGTCATCGGCATCTACGCTCTTGGAGTCTCTGCACCGTCATTGTAGCCGGGGAATCACTGTAGCAGCACTGTAGCGGCACTTTCTACACACCCATACGTACGTCCTGCCGCCTTCATTTTCTGAATACGGGCTGTGTGCATTAGCACAAATGCGCAACACACGTCCACCGTGTCAGTTAAATAACATACTGACATACTGAGGTTAAAACCACAAACATCACCGGTGTCGTACCTTGAAGTGGACCCAGTCGACAGCGTCGCGGACGTCCTGGAACATGCTCTTATAGGACATGAAGAGGTCGCCATTTTTGAAGCCAGTTTCACAGCTGGGGGAGAGGAGCACAGACACACACGTACACAGCCGTCGGACAGGCCACAGGTCTTTACACAAGGTTTTTTAAAAACATGACATTTGTTTTTTGTTTGCTTTTAAATGGGATAGCCTTCCCTTGTTGGAGGGGTCCCCAGCCAAACAGGAAAGCATTCTCCCCCTAAAAGACCAACAACCAGGTTTCAGAGGACAAAGGACATGCAGCCATTCCAGATTACATCCTCAACTAATTTACAGGCCATTATATTTACTTACAGTAACATTTAAAATCTTATCTCCTAGCTATATCAAGATGTCACTCTTTAAATAGTTAGTGAGAACATTTGTCATTCCTATCTCATTCTGATAAGAATCCATGCTTTTCTACAATTAGTAGATAGGTTAGAAATTCATTGTTATATAAAAAATATGGGTTCTTTGACTGAACTCCCATTTGATTTCCATTACAAAACAATTAGCTTAGTTTAGCAGTTGAGACGCCTGGACCCTCCCATGCTGTAGGGCTTGTTCTTTGACCCAGTTTGGCTTGCAACTGTCTTTGTGTCATGCGGGGCCCAGAAACTTGTTGCATGATGGATAGTGTTACTAAGGGTTCCTTACCTTGTGTATCTGTCACAGTTGGAGAAGAAATCCACAAGGCAAGCAAAGAGGTAGGTCTCTGTGACGGAAACAGAAAAGCAGGGAGAAGTCATCAGTAACAAAGCAGCTCGATCAAACTTTTCTTTAACCTGCAGGGAAAGGTTTCTGCTTGGACCTCCCATAACGTAATATTCAGCTTTTAATCAGGATTTTCTCTTTCACAATCCCATGGTATTCTCCTCTGTGCTCAGCGACCTTACCTGGCAGGTTGAAGAGAGTGTTAAGGATATAAAAGCGCTCTGTATCATCTCTCTGGATGAACTTGTTTGGGTACCGTTCACGGATCTCAGGGCTGGGGGAAAAAGAGAAGACAAGAGTAAATTGTCATTTGTCTTCTTTCTTGTGCTCATAAATATGTAGAAAATGTCAGCTAAAAATACAAAATTGACATACAATGTGTGAGGATTGTGTGTGTGTGTGTGTGTGTGTGTGTGTGTAGCTGGGGGGGCGACTCACTCACCCTCGGAGGAAGTTGAATCCATGGACACAGACCAGGATATTACCGTAGGCGTCAACCTTCAACAGGTTTCCATACATGGTATCAAACACAAGGCCCCTGAAGGCAGGAGGGAACACATGCTCTTATTGGCAAGTCTACAATACAGAATTAAACTAACCTTTTAAAGCATTTGGCATTTTAACTGCTATCATTTGTGATATAATTGCAGTTATTATCAGGATAGACTGAACTTTGAACAGGTGATGGCTTTTTTCCCACCCGGTCTGTTAGCCCTGCTTAATGTCCTCGATATATCCACAGAGGTAAGATCGTTAAAGGGACTAACACGATGAGAGATGAGGCAATAAAAGCAGCAGTCGGCCATTAACCTGACGGCCGTCGTCATCATCATGATGTCTGTGTGGTGGGGTGTAATTGGTCTGACCTGGTGGGGAAGGATGGGTCGTAGACGAAGCTGAGCAGCTCCTGGGGGTAACCGATGGAAACCAGCCGCTCCACTGTGAGCTCAAAACCTAGTGACTCGTACTCTGGTGACTTGTACACTAGAAATGAAACATACATACACAGTTTAGTAAAAATGACCCCAATAGAAGATCACAACGCATGTGGTGCCACAGTGCAGTTTGGTGTCTCATTTCCTATACAAAAAAAAGCCACAGATGTTAGTGTTGACATTAAAAACTATTATGCAAATGCTATGTTCAAGTTCTTGAATTGTTTTAGTCCTGGCTTAATAAGCTGATAATTCGGATAACTGCTTTATCGTTAGTTGCCATTGTAAGTCACTGTAAACTGAATTAGAACAGAAACAATTAGTCGATTAATCAATTAGTCGATCATCAGACAATGAAATCGCCAGCAAATTGTATAATCAAATAATTATGCAAGTCATTCATCAAGCAAAAATGCCAAACATTCTCTGATTTCAGCCTTTCAAAAGTGAGTGGGTTTTCTGCTTTTCTCTTTTTTGTAATTTCAACGACTTTGGGTTTTAGGCTGTTAGTCAAAACAAACTAGTTGAAGACTTCACCTTGTGCTCTGGGAACATGTGACATGCTTTTTTTTTTCTATTTTCTGACATTTTAAGCACAAAACACAATGAAATAATAAATCTAAAAAAAAAAATAATAATAATTATATATATATATATATATATATATATATATATATATATATATATATATATTTATATATTAATGAATCGATAATGGAAATAATGGTTAGTTGAAGCCCTAAACTGAACATCTTTGGTTGTTTTGGATGCTGGAAAAAAAACATTAAACAGTTTTAAAACATGACTTATGATTATTATTTTTATATACATATAAAACGTATAAAACAAACCAATATATTGCAACATGACAAACTACATATGTCCAGATTCCATCCAGAAAGAAAGAAATCAATGAGTTCCCAGTGACACATTTTCTTGCTCTATGGAAGATAACGCTACCTGCTTAACACAATGATCAGCTATTAAACTGCTGACAGGAGAGCTTGTGGAGCACGTGGAGTACATGAAACATTTACATAAATATACATATATACATATGTATACAGTTGAGTAACATGACCTTTGGGTGAAGCTCTGATTACACAGCCAACAACATTCATTAGAGGTGACATACAGTCAGTGGAGCTCACTTATGTTACACAACGCGTACATGAGACTTTTCTAAGGCTACCTCATCCACTAGAGAGTCTGAGGTGTTGTCTCAGTATTATGACATGTTTCCACTCTCCAGTGAACCCCCCACCCCCCGCCTCATACACACCCATTGCCCTTCTCTCTCCTCGCTATCAAGGGCCTCGATGTTCTGCACGCAAATCCACAAGGAAACAGGACCAGGCGTGAAAATGAACTCAACTTTCAGCAGCAGCTCTAATGAGCCCTGCTGAGACCGACAAGCCCCCACCCTGTCACCGCCAGAGCAATATATTTACCAACACCGAGGCAGGGGAGGGCTCTGAAAATAAAAATGCAGATTGACGCTGGGCTCAGAATAGGCTGACAGATGATTAAAATGCTATGTGACACTGGGAAAAGAATATGTCCGATGTTATAAATACGAAAGGAGAATGCGCTTGTGTTGTTACCAGCTTTCTACACTCCCAGTGGGGTGGTGGAGGCCCCTGGAGGAGGAGAAGAAATATTGGCTGATGATGCTTGGATAGAGGACAGTTAGTGGGGGAACAGCACTGCAGGACAAACAGGAAAACATCTGTGTCCTACTCTGCAAAATGTGCGAGTGTGCACTTGTGTCCAATGCTGGGTTACACACAGAAAGCATAATGAGTATGCACGGAGTTACAGGAAAATCTTGAGTTAAGTAAAGCTTTGTCCTTTTGTTGACACTCCTACTCTGTAAGCCTGAGCCTGTTTCTGCATTATAATCACGTAACCTCTCGCAGCTCAACCCCCCTTCCTCACCCCTCGCTGTGGTCTCCCAGCAAACTGAGGGTTTGGGCCCTGTGCCCAGAGCAGTAGCCTACACCAACTAAATTGCCCTTCCTCCTCCTCCTCCTCCTCCTCCTCCTGGTCTCTTCACGTCAAAATCTTCTTGAAGTTCTGAGGCTCTACAAAGAAACCTATTTTAAGAGTTGTTTCCCCTCTGTCACTTTTGCTATCATCACTCTCTCTCTCTTTAGTTCACTGGGTGGATCTTTCCACGTGTTGACCTTTGTACACCGGTGTGGTACTCCCACTCACACAACACAAAATAAAATCACATCATCATACTAGGTTATGTAAAAGTGAGTCCGGCTAGTCATTTAGGATCAGGAAGGGCTTTTGTTATATAATAATTAGAGAAGACTATTGTCTCGTTTTATTAAAACCAAAAGTTAAGACAACTACTGTACTAAAACTACTCAACTGAATAAAACCTATTAAAGTATTTCTCTATAACATGAAACGGGAACTACGCATTACTACTACATTTTCAAAATTCATACATTGCATTTCTATGGTCTAAGACAGTCCAAAAACAGAATTGAGGACACACAAAATAAAGCTCATTTGGCTATAAAAAAAAAAGAGAAAAACAATTCTGTGGTTCAATAAAGTCTCCCATTCATTGTCTACTGAGCAGCAACCAGATTATATAATTGATGGCATCGCAAGTTTGAGACATACTTCTCTGGTTTCTGGCTTTGAGAGAGAGTAGCTCATGTTCACAATTATTGATTGAACTTTCCTAGGCCACGGAAATAACCGGTGGTGTTCCCCTTTAAATATTGCTAAATATTACTAAATGTGCAACAGTCAAAATAAAGGAAAGCATTGTTAGGTGTTGTTTATTATAAGTTTAACTATCAAAAACTAAACTTATCTTATTAACATGACTGTAAATCCCCTCAAAACTTGGTTTCAAACCTTAGGTATTTTTCTATTACATAAAATGTTCATATTTAAATAAGCAAATATGCTTGCTTTCGATTCAAATGTTGCTAAATCTGATTGGTGCACAGAAATACATGACATCACCTTTTCCCATCTGTACCCTGCTCACTTCAGACCAGTGAGAAGAGCACAGACAAAATCTCTCATGTGACATAACCAAAACTGTTCTAACTGTGACCGGCCTTAAAAAACACTGACCACAATCCCAAACTACTGTAGCTGTTTTTGTGACTTTAATGACACTGGAACCATTTTACTTCTCAACAACTTGAAAAATAACCCCCCTTCAAAAACTGTCACACAGACACATGAAACCCATGACCTACAGTGTATACCTTTCAAACGTAATTCTAGACAGCCCTCAGAATTTCACGATTGAAGGCTTGAGCAGTAGTCTGGAGTGATTTGTAGTTCTGTTTTTTTTTACAGTGATGGAAAGTTACATATTTTAGTAAACTAGTGCAGTGCTCGTTCAAAACGTGCATGTTTGGAAACGAGCCGATTGCTTGGCCTCTGGTATTGCTGCTTGCAGCTTTCTCCAAAACCATTTTACCCAGAAATAACTTAAAGAATGACCCCAAAGCACTTAATATGCAACCCAACTGTATACTACTGACATACTGTGTGCTTCCACTTCAGAGAAAACATTGCACTACTACAATTATCTGACAGAGAAAAGTTACTGGTTGCGTTGCAGATTTGGATTTTACTCACAAATGATCACAATTATAATATATTTATAATGTATGATGCATTATTATTCAATAAACTATCCAGCATTATATTAGATTTGAAAACTTTATCTTGAACAGAAGTGAAGTAGCGTTAAGTACATTGTGCTGATAATGCCTCTCTTTTTACTTGAGGTAAATATTTAAATGCAAAACTGTGCACTATCAATAGTTTTACTTCAGAAAAAAACTTTTGAGTACTTCTTCCACCACTGCCAATACCAACAGTCCCAGTTAGAGAAAGGATGAAAAGTAAAGCAAGACGCTGTTTGCCTAGGGCATTAAGTCATTATATTATATGAAATAACCAAACAATAATACACAGTGGCCTCCATGCGTACGTCAGCATGCTGCGTGTGATGTCTCTCGCGAGTCAGCCGAACAGACGGGGCAAAACGCATGCGCGAGACAGCCGGACAGACATATTGCTGGATTTAGTAGTGGGATGAGGCATCTGAGACAGTATAATAACAGATGTTAGTGAAAAGGGTTAGGGTTACAGCATTTGTGTGCAGAGCGGAAGTTGTGTTAATGTTTGCCGTGCCCTTGACTCTCTTGCATTTCTGTTTCATACAGATCTTTGATCCCTTGCTGTAAGCCCCTTCTCACATTTCTGACGCTGTCAGTATGCACATGCACATACATAGACACACACACCCATGCGAGCACCTAGTTAGAGCTGGGGCGAGAAGCAGTCTTAGCTTTAGGGCTCTGTTACCTTGAATCGCTGATGAGATTGTTGCCAGTTAATTATACTCCCGCTGCTCCAATTGCTGAAGTGTGGGGTGTCTCTCCAGAGTTTACAGGCCAGGTCACCTCAGGCCTAAATGTAATGTACACCCCCCCCCTCACACACAAGACCACTAAATCCAAATCTTATAAAATGTCACGCACAGAGACTTAATCTGAACCATGTCACATAGCAATTTATATTAGCAGCCAACACCTCTTAATTTATCTGTGGCCACTAATATGAAAATGTAGGCCTTTATCACAGATTTATGACACGATCAAACATATTGTGGAAAAAGGAGAAAACTTTAAAAGGACAGCCTCGGGGACCTACATTCCAGCCAACAGTCTCTTGAATAACTAGGACGGAACTATATGTATCTCTCAATGCAATCTGGGTTTAATTGTGTGTTTGAGCAACATTTTCTGCAGGCTACAATGTGCTCCCTTTTGGAGCACAAAGAACAGATGAGGCAATGTTGTCTCATACAATGTTGATTTAGTTTACAATCCTGTAAAATATTACAAAATGTGTGAAGTGCATGCACGCACAGTAATAGTATAAATATATCAGCAACCTTTGATCTTTATATTTTTGGGGGTTGAATTAATCATGTTATCAGAAGTGCGTCACAGCACCATGAATAGGGTTGGGTACCGAAATTCGGTTCCACTGACATATTTTCCCTCTGTCACTCCAAAACGGATGTAAAAATATCACACTTTCTCTTTAGTCTACCGTTAGCTAGCTACCATAAGTGTAGGCTACTTTTTAAAAATGCCATATTTTCCCTCTGGGCTGAAAACGGACGTAAAAGCATATTAACCATTCACTGCATGTGATCGCTAGTAAACATATTACATCTTTGACGTCATTTTTAAATTTTTCAAGAATCGGTTTAGGAATTGGAATCGTTTTAAAAGTACCGGTTCGGCATCGGAATCGTAAAAATCCAAACGATACCCAACCCTAGTCATGAAACAACAGGAGAAACTAACAGCTTGTCTTGGGCCATGTTCTACCTACCTTCATGCTGAAAGAGCAACCTTCACATCTTGCACTTTATAAGGTGGCAAATAAACCTATTGCTCAAAATGGCAATGTATAATAAGATTTATGCTTGCGTTTTTATATTTTACAACACTATCATAATATGCAAAATAACAAAAAGTGTAAAACTGCATGAACTGTGTAACATGACTGAACAATAGGAGCGGGCAATAGAGATAAAAATCCTATAAAAAAAAGATATTTTAACTAATAACTGATTACTCATATATATATATATATATATATATATAGTAATCAGTTATTAGTTAAAATATCTGAATGTCTGTAGTTACTTATGCAAATTAAATATCCAACAAATTAAGGTATATCATTATACTGATGCAAGATTTGAAGTGCCCCGATACACGACTTAAATGGACTCCTGCCAGCCAATCAAAAATTTATTTATTTGCCTCACAGAACTTTTCAAGCCATACTAAATCATCAAATTGGTTTTCTGCCATACTTTGTAGAAGCTCTTTCAACATGTAATAAGTTTCATCCAGAAAGTAAGTCCTCGTGTTTTAAAGCACATACTTTAAGCAGCAGAGTGCTGTGGTTAAGCAGCAGCCATTCTGTGACACTACCAGCTCCGTGGGGTTGATGGAGTACCTCTGTGGTCAAAACCTGAACACCCTCCAAAAGATACATGATAGCCACACTTCCAGCAAAACATTAACACTTGGTTATGAGCACCCATAAAGAGAGTCATGTCAACAGCAGCTGAGCGTCCGTAAAATCTCCTGCAATCTGAACAGGGATAGAGGGATAGGGGTACAGAGCCAGAGAGGGACTACGAGTGATTCCCGTTCTCAAGGGAGCCATCACTGGTGAACTCAACAAACAAACGTGACCTGCTTTTCAAAGTCGGGGAGTATTTATTTATAGACGGCAAGTCCAAAGACTGGAGCTGAGTCACAGAACAGGAATGAAAAATCAGGATATTTTCGACCAAGTTACAGGTCAGTAGGAAAGAGAACATACAATTGACTTTGTGCACCAGTTAGCTGTGCTTAACATTCTGTTATCTAAGTGTTATGGCGTGCTCGATGTGTCACCGGCATTGACCTAAATAATAATATTTTGTGGACAAGCTGCCGCTCTGGGGGATGGTACTGTAGGGTAGCCAAATATAGAGTTGAAAAGAAGGGATAGTGTAGACTTTAACATCTACATAAAACACAAGAGGTGAAATGAGATTCAATAACTAGATTTGTTTTTTACGGATTCCAAAAGGTGACAAATCCCTCAAAATCCAAATGTACCCTGGCATTGACAGATTGTTTTTTCATCTCTTTTTGATCAATGGATCTTTTTTTTGATTGACTTTCATCTCTGAACCTTTTCATCAGTCTGGATGTATCAAGTGACCCTTGCTAATTTGGACTAGTTTACAATAATTAATATGGCACAAGGAAGGACAATCCATGTAAACACTGGATCTGCTATGCTACCCTCTGGCCAACTTGGACGGCATACTGCACACTTAAAAGTACCAACAGTAGTGCGTAGGCCTGGAACTACTGATTACTGTCTTTTTCAGTTTCAAACATATTTATATTGGTTACTAAATGTTAGAAATAAGGCCAAATGTCTGTCAAAGTGTTGATAGAGCCTAAAGTATAAAGTCGTAAGTCAGAAAACCCAAATACATGTTGTTAATAACAACAAAAGTTACACAAGCATTTAAATCCTCACATTTAAGAGACTGTAACCAGCTAATTATTTGTATTTTTCCTACATCAAAATGTTCATGAACATATAAAAAAGGATTGTTTCAGCACTAGTGGTGGCTAGTTAGATGAATGTGTATTTAACTTACCTGCTAAAGTGTAGTCCATGTCAAAGCCAAAGCACTTAATCTTCTCCATTGCCAAACTTCTGTTGACAAACACTCTGGAGGAAACAAGTTGATGTAAATGTTTTAGTTGCAATCAAATATTCAAAAATAAGATTAGCATTTATTCTGGCAGAATAAAAAAAAGCAGTGTCACTAAGTGAATGAACCCACTATAACCCAGATTGTGGGTTAAAATAATAGGTCTATTCAGGATCCAGAAAAAGCTGGTGATGTGAAAATGTACCAAACATACTACTACAACTCAATAAGTCAATGACACACACAATTACACAAGTTTAAGCTATGTATTATTTGCATTCATAACTTTGGGTATTGATGCTGACATTAACTGCTTTCATCAAAAATGTATTCAAGTTGGCCTGTCACTTTGAGCAACTGGAACAGTGACAGGACGTCATCACTCGTGAAGTCATGGCAACTAAATAAACAACATGGCGAGTACACTTGTCACTTCAATCTTAGGCAAAGTGACAAACAGCGACGAAAGCCGCAACATGAAATCCGCACTCACGCGGGTCCCGTGAAATATAATAGCTACAGTTTATTGGAAAATAGGATTGTGGACACTGAATTTGATGAATTCACTGTTTATCAGACCCCAGATGAGACAAGAAGCTAACGTTAGCAAACGCTGCGGCCCCTCTGCCTTTGACTGCCCGCTGCAGGAGACGCTGTATTCCTCGGACACGCTGTATTAACGTTACTGTTTTAAAACCGTTTTCCAGGTTAGTGGGTGTGCATACCACTCAAAACCAACATGAAAAACGTAGCTAGTAATGTTCACTCAGCGTTTTGTTTTGTTGTTAAACTGTGTGTAAAATGAGCGGTGACGTTGAATCATCAGTTTCAGGTAACGGCACCCTACGGTACCATCTATTTGCTGGATGGTTTCAAGGTAACGGTCAGTACATAACAAGACAAAAATAATCTCGTTTTGTTGCTGCTTAAGCACAAAGGAGGGTAGTTTTGTAGTTGCAAGAATTCTAAAATTAGCAACTATTTAAGTATGAACTATTAAAGAATGATAGCCCATATAACTTTGGTCTTACTGTTAAAGAGAGGCAGGTGACTAGCAAACCTAGCTTAGAAAAAGCTAAATGATGGCGGTAAAGATCATCAGTCGTGACAATATCTGTAACAATATCTAACAAAGTACACTGAAACATCTCAGAGGACACAACTGTACTTAATAATTTATGGTATTAATTTGAGAGAAGAAATATATTTACAATTTAAAATAAAATGTTTCCATTAATCATTCATCAGAAACTACAAATTCTAAGTAAAGTTGCACCATATAATGACATAATTGCGCAGCACTTGAATGAACCTGAGTAACAAGAACTTCAAATTGTTGAGTAATCTAAAACCATTTATTTAGTCCAGTGGCTAGCCGGCTGCTAAAACCACAGGAAGTTTACAAAACCCTAAACGAGGAGATGGTGAAACCCTACAGCTTTAGCTCAGAGCATGTCAATGTTCCAGGAAACAGCTCTACTGTGCTGACTCATAAATCAATCGGGAGACTGAGGGTCCACAGCGGCCACAGTGATACACTATGGTCTGGTTGACAGGGCTTCAAACCGAAAAGACACATGCTGACTGATGGCACAGACCCACATATCTCAGCATCTTTGACTGAACTGAACATGTAGCCGTGTACCGGGATATTTCCACCCAAGTCAATATTTAGTCATAGAACTATAAATAAGATGTAAATCAGCTAAAGAGAAATCAAAAAAGTCACACTGAAATAATAACAAGGTTAGATCACTCTTAACTAGCACATTAATCTGATACAAAACTGATTGACCCTGCAAGGCAATTGTCGTAATCTATGACGATGACCTTCTCATCTTTGCCAATCTCTAAATCAGTTGTGAAATACCTGGCAGCAGATCCATAGTGAACAAGTTCCCATTTAGATGTTAGTCCAGCAGACGACTGGCGATGCATTCTGCGCAAAATTAAACCTCAGTTTGACTCTCCGTTGGTGTGCTACACAGGGCAGCTCTGGCCCACAAACAATGCCCCCCCTGCCTTCTCTCTCGCTTTGCTTCCTTGCCATTCAGACATTTTCTGACTTGTTGCAAAAATGATTGTGGGCATTCTGCGTCATTCTCTGTTGTTGTGTGCTGTCAGTCAGTGTTGTTGTTGTGCAGCGTGATGTTTGTGGGCCCTCAAAGACATCTAGAACAATCACAAGTCAGGTAGAATCAAGCAAGCCCCGGCCCCCGAGCGACAGCTGCTTACCATGCTGAGATTTGGTTTAATGTAAACATTTGGTAATCAAGTTCTCCCACAGGTGCACCAGTTGTTTCTCATTTGTATCTTTTATTAGACATGGATGCATTCTATGGAAGTGAAATACGGTAACTGAATACCTGATTGTGGAATTTAAAACACTCACTTCATAGCAACATTTTTTTCACAAATTTCGAAAAATGTCAAATATCCATAAAAAAGTATGTTCACGTTGCTCAAATTGGTCACCATTTTTACATTTGAACATTCAAGCTAGCAAGGAAGGAACGTTATGCTCTGTCAGTCATTTGATCCAAAAAAAAAAGTTTGGATGAGCGACTTTAAACTGAAAACACTTCAAAAATTTCAAAATTTTAAAATAGCAACACTTGAATATTGACATATTTCTATGCTATCAATTCAGTGGTATTTATATTCCAACATTAAGTATCCCTTACTGATAATGTATGTAGTTATTCAGTTGCTTATAAAATTCAAATTATTTTGGCTATAGCCTGCTTCCATAGAATATAGTCTGTCTAAAGCAGAGGTACGCCTCAGTAAAAACTACTACAGTCAGTATTTCTCAGCATTGAGCGAGCATATGCCTTTTCCAGAGAGGGATTTAAATCTAAATCTTTTCTATTCTGTTAAGCTGTTGTCATTTCACATATGACCTCTTGCACGTGGGAGGTGTAGTATGGACAGCCATAAATCATAACTTATGTGAGATCTTACCTCTCCTAAGCTCGTCTATATTGACAATGGGTGGGGGTAGGATGGTTTGGGGGTGACTTGATTTTCAGAGTCAGCCTCGACTTTGGTCCTGCTGACAACACTATTGCCTTAAATATCCCCCCATGGGCCACACCACAGTTACAATAGAATCCTATAAAAAAATATATACTCCATCTAAACGCAGCTGTTTTTTTTTTTTTCCACTGCTCTCTAATCTCACTAGTGGACAGTGATTTGACTCCCTGAGATAGAAAGTTTATCACTGCTGCTGGGCAGAGTCGTCAGCCCTCTGTTATGTGATACACAGCTCACTGCCAGGCCGCATTGTTTCAGCTGAGCGCTTACTTTGAAGTAATGGTCTTTGTCTGATTGTGAGATAAACAAAAAGGTTACCTTCTGTGGTCTCTTACATTTTACAAGAATGACTAAGCTCAATCAAGATCAAGCAGCCTTGGTTAATTTAATTAAACAGAACCACTGTCAAAAGTATATTGTTAAGCAAGCTCAACACACCACCTTTGTACCTTTGTTATCTTTGCACGTGTGTGTGTGTCTGGACGGGGTGGGGGGACTTATGTCAGCACACACATAGCTAACAGATGAATGACAGTTTCATAAACCCTGTGAGCATTGCATATTTATATAATGGTGTGAAAGAACAGCAGTGGGAATGCATGTCTAAGGCTGAGTTAAACATTGAACAGCAACACACATTTTATTCCTCCTACAAGGACTAAATGCCTCTTAACATTAGCCTTTCAGCCAGGGTGACTACAGGGCATTTCCAGTTAACAGGTACAGGGACAAGTTAGTCTAAGTCTATCTATGGTAAGACTCTCCTATTGTGCAAGTAAGTGTCAAAACAATTGTATTCAATATACAGTGGAGGGTATTGTTTTCCCTTTAAGCCAACTACAAGCTTTGGATTCAAGCACTCACTCCCAGGACCTCAACAGTTCAGTGACATTTTGCAATGAGACAGAGAGGAATTTTGCATAATAGTCTAAAAACCACCCCCAAATCACAAACGACTGTATGTCCATATTCAAGCTCACATGCCTAACTGGTTCATGACCTAGTAAGGCTTCTGCTGCTCCACTTAATGACAGGCAAGACTGCAAATAAATGGATCCACATACTAACTGCACCATAATATGAATTAAATGATCATCAAGTGCTTTTTATCAAGAATAGTATAAGAAGAGAAACTTTCCATAATGATGGGTCGCTGTAAAAGCTAGGAAATGCCAGGAATAGTAAATACTATATTCAACTTATCTGGCTGGTCAGTGGCATTTCAATCTGTTATAATGTCAATAAAGAAGTGACACAATGTAGAGAACGTAAAGATAGGGTTCATCTAAAAAATAATCTGGTTTTAATGGCAGTTTCAGGTTCGGTTTTAAGTTTCTATTTGTATGTGATGATTCATTCAGTCTCAGTGAAATGAACAGTGAATGCCTCTGTTTGGCCATCCATAGTATATCTGATCCAAGTCTAGTATGGATTACATATTCTAAGAAAGCAGTGATGGTTAATATGGTGAGATCAAATTTGACCTACTGATTGAAAAATAACGTGGCATACCTTTTGGTCAGTTCTACGTAGGGGAAATGGAGAAAAGACAATCCTCTTTACTGACTGCTCAGTGATGGTTAGATCGGTGATTAGGAAAGCCATTGAGAGCAGTGGACCTGACTCCATCCAGGCATAAATGATTATAATAATTTGTTTACCAATGTATGTGCACAGAGTGGCCCGTTTTTCCTCGATGGTTACTGATCATTCATTAAACCCCTATCACATGGGTATTTCCTAAATGGATGGAAACAAAGACTCCATGGATTTATGGCCTATGTATATTTCTGGAGTTTGATGAGTCTGCATAACCATGTAAATAAAGTTCTGATGCAGTTTGCCCACATTTGGTATTTGTTGTATGGGTTTTGAGATTGTTGTTACTGTAAATATGTTTGTTTCCTGTAATGACAAACTCACCTTTTCTAAATATAACAAACTTCTGTGAACTGATTTTGTAATTTCTTCAAAGTTAAAGGTGTTATTTTGCCCATCCCAGTAGTTGTGTTTCCCTGTAATTTATATGTATGGCACAAAAGAAGGGTCAATTATTTTGTCTGGCTGCACAAATTATGTAATAAAAACTCAGGTATCTCATCTGAATGTAGTCTAGTTTCAGATCATCAGAAATGCACCTTGTACCTCCACACTTGTTTCTTACCTGTGGTATGGCTCTCTTCTGTATTTCTTCATTGACACGCCGTCCATGTTGGCAGGCAAGTCTGCATAGTTCTGCAGTCTGTCACTCCATGAAGTGGTCATCTTTAAAACCTTTCAGTGTCTGGGAAAAGAAAGGAAAGCAACACATAGGGAGGGGCTCAATTTGACAATATATGGTCAAACACAACCCAATGCTGTCCCTTCAGAAGACATTTACTCAATATACGCAACTTCAGCATTCTTTGCTACACAAAAAAATACAACCGTAAAAATGAGTCCAGTCACTATTAATTTCAGTAGTGATATCTTGGACTGGAGGAACAAGATTTACTCTATTCACGGAAATAATTTGATGGAGTCTGGTTGTTTGGTTAATGAATCAGATGACACACAAACAGGCTTAGACCAAAGAGGAGAGGCCAAAGTAGAAATACAAAACTCTGTGGGAAAGTCTCAGGAATTTCTGCCTGCCTAAGTGGAATGTAAGCCTAGTCTACTCTTTATGGCTCGAGTTGTATGTTTCTTTTGACATTATCACTCTCCTGTCACTGGAAAGGCTGGGCCACAGGAAGGAAAAACAGAGGATGTCAGCTTTCTTGTTCTGTGTGCCAGCACAAGCACAAATGCAAATGAGACTTGCATATTGAGGCAGAGGTGAATTGTCAACAAACACTGCATTGATAATGCAGTGTTTGTTCATAATCAATGTTGACTTTACAGGAGAGTAAACAAAAGCTTCAACTATTCTATGAGAATATGAACATTTTCGTTAGAAATAACACATCTAGCACCGTGCAAAACTGTGTTCAGTCATTCCAATGCATGTTTAATTATGTTTTAGCAAATGCCTTTCTAATGCCACCTTAACCCATGGCATGCCCTGGGTCCACTGGGGTCTGAAGGGAGCTCTGGCTTGGAAAGATTCACAGCCTAGCAATAAAAAAAAACACAAACCTGCACGACTGCACTGCAAACAGCACCTGAAAAAAGGCTGAACATTACTTGTAAACAGGCTTTGTTGCCTCAGGTCAATCTTGAGAGTGAGACAGTACGTCAGCGTTTATCTCAAACAATACTAACGTACACGTAACGTTAACTGTCACTAAATGTAAGGTGTCATTTATGTTAAAAGCAGTATCTTTGGCTGTATAAATATAAAGGGCTATTCAGCTAGACCGACGGTGAACGCTGGGAGATTAGCTAAAGCTACTGTAAAAGTA
Source organism: Sander vitreus (assembly GCF_031162955.1). NCBI lineage: Eukaryota > Metazoa > Chordata > Actinopteri > Perciformes > Percidae > Sander > Sander vitreus. The sequence continues at coordinate 10,606,355 of NC_135856.1, read as the reverse complement.
TCTACACAAGCTAACAGCAAAGAAACCCCTTGTTCGCGGGGTTAACGTTGTCACCCCAAACGTCCCGATATTTACTCAACTGCAGAAGCTAGCTAACTTAGCTAACAGTCCGCTCAAACAGCCTCTTTCCTGCTCTCTTTTATCCGACATTGCTGAGAAGGACGGCAAAAAGTGATCCGGGCAAGCTAACGCGTTAGCTGGTTTTGATGTAAAAACAAAAGCCACAAAGTGTCGGGGCAGATTTTACTGCGTTTAGCCGTGACTGGCATTACTGTACTCACCTCTGAGTTCCTGAATAAAACAACTGCACCGTCAGTTAGTCTGAGCATGCGCCTTGAGCTGTGTAAAAGTCGGAGAAAAATCGCTAATGTGTGTTTTCTTCTTTCTGTCTTCACTGTACAGCCAAGCAGCAGATGAGTGTTTCTGCTGTGCCTGTGCCCTCTCTCTTTTTCTCTCTCTCTCTCTCTCTCTCTCTCTCTCTCTCTCTCTCTCTCTCTCTCTCTCTCTCTCTCTCTCTCTCTCTCTCTCTCTCTCTCTCTCTCTCTCTCTCTCTCTCTCTCTCTCTCTCTCTGTTGTTATGAGACGTTCAGGGGGAGGTGTTTATCTCCTGTCTATCAAAAGTAGGCGGGACTATCTGTGGTCGTGGCCCAGACACGTCACACCACGGCCTTGCATCTGTTCTGTTATCAGTTTGACCACAACCAGGTACAGAGAGGAGACCTACAAGATGGATTGCATCCATTTAGCTTGTTCCAAGAATATTTATTTGTTTTAAATGTTAAAGTTTACTTTGTTCAGCTTTGTTCTTCTTTACAAAGTAAAGATAAGTTCTCTCATGATGGCTGATTGCATTAACAGCTGTCAGATGGAGATTCTGTATATCTGACTTGAAGACTGATTTGAAGAAGTACTCAGATCCTTTAAAAGTTGCAGTACAACAGTGTATTGTATTGTATTGATAAATATCTGCCTGCCTCTATGGGAATTTAACATAGGGATGTACTGACTTATGACATTATTCATTCACCAAGAAAATTGGTGTCCTTAAAGATTGGATTTTTCCTCATTTTTGTAATTAAGGCATTAAGATCAATTTCCTAAAGATGATTTTTTTATTCCTCTTACAGGTGTTCACACCAACAGTATATTGACATTGTCTTGCCACACTGTTCTAAAATTAAGAGGACTAAAAAAAGGGCTATAAGTCTGTTTACCCTATTGATACGAACAACCTCAAACACCCTGAAAGTTAAAGGTCAGTAACCTCAGTCAATGTTTCATTTCAGATACATTCTGCCTGCGTGCAGAGGCAAAGCTAATTGGCTGCAAAAATGTTTAATATATGGCTTCCAAACTTCCACATCGCAAAGTCAAAAATGCATTTTTGCAGATAACCTGGGGAATAAAAGGTCTTCTATTGACTTTGTCATTACAACTACGTGCCTCCCCTGCCACAAGCTGATTTACTTTGGCTTGCAGGGCAACATTCTATTGTTTCTTTGCAACATTGTTCAGCATAGATTTTAAGTGAAAGGCATAAAAGATCTCCAGGGCACTTATGGGGCATCTCAGTGGCTCATGTTTGAATATTCTGCATCAAATGTGTGTCTCTCAGGTGAATGGTATCATCATGTCAGCCTGAAAATGACACCAATCAGGGTTGACCTGTCTGAATCTGACTGTTGGCTCTTTGCTTCATTTTTGGGAAAAATTGCTATCAACTATCTGTCAGTTCACCAGTTCATCTATCATCAATTAACATGACCATCCTGTAGCCAGTTAGGTTGCATTCACTATTATAGTTTATGTACTTACATAGCTTTGTACCAAGTGGTCCTACATTCATGTTTGCTTGCAGTGTGCTACAATTTGACAACAGAGGGCAGCAAAGGCCTGTCAGTAGGGATGCTGTTTTCAATGGAGTCCAGCAAAACTAAATATACACCACACAAAACAATTATTATCTTAACTTTACTTTGTCTTTAAATATAAACTTTAAATATGAATAAAGATCTTAAAATTTTTCTTCTTGGAGAGTTAGCTCTAAACTCTTAAAGAGCCACCTCAAGGCCAACAACAGCATTTGATGCAAGTTGTTGCTTATACCTGAATGAACAACTTAATCTTCAAATGATGAGTCCTCATTTAATAGCTGTTCCTGTTGATGTCGGTCGGCAGGTTAACAAATCTAAAAGTTTCAAGTGAAACTCACCTCTCTTATGTTCTGCCACTCACAAAGCTCAGCACATTTATTATAAATGTATTATTTTGGCCTCATTCAAACACACATGCTCTTTCGTTTTAAGCCTTTAAAACCATATAGATTTGTGCAGAATTGAGTTTTGTGGACAGTGTCACTGCAATGTTTTCGACAACAGTAATATATAGGACTGGTCAGTTAGTGGTGCCCAGAGTTCAATCCAAGTGTGTTGAAATGGCTTTTTGCCATTTTATTGCCCACTGCTGGAATCAGCTTCCATCAGATCTAAGACTAAAACTGTTTTTTTTTTAGACTGTTCTCTTTTCCAGAACTTTTAATTTGTCTTATTTTATGGTACTTTTATTTACTTTATTAATTTAGGTTTTAAACTTTTTTGAACCTTTATAAAATGTGTCTGTCCTTTCATGTATCATATTGTATATTTTGTGTTGTTGTTTTGCCTGTAAAGCACTTTGAATGACCTCTGTGTATATGAAGGTGCTCTATAAATAAACTTGCCTTACCTTACATTTAAGTTACACTAGTTAAGACAAGAATAACGTTTTAAAGTAAAGTGCACCGTCATTGTTCTGTCTCAAAATCACTTGCAGACCTGACGTGAATTTGGATTTGGAGTGGGTAAGGGTTCTTTAAGAACTTTTACAGGTATCTCCTTTTTCAATATTTTTTTTCTCAGCTACAAAAACACTGAGATACCAAAAGCTAAATATTTGCTTCTGGAAGAATATTTCGATATGATGTCTCTCTATTAAGTGTAAGCTAAATGCGCAACAAAAGCTGATGCACCACTGCGTCAAAAAGGACAGTTCCATCTGCTCCACACAATGAACAGTTTCAACTGCGCACATCTGGACCAATGTAGGATAATGTAGGATAATTGTAGACTAATTATAATTATAAGCATATTCAGCACAATATTCAGCATCGATTCGCATACTAGCCATTCGGCTACTGGGCTCCCTGACTCATGGGGAACGACTGAGTCCGGATATTACCACCGGGCATTAATGAGTGATTGGGTGGGTCCCCCTATATAAAGGAGACGCGCCCACTGCTCTGCTCTGTCTCCATTCAAGCCAAGATGAATTACGGATCTGAAGTCTTTTCCTCCTCCTCCTACAGGAAGATTTTCGGGGATTCTCCCCGTTATGCGTCCTCTCCATCGCGGACAGTGAACGTGTCCCGGGGAGGTTACCGTTCCTCTGCAACCCGGAGCAACATTTCATCTCTGGGCTCGTACAACAGAAAGTCCGGCCGCTCCATGCCACTGGAGACCTTCGACCTGACACAGAGCAACGTCCTCAACAATGAGTTCAAAATTGTCCGCACCAATGAGAAGGAACAAATGCAGGGTCTTAATGACCGCTTTGCGATGTTCATCGACAAAGTGCGCAACTTGGAGCAGCACAACAAAGTGCTGGAGACGGAGTTGACTGCTCTGCGCCAGCGGCAGACCGAGCCGTCCCGCCTGGCCGAGCTTTACCAACAAGAGATCCGCGAACTGCGCTCCCAGCTCGAAGAGCTGAACGGAGAGAAGTCCCAGCTCATCATCGAGAGGGATTGTATTGAAGACGACCTGCAGAAGCTCAGGGGGAAATACGAAGAGGAGTACCGCGCCCGGGAGGACGCGGAGGCCACCCTCAAGGCTTTTAAGAAAGATGTGGATGATGCCACCATGGTGCGCCTGGACCTGGAGAAGAAGGTGGAATCTCTGCTGGACGAGATCAACTTCCTCAGAAAAGTACACGAAGAGGAGGTGGCCGAGCTGACGGACATGATCCACGCTGCCCAGGTGTCCGTGGAGATGGAGGTGTCCAAGCCGGACCTCACCTCCGCTCTCAAAGAGATTCGCGGCCAGTACGAGTCCATGGCGTCCAAGAACATGCAGTCAGCCGAGGAGTGGTATAAGACCAAGTTCGCCGACTTGTCCGAGCAGGCTACCCGGAGTAACGAGGCCATTCGCGCCAGCAGGGAGGAACTGAACGAGTTCAGGAGGCAGCTGCAGTCCAAGACCATCGAGATAGAGAGTCTGAGGGGAACCAACGAGTCTATGGAAAAGCAACTCAGGGAGATGGAGGAGAGGCACAATTTGGAGATTGGAAACTACCAGGTAACCACCTTTGTTATTACTTGTTATTACTTGTTATTACCGCTTATCAAAAGGGTTAAAAATCAGCCATTTTATTTTCCATTCTCATAAAAGTTCATTTACATTAAAACGAAGACACTGTATAGCGTTTTTTCCTCTTAAGAAGTGAATGTCAGAGCAATAATAAGCAGCTGAGCTCTGTCCGTGGTGCTGAAACTCATTCCCCTGGGACAGACGCTCAACAGCTGCATCTGACAACGCCCACTCAGTGTATGTGCTCTAAAGGAGTCATTTCAGTGTTGTTTTGGATTCAGTCATCCCAACTGAGAGTATGTTTTCAGGACAAACATTTCAACCGATTTTGCTCATGAACGACTCGAATTCCTAGCAACACAATGTTCAGGTTAACAATATGATTGACATAGGTCTTTGTCTGGGCTCTGCATATTTCTTTTCTTCTTTTTTTTTGGAAATCTTGAACCCTGTCCTATATTTCTTGTATTGTTTGATTGTCCTTAGGACAACATGGTAGAGCTGGAGAATGAGCTGAGGGCCACTAAGAGCGAGATGGCTCGTCACCTGAGGGAGTACCAGGATCTGCTGAACGTCAAGATGGCACTGGATATTGAAATTGCAGCTTACAGGTAGGTTCTTCTCTCTAAGATACAAACATTGAGTGTGTGTGTGTGTGTGTGTGTGTGTGTGTGTGTGTGTGTGTGTGTGTGTGTGTGTGTCTGTGTTATGTTATCTCTATTCTTTCTAAACCCTTCCCTCCATGGTCCTCTTTGCAGGAAACTACTGGAAGGGGAGGAGACCCGCATCGGGACAGGGATCAGCTATCCCGGCTCCTCCATGAGCTCAAGTGTTGGGCAAGGCTACAACTACCAGAGCCGTATTTACACCAGCTCCAGCAAGGGCTCCAAGAGGGAGGACGAGAACGAGCAGCAGCAGCAGAGCAAGCCTGCAGGCAAGGTGACCCAGCGTGAAATTTATGAGGAGACAGTGGTCACCACCAAGAAGATGGAGAAGCAGCAAGACCCCAGCGACATTCCCACCAATCAGAAAAACTAAGCTAGTTTTTGACACCTCAAGTTTCCCTTTTACCATCCAAACCTATACCTCTCTCTTGATTTCCCATGCTAAAACAAACCCTGGGCCACTTAAGCACTTGTGGGGATCTAAAATTATAGCAAAACCACCTTATTATAATCATAGTAAAATCATCATGGTTTCTTTCTGCACTATTGTGCATTGGATGTCCACAAGTGTGTTGAGTGTGAGCGCTAGATGTTTGTTTTTATGTGGGTTTATCCTTCCCTGTCCCCTTTGTCCCTCACATGTGTTACTAATCCATTATAACTCTACTGTAACCATCACTCAATACAAAACCACAGTACTCTCTTCTCTCCTTCTCACACTCAACATCAAACAATGACAAGCACATAGGTAGCATCTCATACAGAAGTATGGTCTTTCAAAATATAATATTCAGTCTTTCACACTTTGGGCTGATGTTACATAATACAACACAATATGTGATACTGAGACACGGTAGATGTTAACTCTAAACTGGTTATTCACTAATACCACAAGCTGTGAGATCCTCTCAACACATTCCTATGGAAGCATGTGTGTGCATCCACTTACATACATACAATACAAAAAAAATAATCTTTTGACAGTTTAGTTAGTTAGTTAGCGGAAACCAGCCAAAATAAACAATAATATTTGATAGTGCATTGCTGAGCCATTATTTTGAGTCTCTTTACTAAAAATGGAGTTCATAAGCAAAATGTGCTCTTGCACACTTTGTTTGATCCCGGTTGGTGCATCAGTGACTTGACTGTGGTTTAATCAGCTCTGCATGACAACAGTATGGAAGAGACATTCTCTTCCAACTCCTTTTTACCTTCCCGGTGAAGTTTCATTCTCAAAATTGGATTCCTGTAGCTATTTAAATGAGATTTGAAGCAAAACAAGAAAACAAATGTATTAATAGAGCATCATTTTGCATGGTGTATGTAGATGTCATGCTTGCATGGAATCCATCGGCCCATTGCTCATTGGACACAATTTCATTGTTTGGAGTTAAAAGTTAAAATGCTGAAATAGACATGTGCTATGAAAATGTAAGAATCCTCGTTAAGCCACTTATCTTGGAAGGTAAAAACTACCAAACTTGTTAAAAAGTTTGCACAATGGGCTACGAAGGATACAGGGAAAAGGGTTAAGCAAAGATGCTGTAAAGGAAGCAAAATGCAACTAAAATAATAAGAAAGAGGTAGTGATTTTTATTTTCCGTCCAGTTATATTAGAGACTGAATTGCAGATTTCGCTTTAGCACAAAAGTACAAGATTCTCCATGATCCATCAGGGTGTGCATATTCATCACCATTTCCCATCAATGATGCTTTAAGCACATTTAAGTCCCAGGATCCATACCATATCACTCAGCCAGAAAAACCAAGAAAACCATGCCATCATCACTCAAAATACGCCAAGTCAGAAGCCGCCAGACCGCAACGTGTTTGAAACAACTTGACCTCTCTCTCTTTACAACTGTGGCCATGGCTAGAGAAAATGTCTGTTGTAGTACAACCTCACCACTTAAAACCCCTCAGTATGAGAGACGTGTAGCTTGTTCTTTTCTGCTTGCGCACTGCCGACTTTAACAAAGCTTATTCTTATTCTCCTGCTGCTGGTCATGGCGACCCACGCCCTGACAAACTGCACTTACAATTAAAACAAAAAAACGACTGATTGTACGGAAGACTGTTCTGGATTGGGTTCCTGCTGTTTTACTTGAGGCTTGGGATAAGTATCTTAGTACTGTAGTGAGTGTGTCTGTATCTCTACACAGTGGCCTATCATAACTGGAACAATTTAGGGGGTGGCAAATCCGAAAATTGGGCATTTTGTTTTTATGGATAACAGAATCCCAATGTAAAGCAGTAGAAAAATCTCAGATGTACAAGAACTTAAAAATGTAAGCAGCATTTTATAGTACACAGCTATAACAACGGATGAATGGTTCATGGTTGCAAATGTCAAGCCTTTATCTTTACACTGTAAAACCAAAGGAGTTTTCAATGGTGTCACTACTAGCCTGCAACTACTGCACTGCCAAACTTTTCTAAGTGCACATGCAAAACCACTTCATGGGGGGAAAAAACATTAAGCTGAAAACACAGTGCGTCATCAATACAAAAATCAACATCAACTAAATCAAGATTTAGCCATAGAACAAATAACTGTAGGATGTGAAATGCCTTAAAACACCAGCAGCTTTGTTTCTGGCCATGTGTATGACATGTATGATTCTGTTCAGTGGAGTGTTTAATCATTATTATCTCTTTGTTAGCGTTTATTAGAGCTACCATGACTACAAAAGCATGGGGATTGAATGTAGTTGACATGCTATTCTCTTTACTGTTATTACTATGTATTGCTGTAAGACACCATATATATCAATAAAGACTTGACATTATTGAGGCTGCACATGGTTTCATTGTGTTTATTTTATATGCAACACTCACTTTTTAGTGGTCTGAAAAAGATCATATTTTTTACTTACTTACTGTACATAGCCTATGTAACAGCATTAATAACACTGGTGGAAAGTAACTAAGTACATTTACTCAAGTACTGCACTTAAATTATAAATACAAAATTCTGAAATGGGCCATTCTGCATTATGAGTACTTTTACTATTGGTATTTAAAGTATATTGTATAGAATATAGCATATTTCTATTGATACTTTTACTTCCTCCACCACTGATAATGAAGATGAGATTTAATAATAATAAGAATAGGACGGAGAGAATATTCACAGAATGATGTAGTAGTATATGATTATAACATGCCATTCTTCTGTAGCATGGTCAACAGATCAATTCAATCTAAGTGGGGAGTTTGATTTCTTTTGCACATTTAGATTGATGCAGCAAATAGCAAAGCTAAAGAAAAGCCATTTTATCTACTAACCTGTAAAGTTCAATGTTGAGTGCCAGTATTGTAATGTAATATTCTGCATGTTTTCAGGCCTGAGGAAAATAAATGTGTCGCTCTGATTTAGCTGTTAAAATAAATATTTCTTTGGAGCAATACAGGCCGGAAAGCAATGCCACCTTGACCTCTTTCTTGGAGATATGTTCTTCTGCTTCTCAGGGCCACAGTGCAGATGTGTATTAAAGACATATGATGGATTACAAGCTGCTGTACTGTACGTTGATCTTTGTAGCCCCGACAGACAGACACACACACACACACACACACACACACACACACACACACACACACACACACACACACACACACACACACACACACAGTCCTAGACCTTAAGACCTTAGGCCTTGTGGATTGTCCCTGATTAGCCCATCTCTCCCTGCCCACCAACTGGGTGGGACAGCTTTGACGCTGTATGTGCATGCGTGACGCAGGTTGCAGTTCTTCAAAGATTTATACCCCTGCAATGCTGCTGAGTAGAAGGTGTGGTGGGAGCCTTTCCGTGAGATGCCACTGTAGAAGTCCTGTTATGAAACAGCCCTCCCTCCTCATGCTTCAAACTTGAAGAGTGCTTCAACTTTCTATTTTAAGTCTCACCTTAGTCACCCCTGGCTGAGTATTACGAGGCTATAAACGCATATGAATACCATTTAGAAAATATTGCCTCCTGCAGGAAACTCTGGGATGAATTAGAAATGTATAGCCGCTGAAAGCTATCTGAGGGTGTTTGGTCCTTCGGTCCCAATGCAATCAGCATACGTTGCAGTTAGCTAATTTCTCAAGTGTGTCACTATATAATTATTGCACACATGCTTGTCTTAAAATGCTCAGAGTGTTGTGTAAAAATGTTGTTTTATGCTGTAATAGAAAGAGCTTCTCTATTGATTTCTCACAACATCCAGTTAACATCCAGTTTCCCGTTTATTTTCCACTAAAGTTACTTTAAGGTTGGGGAAATCATCTATAATTCCAGACTGTCTGACAGTATTACATTTATATTATATACCATTCATTGAAGCTCTAATATGGTTACTCTAAATGAAATATTCAAATCCCAGAGTCCATGTTTTGTATGGCTACGCCATTCCGTCAAATGGAAATATTCTAGATGATATATATAGACATATTCTGACATTTTGGGATCTCACCTAATATAAAATCAAGTAATTCATTTAAGTAACAATGTTTAGATTAACCGTTTGTAATGACTAGTCGGTCAGTGGGGTTTGAGAAGTTAAATATTATCTGTCTCCTCACCGACTGTGGCCATCGTTCCTTTGCATGTCTTCGCCTTTGCTATCTTGAGAGATAAAAAAAGACTGTGTTGAGGGAGAAGCATGTTTTATGTCCTGTCTGGTAATAAGTGTCTGTGTGAGGCTGTGATGGTGGTGGAAATGAGAATCAGGATGTAGAGCGAGGGGGCCATGGCCATAAATTTGACCAGTTTGTCAGCATCTCTGGATCAAAGCCATCCCTCTTCACTGGACTGAGGCGTTGGCTTTGCAGACAAAATGTGAATGTGTGTGACACACACACACACACACACACACACACACACACACACACACACACACACACACACACACACACACGCACACACACGGGCTATTCCCAATAATTAAAGCGTCAATTCCGAGTTACATCGCTGATGCTATAATGTTACAAGTCTCTCTTTCTTCAGCTGTTCTTAAATGTATTGTAGCGAGTGACGAAGAGCAAGCTGTACCCAGCATGCCGTTCGGCAGTGTAATAGTTAATAGGGGTCCTCTCTCAATAGTGTTTGCATAACGCACTACTAATAGATTTGACCCATAGACCTCAAGAGCTCGCTTTCAAAACTTTCTTGGTTCCTCAGCAATACACTAGCCAAGTGTGAAGTCAATCAGATAAACGGTTGTCGAGAAAATCGAAGGACAGATATACAGACACTTCTTCCATTTTAGTTAAATACACAATCATTTGGGTGTTTGTTTGTGGACTTACCAAGAATTAAATGAGAAGATCTCATCCCTCTCTGTGCAGGATGTGTTTAACCCAGCTTAGCACAAACATTGCTATCAGGAGGAAAGAGTTAGCCTCCGCCAAAAAAAGGAAGAAACACACCTTCCAGCAACTCCAGAATTGACTTTTTGCATGTTGTAAGTTGCTAGCTTGCAAACTTGCCAATAATACCCAACAATCAACTGGGTTTTGGTAAAGTGTGCAAAGCAAGCAACTTCAGCGTGACTTCTGGGGTGCTATACATCATCATGAGTTCCTGGTAGTCAGTAAAAAATGTGTAAGCTAACCCCTCATTAAACCAGTGTCTTGCTTTCTGTTCTACACATTACAAAGGACACTTGTATTACTAATGTAATTAAACTAGCTAGCTGTTACTCCCTGCTTCCACTGCTTTGCACTATGCTTTGCTAATGTAAGATGAGATGTATTGAAATGGGGACATTTCACCTGAAGAAAGGGAAGAATGTAAGATGAGATTCATTTTGTGAATATTTAGTTAACAGATGACCTTTTTAGGGTTACTGAAATAAGTCACATATTTCCATTAAGTGTAGCTTCATAGTGTATTCTGTTCCTTGAGTTAACAAGGGAGCTATTTAACATGTTGTACCCTGCCTGTAATTTAGTAACAGTTAGGTTGGCGGAGGGATATGATGTTGAGATGATGAAGCACGTTTTGTTATGAGTCTTGAGTTGTCCTACGCTTGAAGAGTGTCATTAAAAGTGAACCAAGTTACACAGTCGAAGCTGTCTCCATGCTTTTACTCTGTCCACGTCCCGAAAGTACTTGTATGTAATAACGACAAGTTAATAGTTAACGCTAACAATAACTAGCGTTACACTAGGCTAAACACATCACAGATAAAAGTGCTGTTGAACACGCTAGTTTCCCAAAATAGAACCCCTTCAAATACACACAGACAGGCAAACACATTTTCAATGCATTGTTGGCATGAATCAGTCCACCATTTGACTCAGCAACAGATGGTAATGCATGTTTAACCTTCTTTTTGTACCTGTAAACAGAGTGTTCATTTGTGATTTGCTGATGCTGTTGCCTTGGAATCTGTTGCTAGCAACCTGCTGTGCTTCAGCAGCCTGGGGGGGGGATTACAGCTCTCAGAGAGAGACGAGTTCGCTCTCATCCAGAGGTCTGAAGAGAGGCATATAAACGAATACAGAAGCCAGATAGCAAGCAATAAGGAGAGCAGATTTGTCACATTTAAGACAATGGCACACTGAGAAAATTGGATGAGCCTAAAACGTGTCGAAGCAACAACTTACTATTATTTTGGAGAAAATGCACTCAAGGAGGGTTTAGCATTACGTCACCTATTCATTCTGTTTCCTTGCCTGGCAGAAAGTATTGAGTCATTTCGAGGTAAGCCCTGTGTGTGGCGTGGCGTTCTCTCTGTTAACCAAGCCATCGCTGTTTTTTTCCCCCCTTGGTGCTAATAATAGCAGAGACAGAGCCAGACACCCAGACATGCAGACAACCAGACGAGCATGCAGACAGACTGACCGAAGGCAAATGTTTCTCCCTGAACAAAGGGGAAGGTCACAGCCCTATTAATGGCCTCCGTCTAAGCTTCTGTAAGATGGATGAAGTGATATTGGGGTTATTTAACCTGAGAAATACAATTACATTAGCTGGAAAGTGCATCTCACTAATTAGAAAATGGAGAGTGCATGATCACTGTTCTTGTTCAAATAATTCCAATATTGTAGAGAATTTGATTAAGGTGTAAAGATTTCATTTAAAGAGTGAAGGTTAAGTGACTTAATAGCTCCATGTTTTTCTTTTTCTTTGTTCTTTAGTCACATACACCAGATGTGACACATGATCAACATTTAATTTTACATTTCACATTAATATTTTGACAGATGTCTGAGATGTTGTGTAATGTAATATAATGTATTAGCAAATGCAAACTTGTTAATACAAATATTCCATCAGTAGGCTATATAGTTTGCACAATTGTACGCATGTACAAACATACACATGCATTATGCAAGAATTATACAACAAAACACAACACAACTACCACATGTGATGCATGTCATAGTGATCTCATAGCAGTTTACAACATTCAAATCTCTCTCTCATGTAGACTATACCTTAAAACTTACACACCAGAACTATCTGGAGTGAAATCTTATTCTTTTCTCTGGTGTGTGTTATCAATCACTTCCTGCCGTGATTAAACAGAGGGAACGTTCCCAGGGAAACGTTGGATGTGATGTTAAAAGGAAGGTATTTTTAGGTTTCAGCTGGCTGCATCAAAAGCTGGAGAGGGAGGAAGGTACTGCAATGAAGGTACAAAGAGTCACTGTGGTGAGAAATCTGGTTAAAAAAAATAGATATTTTGGTAAAACCTTGATTTTTTTCAAATGATTAAGTTAAGTCTGCAGTCCTTTTTCAATACAGGTCTAACGTTTTCATGAGGACTCCTTAGGAAACATCAGCAGTCATGATCACTTCCTCTACTAATTAGGAAAAAAGCATTCCTGAACATTTTTGTTATGTGATGACCTTAATAAATACTGTAAATGCCAATTCCCTTACATGTATCCATGCTTCCTTCATGTAACAGCTACTTTCTGCCAAACGTTTTCAGAGATACAGTCAGTGACTTGAAGAAGAATAAATGCTGCTTGGTCCCTATTCAGTTGGGACTCGTTATTTTGGAGGACAGGGAGGGTGCAGGAGTGCAACAAAACAAGTCCAACCTACAGGGAGGTGTCCTTAGAGTAACCTGGTGGCGCAGCGTCCAACCACTGACAGTATCGACAGATGTAATCTGGAATGAAACTCACATTAAGACATTTGGGGTTTATTACCAGGCAATGTCCTCATGAAGCTCCAGCCAATTTCAAAAATCTATTTTATATGAGCAATGTCAGTTCAAGGTTGTGTTTTTAGTATAGGAAAAAACAAACATGGTGTCTGTTATTTCCATCTTTATCATCTCCTGTCATGTTTAGAGCATTAGTGGATAACACTGAAGTGCATACCCAATTTGAAATTTTTTAGACAAATGGTGAATCTAAAGATCACAGTGTACCGTGTTCTAAAATGTTCCTTTAGCTCTTTGGGGCAAGAGGTGTGTGCTTCTGCTGCCTAATCCATAATAGAGCAGCTGAGCCCATCCAGGGCTTTGTATTCAACATCCAGCATGCAGACTATGACACAGCGTTTTGAGAGAGAGGAGAGAGAGAACAAAGAGAAATTGAAAGTATAAAAATGTCACAATGCTGAGCTCCAGCTGAGATTTAGGTAACATGAGGGAATTAAAACAGAACAGTAAAAACAGTGAGTGTGACAAATGGAATAATAAATGATAAGGAGCTCAAAGCTTTAAAAAAAAAAGAGTCATTCCTCTGATCAGTTTTAGATGATTCTGTTTTAATGACCTGCGTCAAGAATTCCCCTTTTCACTCATGGGCTCCAATGACAGATGTAGCCTGATCAGTCAAGATTACATGAAAGATAAGCTTTTTGTCATGATTTTATTCAGGGCTCTTTTTTTCTCTGTTCTTGTTCCTAAACAGTAAAATATTAAAATGACTTGACTTGCTGTTTCACACTTGCTGCTGGAGAGTTGGCGCAGTAATGTCGTTGTGCAGTTCTACATCATGTGCCAAAAAAACAAACCATTATTTTAAGTGATATTATTAAGTAAAACATTCATTAAATATCATATTTTATTATTAGCTTTTCTTTATCATCGTTAGGCCACATCATTTTATTAAGGCCAGTCATAACAAAGTAACATTCATTTCTCAATAACAAGCACTCCTTTCTGCTCTCTGTTTAGCTTTGTTATGGTCTTAAACGACTCACAGAAAAATATCCAGTTCTTTAGCTGCTAAATGCTTCACTCTGTTCACCAGCTAGTTGTTAACTGTGTCTAACAGCTAGTCGCTAACTGTGTCTGTCTGTTTGGTGCTAGGCAGGTAGTGTTCATTGGGTTTTAGGGCTTTTCCCCTGAAAACAGTTGCATGCTTTATGGCAGGCAATGACAGCAGTGAGACCGTTCCATAACAGTAAAGCTGTGAGAAATTAAACCAAGAAGATGCTGAAACGCTCAGTTGCTGAGGGGAACTGCAGTCAGGTGATAATTCTCTGTGGGTTCATAAAAGCAACCCCTTTTACATTATATGTTATCATTTGACCCATCATTACTATAAAATATTGAAGAGCCGGTTAGCTTGTTTTACATTATCTAAAGTTGTCATTCGTGTGGTTGATTTCATCTTTATCTTCCAGGGGATTAGTGTCTAACCTTGAAAAGCCCCTCATTAGATTGTGTTTGTTTTGTGTGTGTTAATATTGAGCACAATGCAATTTTCTCACAGAATTGTTGATTTAACAATTTCTCATCTCCAAAAATGAAACACTTACAGTAATGTGGCATGACTGGACTGATGAGGTTTTACTTCTCAAGTTTCTATGCTTATTTTAACTCCACTAAAACAGTCAGCGGGTATTTCTTTCTCATTATCGAACATGGATACATTTTGCATTACAGACAATATCACTTTTGAAGTTGTCATCGTACCCAGTTTCACACTGAGAGTGAGATTACTGTATGATTTGTACTGTGCATTAAACTGCCTCAGTAGCTACCAATGTGCAGCAGATGATGTAAGAACTGGAAAAGGACACAGGAGGGACACTCCCTTCCCCACACAAAGGGATGCAGGCTGTCAGGCTGGAGGAATAAAGATTACCTGCCTCCAGAGGCCGACTTATTGATGAAGCCCTCATGCACCACACGGTATATAGTCTTCAAACATCCAGATGTGCACAGGGCATGCAAGGGGATGCAAGTGGGGGATGTGCTGTCCATACTCCCCTGCCCCCCTCTCTGTGAAGTGCAGAAAAAAAGTGCAGCCTTCAACAATATAGCACTGATCAATCAGTGGCAGGGATTCATTAAAGCAAGCTTACATGATCACAGATTTGTGGTATATCTTCACCTTTATATTGTCACTTTACCTTCATATACTTTTACTTAGTGTTTTACTTCCCATTTATATCTCTGTATATATATTTATTACTTCTGATTACACATATACATTTAGCTTCTATTCATTTTGCAAGTAGTGTACACATGTATTTCATATTATTTTATTTTAATTTATATGATCTATGTGCCCCATGTACGAAGGCTCAGTCCTTACCGCAGAGGCCGCAGGTTCGGTTCCGACCTGTGGCCCTTTGCTTTTTTGCTTTTATTTCCCATCTCTCCCCTGTTTCACTTCTCAAGCTGCCCTGCCTAATAAAGGCCTAAAATGCCAAAAGATATATGATATATTTTATCCATAGTTCTGCACAATTTTATGTCTTAGATTGTCATTTTTACTTGCATGATTTTCTTTTTCTACATATTTGTATAAGCATTGTTGGAGGCAGCCTGAGATCTAACATTTTCATTGCCAACAGCCTTGTAATTGTTGTCCATATGGAAAAAAAAGAAGTGATTTTTACCTATACTTTAAGTGCTTTCTTTTGTATATCATCCTAATTCCCATGAGTCATTTCTTACTCCTTCCTCATTTGCTGACATGCAGTCAACGACTAATGGGGAAATCCTGCATCAGGTCAGAGTTAGAAATGACATGTGCAGTGCAGGTGGCAGCCCATCATAATGCAAAGCACACTCGCTGCTGTTAAAGGCAAGAAGGTCATTCATGTTTGAACTTGTCCTCTTCATGAAGAAACTCGCTTTAGAAGAAGTTGAAACATAATACACACCAGTGCTGTCAATATTGAGTATAGGTTCAAGAAAGCAAATCTTCTTATATCATCAAAGGGCCCTTAGATAGGAAGTAATCATTGTGCATATGGGGTTGTCAAAGGAAATGGAGGTCACACAAAATAAAAAATGCATCAAAAGCATTTGACACAAGACAGTGCACACCAGTTTAAACTCCCACTAAATAATGAATTTGCCTATGGAAATATGTTGTGTATTCACATATAAGAGTTTGACAGTTTTACCTAAATGTTTGCAGATATTTTAAAATGTAAAATGACCAGCAACCATTGCCTCTGGTGTTGGATGACAGTGTTATAATGGGATGGACAATATTGGAGCATTTTTAAAAAGTTGTTAAAAGAGCAACTTTTGCATTGCAATGTTATGAAAAATCCCTTTCGTGATATTATAGTGATGCACATAAAAAATATGCATTAACCATTAAGAAAGCCATTTCTTGCAAGTTATAAATGCTTAAGTGTACCATATAAGCCTACTATTTTTTTGTCGGTTGAATTATTTCTTTTGGTGGTTTCGCTGTGAAGAGTACCAGGTTATATTGCCCCTTTAACTGCTGCATGCAGCCTTCACCCACTGAAGGTTATAATGTCTTTGTATGTGATGTGTGGTGTGTGGGTAGGTGGTCAGGTGGGTGGTGCTAAAGTATTGAAGAGTACCGTCATCACCTTACTCCCCTGTGCCTGTTTGAGCGACGATATCTATTTCAACCTTGAAGCTTTAAGAAGATACATTA
Organism: Sander vitreus; assembly: GCF_031162955.1. Classification (NCBI taxonomy): domain Eukaryota; kingdom Metazoa; phylum Chordata; class Actinopteri; order Perciformes; family Percidae; genus Sander; species Sander vitreus. Next base: position 10,589,515 of record NC_135856.1, on the reverse strand, counting down.
AGATTAGCAAAGGACTGCTGCTGAGTGTTTCCCTGGACGTGAGTCATTCAATCTAATGTGCTAGTCATGGGTGAGTGCAGGGTAATTACAAGGCATCATTCCAGATCAGCAAAGAATGACTTTATGGCATTATGATTTTCTTTAGATTGCTGTTCCATGGTAAATAAATTGTTCTTTACATAAAAGCAGAGACAGTTATGCGAGCATATCACACTAATGGCTGCTTTCACTGATCAAATGTCACCATTGATCAAAGGTATTGCCTTATTGAGTGAGTTAAACTGTCAAACAGATGTTGTTAGCTCATTGATTTAATTTGTTTTTGCAGTGCCACACAAGTGTGGTGTTACAGGCCATGAATGACGACAAACAAAAATATTAATGGTCAGCACATGCCATTTATTTTACTTAGCTCATATGCAGTGTCACAAGCTATGTGTGAAGGAAGGTTTGAACATCCATCACTGAAGAACCATGAGTGTCTTTATCTACAGCTGGGCTGTGCAGACAAAGCCACACACACACACACACACACACACACACACACACACACACACACACACACACACACACACACACACACACACACACTGACTGACACATTTTCCTGTGCATTTCTAAACAAAAGGAGGAGCATGTCTTTCCTCCTCCTTTTGTCTGTCTTCTTCTCTTGTCCATCTCACGTCCACACTGCAGTGCTGCAAAACCCATCAGAGACAGCTTCTTAAATCCATGATGAGAGAAACTTCAGCACTCTTGGCTCCACCCTCTTTGCTGCACTACACCAACACAGCAAATACATGCAATGTCGAGGCATCACCAGGTCTACAGTATGCATGTGTGTGTGTGTGTGTGTGTGTGTGTGTGTGTGTGTGTGTGTGTGTGTGTGTGTGTGTGTGTGGGGGTGTGTTTGCCCCCCCCTTCTCCTTCCCTCCCCTTTTCTCCCATCTCCCAAAGTGCTGACTGCAGTCATTCTCCAACTACTGGCGGCCTGCCCAGAGGCTGATATACTGTGTCACTATACACACATTAACATCTATTGATCGAGCAGAAAACACCATTATCTTGGTGCGACCGTATTTAAAAATGTCAACTCATTCTAAGCCTGTGGGACTTGAGGCCGAAGACTCATTCAGACAATGTTTCCGGATGGTAAACTGTTAAAATATTTACCTCTCATAATGAATTGAATACAGTAAAACGTATTGTGTGTGTGTGTGTGTGTGTGTGTGTGTGTGTGTGTGTGTGTGTGTGTGTGTGTGTGTGTGTGTGTGTGTGTGTGTGTGTGTGCAGATGGGTTTGTGGTTGTGTGCATTACAAGGGCAGCTGATCCATAGTAAGCCAGGGCCTCATAATTAGAGAGCAGATCGATGGAGCAGGATCAGCTATTAATTAAAAAGCAGTTTAGAGGCTTGTAAAGTCAGCTTTTGAGCAGACTGAGAGGTTATATATCACTTGTCTGAATAAATAAATCTTTAGGCCTGTTCACAAGTACGTTTATCTGTTATAAGACTGTACAATGTAGCTATGTGTCGTGAGGTTAGGATCTAAACTCCCCGACACATGTATGGATGAGACTATTACCTAATTGACTCTTACGAAGACATTCACCGTGCATGCCTTTTCTCATCAAATAGCATAATTACAGGCTCTCTCAGAGTGAAGACGTTCTGTTATTGCTCTGGGAGATGAAAATGTCATGTTAATTGCACTAAATTTGCAGTCGTCTTACTGTACAATATAAATGGACATCAAAGTCAGTAGATTCAGACTCCATTAGAGATAGATATAAAATAAGCAACTACCTTCTGTTTTATACTCTAAGGGCAATTTTAGATATCCCTAAAAACATTCTATTAATATTTCTTTTGATTCCCTTAGGAATTGGCTTCCCTTTGAAACTGCTTTTTAGCACAAAATCTAAATTTCCTTTTCTTTTCTTTTTTAAACTTTTTTTTTTCTAATTTTCCTTTTCTAACTCTTACCAACAGCTACATTGTAGTTGCCAAAATGTGTATCCGATTTTGGTGTAATACATTTAATCTCCAAACGAATATGGAGTCCACCTGTGGACCTAGTGAAAATAAGAAGAAATGATCACCACAACATTTACATTCCTAAGGCATTCCTGAAAAGCAAAAATATTGAAGCCTTTTTGGAGATTTTAATGGTATAGTATGTCATAAGTCTCTTGTCTAAAATTGAAATGCAGACTAATGGTTTCTGAGCGAATGTAAACGCATTTAGGCATATTTATGTGTGAAATCTATGTGTTTCTGTCTTTCCATGTGGATATATTCATGTGCCACCATGTTTCCATAGGTCAGTCGGTTGGTCCCCATGGACATTCCCATCATCCTGTCCACCATCCCCTTCTGGTGACATCAAATGGTGTGACAAAGAAAAACCTGGTTTTACCCCCACCCTTTTAATTTGGGTCTGAGACACACACACACACACACACACACACACACACACACACACACACACACACACACACACACACACACACAACTCAAGGAGAACAAATAGCATTGCTTTTCCATGAACAGAGTTGTTTGTGTATTTGCCTGTTTGTCATTTCGGATGTATGTATCTATGTATATATTTTTTGAGCGAGTATTCCTGGAAGAGAGAGAGAGAATGATTGATTACATTTTGGCCTTGCGGTAGGGCTAGCCCAAGTCCCTCACCTCCACGATGTCAGGCAACTGAATGAAAATCGATGTGTCCTTTTCCGACAAATGAACTGATAACCTATACCGTGAAAAGGTGCTCCTGAACACCTTGGCTTACAGAGCAAATCAGGATTTAGCTCAGGTCCACATCGACAGATTTCAGGAATTTAGCAAAAGCTTACTACGTGCGGTTTTTATCAGCCAGTTTATTGTCCTGGTTGTCCTTGAAGAAGAATTCTGCCAATGTGACACACAGTAGGAGGGAGAGGTGTGATATCCCTAAGGGGATGGATGCAAAGAGCTAATAATACAACCATTTGTCTTTCTTTAGATCTTTTTGGAATATTCACTTTTACGTCCATAGAAGAGCTGACAAAAAACAGCAGACAATACTATATAAATCATAAAATTATATAGTTTTTTCTCTAAAATGTTGATGTTGCCATTGGTTACAAATAATTATTGATTCAGGCTTTAAGTACAGAGGCTCTGACCTATAGACCTTTAGCAAATTGGAGGCCACCTCTTTATCTTACCCTCACAGCAACTGTCAGTAAGTGTGTGTGTGTGTGTGTGTGTGTGTGTGTGTGTGTGTGTGTGTGTGTGTGTGTGTGTGTAATAATCTTTAGATATGCTCATTGGACCGCAGAGAAGGCTAATTTGGTAGGGGAGCTTTCTGAAGTGGTTTTGATTGCAGGGAACAAAGGACATTCATGCAGTGAATTGTCTCCATTCTGTAAAACCGCCACGTGGTTCAACAACAAAAAGCAATTCATTATAATAACAAGATTAATTATGATGTACTATGTGATATGGAGACATACAGTTTTGTGTGCCTGAAATAATGAGTTGAATCAAAATGCTTCAATGGGACTCTGCGTGTTTCTTGGTTTGAGTTTGTTATGTCGCCTCACTGTGCCGTGTTGCCTTATTAGTTTTAAGAGCCTGCATTATTTATAGTGATAAAGAAACCGTGGTGCAGAACATTGTGTTGGAAAGGACCTGCAGTGTGTGTGTGTGTGTGTGTGTGTGTGTGTGTGTGTGTGTGTGTGTGTGTGTGTGTTTGGGAGGGGGGTAAAGTGCCTGGTTAGATCTACTAACAGAAAATGCGTTGGTGGGAGAGAACAGAGAGGAATAGCAAGCAGAGAGAGGGAGAGGCTGTGCATGAAGTCAAAACAACTCAAATGAATTCATTAATATAAAATGGCAGTTTAAAGATAAGATGAACACCACTCCACACATGTGTGGTAACAGATGTATATATCTAGTGACAGACCTTTTCAGATAATTAAGAGATGAAAAGATTGATAGCACTCTTTTGTCCGTACCATAAACATGAAGCTACCGCCATGCTAAGCATGGCTGGACAAAGGCTGGAAACTGAAGGAAACAGCTAGCCTGGCTTTATCTAAAGGTATCAAAATCCACCTACTCTATGTCAACTAATTAACATGTTATATCTCTTTTCTGTACAAAAGCTGAAAACTAAACTAACTTAGCTTACTATACAAACATGGAAGTGGTACACTTCTACACATCTTCTCATCTAACTCTCAAGAAAGCAAACAAGTTCCAAACATGTCAAACTATTAAATGCCTTGCTTAAGGGCACTTTGCATGTATTTTTGGGGGATTTGAACAATGTTGCTTCTGTGGGGCTGCCACCGCCCATCCATGAGGGCAGCAGAGCTGACAACTGCGTGCAGGATCCAGCCCTCCTTTTAGGTCAGTATTGAATAATGCAGGCTCCCCATATTTCATCCCCCCAAATCGAATAGATCTTTAGTGCCACAGCTCTGCCTTCACACCCATTATTCCGCTTGGATGGGCAAAAAGCTCTAAGATGCACTCATGCACGCACATACACACACACACACACACACACACACACACACACAAGCCAAAGAAAATAAGCAGCCTCTGCAAGACAAGGAATGACAGGATAGAAGCTAACCAGAAATAACCATAGACAGTATATAAAATGGACCAACAGATCCCGTTGCTCTGGACGGAGACCAGTGAAGGCCATTAGAAGCACTTTTCCGGTGAGCGCTGAGCGTTACAGCGCAGCCTCCAACTGAGAGATACGAAGTAAATGTGACGTGAGCAACCTGTCTGAAAGTCGTAAGTCTTCTGGTAGCTGTGCCGAGAGAAATCTCAATCATTCCCAATCTCGCAGAGACGGAGAGCGTAGGTATATGTAAGGAGATAACATGGACACAGGCTAGTTATTGCTAACTAAAATGCTAGTTAACATTAGTAATTAAACTGAAACAGCTAATGTGAGGCGAAACTGTCTGCGAGCTTTTCCTGTACTATACGGTAATTCCTCTACTATGCGACAGTAAGTCGCGTGGTTATGACACAATCGTTAGCCTATTTTTACAAAAACGTCTGCTATGGAGCCATAACGTGAGATACAAGGTAATGGAGCCTTTTATACATTGTCGTGTTTCTTTAGAAATAAACAATGGACAAATAAAGTCTTTATACGCTTCAGATGTAAAGTTATTCGCTGTCAAAGTGACGTCAAAATGAATGGCAGTCAATGGACTTCTAACGGCGGGTGAGCGCTAGGTAGCAACAAAATGGCGCCATGGGACCTACGCTTTCCAGACGTTCACTTACTCCCTTGGAAATAACTTGATCTGGGAGCTTTCAGTGAGTTATTGTAACATAACAATGGATTTCAGGAATTTCTTGGCAACCTAACCTCATATAAGTATTGCGAACACCAAGGTTCGTGATAGCTGGTGTGAAAATAAATTGTATTCAAGTGTGGTAAAGGTTTAACGCCCAGTTGCTTGTGGTAGTGGTACGAATAAAAGCTAAATCTGATCTTTACTGCTTCACCTCAGTGTAATTAAACTGGATGAAGACGCAATTCTTTCGGCTACTAGAAGAGAAATACGTATTCCCCTTCTCCCTTCCTGCTTACTTCTTACATCACTGAAATAAATCTGCTTTACTGTTGCACTCTTCATTTGCTGTTTCACTTGATCATTTACAGGTTCCATGTCTGCCTTTACACCTGCCTCTCTCCTCTCACATTCACAATCTCACTTGAGCTCCTCTCCTTGCCTTTCTATTAACCGTACATCCTCTGAGTTTTAAGGCACCATCTTTTCTGTCTTGTTATCGCTCCCTGTGCGCTGCCCCAACCCCTCCTGTTCCCTGGCCCAATCCCCATCCCACCCACCATGCCACCTCCCTCCCTTCCACCCTCCTTCCACTCCTTTCTCTCCCTTCATCTTTTCCCTCACTCTCTCCCTCCCCCTTTTGCTTCTCTTAGGGCATTTTCCACTTCTTCTGAGAGTCACACCTCATGAATTATTTACTTGTGCATCTCAGTGAGGGATCTTGCTGCATTCCCTGACCGTTTACTGCTGAAAGATGGACAGGTGGTGGTTTCTGAAAGGCAAGAAGTCCTTTAAATGTGTAGGTACAGTTAGTGTCACAGATTGTCTGCTTCACACGCTCGCTCTCTTCTAACACCGTCATAAGAAAGTGAGGACGGAGAAACACAGCGATCCAGAGAAGCATAATTTGAGTGGCAAATATATATGTGAATATGTATAAGAAGGCATTCGAGGTGTAGTTGTCATCTTATGCTATAAGAGCATTCTTATAATGTTAGGCCCTTCAAAAGAAGACATATCTTACAGAGATGGTGAATATATTTCAAGTAATCAGCAGATGCAGCTCAACTGCACCATTTCTCGCAGATGAGAAAAACCTACCCTACACGTGCATGCATTAAAAAAAAAACACTGACAGCTAGAAAACTGCCACGCCCCACTCTGCACTCCCAGGACTACACCACTCTCTGTTTCCTCACACACAAACATGCACATACACATTTTCCTGCAAAGCAAGGCTTTTTTAACAATATTTTTTTCTTCTTCACTACAGCAAATTTCCCGGACAATCGTAAAAGTGATATCAAACTAATATAAATCCAACGTCTGACATTTTTATTTGCTGCTCTCTTCTTTCACAGTTGAGCTAACGCCGCCAACACCAAAACCTTTCCTCCAATCTCATCAGAGGACAATTGTATTGGCACATAAGCACAACAGCTTGAGGGGACACCCATAAAGCGCATTAACACTGTAACCACATTAACACTGTAACCACAAAGCAAAAGCCTTTTCATTTAAATCAGTAATGCATGTTAGTGGTTATCAGCACCAGACTGGTTAGTACCATGTGAATAAACCAAGTGGCATACAGGAATGGGAGCAACTGACATGACAATGACATAGACGTGAACATTGTTTAATGCTCAAACATGCATTACAGTGATTTTCTAATGTTTAGATTACATACTATTTTATTGCTCTCAAAAAGTACATTGTGGCTTTACAGCAATACAAGTTTCAGGGGTTTAAATGCACATGAAATAGCCTTTTTCTTTTAGGGTCTTTTTGTGTGCCGCTACAGAGCTGTCTGGGTGATGCCACACCCTGCTCCCTCCCTTCGCAAAGACAGAGAGGGGGTGGGGGGAGAGTCTTCCAGCTTCTGTACACACCAAGAGGAAGCGAGAAAAGCAATCACTGAGGTGTGAAAGGAGAATCCAACTGAATATGTGTCTTTCCCTACCTAACTCGACCATTTCATTACTATTGTGAACAGCATGTGAGCAGCTTTACATAAACTGAATATCAGGCAACACACACACACACACACACACACGGAAGATTAGTTAGGAAGGGTGGTTTTGTGAAGATGGTCAGTTTATATTTAAAAAGCAACTGGAAAAGTGACCAGAGTTCAGAGACAGCAGGGTTCCTGGGTTTGAATTGTCTGTAATAACATTTAATTTCAACATTTAATATTAGAGGGGGAGAGAGCCACTTAATTTTAATATAGTGACATCTAACACAAGTGGATGAAATCAAATGCACTGAGGAGAAAGTAGCAAAATTACATTGCAGGAATACTCCATTAAAAGTAAAAGTATTTGTGAAAATATCAAAGCAGGAAATTGTAATAACAGTAGTTACTATGAAGAATGATCCTTTTAAAGGTGTCAAATTATGTTTTATTGTGTAAGCAGCATTATAACGTTCAGATGACCCAGGTGGCACTGAATGCATCACATTTTATGAGCTTGTGTGCAAATGAAGCTAACAGCCATCAGATAAATGTAGAGAAGTAAAAAAAAAAAAAAAAAAGTGCAATATTTCCCTCTGACATGTAGTGTAGAAGTATATGTTAATTTTTAAATTGTCTACCTCAAAATCTAGTAGTCTATCTCACTGAAACAATTCAATCCTTGAGTACCAGCTTACTGCCGCATGTAATCTCTCAGTTTTATTTCATTTCACTGTCAACACTGATGGGCTGCCATGAAGCATTAAAGCAGCCAGAAGAGATTGATTTTTCTTTCATTATTCCATCATTTCAAAATAAAAGCACTTCAACAAAACAGTGAAGTGATTCTATTCAAATACAAAAGCACACATCAGTGGTACCTTTATGGTGGCACAGGAGCTGGACATTGCTGCAGTGCAGCAGACTGTGTAAATTACTATTTGAAGGGAACAGTTATTGATCTAAAATCAATAACCTTTAGCCTGACACACGTGTTTCAGCCCTGGTCATCTGCATATTTGTCAGGTAAGAGAGAAGGTGAATACAACAAAAGCTATATTAAGCATGTATAGTAAAATTGCTGATTGTATTAAACCACATACATTGTCATTGCCATTCAGTGACACCAAAAGGAGACATGTTACAATGAGCCTGCACTGTTGACAGTGCCCTGAGCTGCTGATGTTAATGTGTAATATGTGTTTTGTCTCCCACACCCACCAACCAACCCCACCCCCATCTCTCCTCCACATGGAGTTACACCACCGCAATGTTAGACAACGCCCTGCTGCTTCTGCTGTGATCCATTCTCCTTCTTTTGTCCCACCCCTCACTATGGTCCTTAGTCTGCACGATAAACCTGCTGCTGAGTTATCACTCTTATGATATCCAGTGTGGATGAGCCGGGGCATGGAGAGAAAAGCTTCTATAAGTGCATCTGAGCTTGCGAGAAATAAGTTAGTCAAAGGTTTGTACAGATATTACAATCTATGAGGTGTTATAATAATCAAGACAGATATTGAGCAAAATACTGTACAGAAGAGATATGAAACAAATGACAAATGCTGTCAGTGAGTGAACACGGCTCGTTTGAAAATAAAATAAAATGATATTGTTCTCATTTTCTACTGACAGTCTCCTAGAAATGAAAACAGATACTGTGCTGACCCGAAAGATGCCCAGTCAGCGGTATGTGAGCGTGTCTCTGACAGAGAGTTCAGAGAGGGAAGGTATGTTATTCTGTACTATATAGGCAGAAATCCAGCCTCAGCAAAATGCAAAGTGAGTACTGCTCATACTTGTATGTGGTATTAGTTTCTATTCCTCTCTGCTACAAGTTGCATAATAAAACTTTGCAAAATGCAAAGCTGAATTGAGTAAATTGTTAAGACAATTCTATTTTAATTTCTATTTTTTATCAAATAAAGGGGAAGATAGCTATAAAATCCTATTAGACTGTCAAGCACAGAAGGATATATCATGAAAAAGCATGACCAAGCAGAAAGGTTAGAAATACAGCAGATCTATTTGTAACCAAAAAAGAAAAAAGAAAAAACAATTCACTGGTTTCAGCTTCTCAGGTGTGAATATTTTTCTGTTTTTCTAACTCTTCTATGATAGAAAATTGAATATCTTTGAGTTTTTGACTATTGGTTGGACAAAACAACACATATGAAGGTGTCACCATGGGTTCTAGGAACATGTGATGTGAATTTGCTGACCTTTAATTGACAAAACAAATACTTGATTTATCAAGAAAAAAATCACTAGATTATTTGATAATGTAAATCATCTTTTTTATTCGCGACTCTGTTTTTCTTTGCATTTGTCCAAGGGATCCTTTGGTTGGGACACTCAAAACTGGGCAGGGGTTGTGTGGGACCAAAGTGCCACCACCTGGTACAAAATGGTACATCTCTAATTACAAATAAAATATGCAAATCAGTTTCAAGTGCACACACAAACGTATGTATAAATAGAACTTCTTCACTTCTGAAAGAAAATGATAATTACTGTTTAAATGCGTACAGGTTACCTAAGCTTCAGTAGAATGGAAATGACAACAGGTGCAATAGTTATGCATGGTACATATGCAAAAAGCTTATTTAGAAACTACTGGAGCAGAAATATAACCTGTTTTTGGGTTATAAATTAGGATTTAGTCCAATTTACAATGGATGTCGCAATTTACTCATAAACCACCAAATTCTATTGGGTTACAGCTGCTGGTGACGAGAGGCGGGACTTCTGCTCTACACAGCATGACGCTGCATCAATAAGCACCAATCAAGTGACCTGATTTTACACCGATCGTGTTTTCCGTTTTTAAACCTCGCACATGCGCATTTCATTTTTAAAATGGCGGCCGTACAAGGTGGTCTGGCCGACACGAACGAAGAAAAAGACATAAAAACAGAACCATCAAACGATGGCTTTGGAAATAATAATGCAAACGACGGAAGAGTGCTCTCTACCTCCCCCGGGTCCAGTGCTTCGGCTGGAATTAATAAATCTGCGGCAGGAGCCCCGGAGGACCAGCAGACGCTGCTGGCAGTCCTGCAATTCCTCAGGAAGAACAAACTGACCGAGTCCGTCGAAATTTTGCGTCGTGAAGCGGGATTACCGGAGGATTCACTGGAACTGAAGGGGAGTGATTCCTCCGGTGCAGGCTCGGGGGTTGCTGCGGGCAGTGGGGACAAAGAAGGCGGGGATGCGAGCTCTCTTCTCAACCGGGTGACCATCTCATCCTCGGCTGTAGCTCAGGCGCCAACTAAAGGTCCGATATAGAACTTGGCTACTACTGTCGTTTTACTGTGTGAAACGCTATTGCGTTTCCTGTTGATATAACATCCCCTACGAGTTAAAAGTATTTCCTCCATGGATAACTATCACGTTTACGACTATAGAGTTACTACAATCGTGCTCTCAATGACCCAGAAATACACAAACTTCGTTATGTTGATTAAAATCCTCTCTCAGAGGCTCAGTTAAGGTTTTAAAAAAAGTTCCACAAAGGTTGTATGCATTTAAGGGATGCTTGGTTTACATTATATTGTACAGGTATTGTGTGTTTGTGGTCATTGAGTGTACAGTTTCAAAGTTTCATTTGGCTTTAAGGATGACAGAGTTTTTTTTTCAAGTTAAGCAATTCAGTTAACTATTTTCCCATTTAAATGAGCCAATATGCACTTTAGTTTAAGTGTAACAGCAAATAAAGATACAAAACAAATTGTGCTTTATAGACATGCCTGTCATAACAATGTTACAAAAAGTCTGACAAAATACTCCACTTTTTTCACACAACAGTTGGAGTTTTCTCATTTGTCATGGAGTTGCCTTAGTTGTCATCTGTCAAGTTTAAAAGTTGTGTTATAAAGCCATTTTATTTATATTCTTCACCTAAATATCAGTTAAAGTAATCTTTAAAAGAAAAACCTAAGACTAATACAATAAGCTGCAGTTAGCCGATACCAATAGAATGCACATCTCACTCAGACTTCTTCTGTAACAGCTGCTGGGGAGGATCAGCCAGATGTCAACGTGGTGCTGTCCGCTTACAACCAGCAGGGAGACCCTCCTCTGTACCAGGTTTACTACAGCGGCCTGAAGAAGTTCATAGAATCGGTTTTGGACTGTCACCGAGCAGAGCTGTCACAGCTCTTCTACCCGCTGTTTGTTCACATGTATCTGGAACTGGTGTACAACAATCACGAGAGTGAGGCCAAGGCGTTCTTTGAGAAGTGAGTTTCCTTGACACGATGTATGTCCTTCCAACTATAAACAGTTAACTTGATTTTGTTTTGGGTAGCATTAAATCCTGCACAGTTGATAAATCCTACCTTTTTTTTTTTGTTACTCTCCATCTCAGGTTCAGTGGCGATCAAGAGTGTTACTACGAAGACGACTTGCGTATTTTGTCCAGCCTGTCCAAGAGGGAGCACATGAGAGGCAACGAGACCCTGATGGACTTCCGCACCAGCAAGTTCGTCCTGCGTATCTCCCGTGACTCTTACCAGCTGCTGAAGAGGCACCTGCAGGAGCGTCAGAACAACCAGATCTGGAATATCATACAAGAGCACCTCTACATTGACATCTTTGATGGCATGCCACGCAGCAAGGGCCAGATTGATGCCATGTCCGGCAGCTTGGCAGGAGAGGGCAAACGAGAGGCCAATAAGGCTAAGGTTGGATTTATACACCGACACGCGTATATGATGGCCTCTTTGGTTTCTTTGTCTACCCGTGCTTTTTTTTTTTTTTAACAACTGTGACGTGTTCTTGTTTCATTATCATTCATTCAACCAGGTTTACTATGGATTGCTGAAGGAACCGGAAATTGAGCTGCCTCTTGATGATGAGGACGAGGAGGCAGAGAATGAGGAGGGTAAACCCAAGAAGAAGAAACCCAAAAAGGACAGCATGGGCTCCAAGAGCAAGAAGCAGGATCCTAATGCACCTTCTCAAACTAGGTAGAGGTTTTTGATACACTGGTATATAGCTCTGTCTAAGCGATTCCTGCTGGTCCATTTTTTTTTTTGTCTCCATCACCTAACGTTGTACGTTGTACAGTATGATCCATTAGAAGTTAGATGCTGTGATTGGAGACATTTCAGTCGGAAAATGATTGCATTAATTCAAACTTTCAATTTGAAGCAAATTACTTATTCATACACAGTACAAGACAGTTAATAGTGCCGTACTTGCAAAATGCCCAAGTCTCTACATATTTCAGTGTTTAAAAGAGACATATACAGCGGTGTGCATACGTTTATAAACCCATGCTTAAGTTGACTAAAAAGAGGAATAAAAAATTGAAAATTGATCTTAATGTCTTAATTAAAAAAATGAGGAAAAATCCAACCTTCAAGGACACCAATTTTCTTTGTGAATGAATAATGTATTGTTAATAAATAAATGTTCTTCCTCAAAATACAGGGGCATAAGTAAGTACACCCCTATGTTAAATTCCCATAGAGGCAGGCAGATATTTATTTTTAAAGACCAGTTATTTCATGGATCCAGGATACTATGCATCCTGATAAAGTTCCCTTGGCCTTTGGAATTAAAATAGCCCCACATCATCACATACCCTTCACCATACCTAGAGATTGGCATGGTTTTATTTCAGTTAGCCTAATAGCTGGTTTGATTGATAAAAATCTGCCTTCCTCTATGGGAATTTAACATAGGGGTGTACTTACTTATGCCCCCTGTATTTTAAGGAAGAACATTTATTTATTTACGATACATTATTCATTCACAAAGAAAATTGGTGTCCTTAAAGGTTGGATTTTTTCTCTTTTTTTTAATTAAGGCATTAAGATCAATTTCCGAAAGATGATTTTTTTTCTTTATTCCTCTTTTTAGTCAACTTAAGCATGGGTTCATAAACTTATGCACACCACTGTACATATTTTCAGTTATTAACTTGAAAGCTCAGTTTGAAACTGTTTGTGGACACACCAGTCAGTGACAGTTGTTATTGTTTTTTTTGTTCAGGATACCTCTTCCAGAACTGAAGGATTCAGACAAGCTGGACAAGATCATGTACATGAAGGAGGCCACCAAGAGGATCCGCCTGGGACCAGATAACCTGCCCTCCATCTGCTTCTACAGTTTTCTCAATGCTTACCAGGTAATAACCCATAATAACCAAACAAGTGGTAGCGAGTGGACAATTAATCGTCAACGACAGGAGAATCATTTTGAATTTGTCTCACCTTTTGCCCCGCAGGGTCTGACTGCAGTGGACTTCACAGATGACTCCAGCCTGATCGCGGGAGGCTTCGCTGACTCCACAGTACGGGTGTGGAGCGTCACACCGAAAAAGCTCCGCAAGGTCAAGTCTGCAGCAGGTACGGTGCATGACTGTGACCACTGATGAATGACTGTGACCGCCGCACATTTTGACTTTATAACACAAGTCATTTTTTTCCCCCCTCTTCTCTCTCTCAAGACTTGAATCTGATCGACAAAGAGTCAGACGATGTGCTGGAGAGGATCATGGATGAGAAGACGGCCAGTGAGTCAAAGATCCTCTATGGACACAGTGGCCCGGTGTATGGCATCAGCTTCAGCCCAGACAGGTATAAATCATTTCACTGTTCATTTTTGACAGCTTACATAATTATTGTCAGCCTGTGCACTCACGTTAACAGTTAAACCATGTATAGCAGGGGTGGCAAACTCATTTTCACTAAAGGCCACGCTGGAAAAAGAGAATCACACCAAGAGCCAGACATGTAGAGTTTATTGACGTGCCTTTGTTACTGCATGTCACTTTTTCTTTTTACATTTTTTTTTTACATTTGTCACCTTTTTTGTAAATTTTTGTACGCTTTTTGTCGCATTTTTGTTGACATGAAGCCCTACAAAAGCCATCATGGAATTTAGCAAATCAAGCGAAACAATGATACATTTTTGTTTCACAGCCTGAATATGAAAACTCTCTGCCTCTCGGAGTCACAGAGCCGGCAAATCTGCCATATTTTGCTTTGAATGTCAGGTAATTGCAGTTTAAAAAACACTTTCCTGTGTTTTTGGTTTGGCGCACAACAAGGCGGGCCAAAATGTATTGTGAACCCAAATTGATATATGGGCCGGATCTAAATCTGCAAGGGGCCGGATTTGGCCCCGAGTTTGACACGTGATGTATAGGGACTTAAAAAAATATGAATTATGAGAAGTAGAGATCAAGAGTATTAAAAACAGGCACGTAGTGAAGAGACCCCTGACTACCCCTTCTTTATGTGTGTCTAAACGTAACACATAGGCAAATCCTGTTGACCTTCTCGTTTTACTTTTCAGAAACTACTTGTTGTCAAGTTCTGAAGATGGTACAGTCAGGCTATGGAGTCTCCAAACATTTACTTGTCTGGTGGGCTACAAAGGCCACAACTACCCAGTGTGGGACACCCACTTTTCCCCCCATGGGTACTATTTTGTCTCCGGGGGACATGACCGAGTTGCCCGGTAAGAAACTGTAACAGAGGAAAACACACTGTCGATACACAGCAGCACCTACAGATGTTCGTCATGGTCCTATGTTGTGCTTTCTCTATAACAGTCTGTGGGCTACAGATCACTACCAGCCTCTGCGGATGTTTTCTGGTCACCTAGCTGATGTCACTTGCACCCGCTTCCACCCCAACTCTAATTATGTGGCCACAGGGTCTTCTGATCGCACCATCCGGCTCTGGGATGTCCTGAACGGAAACTGCGTCCGCATCTTCACCGGTCACAAGGTCAGACTGGTCACCATAGCAGGGCCCTGATCTGTGCTTTCCCATTCAGCAGTAGGGCCATGTCACGATATATAGCCAAATCTGTGGTTTAAACTAATGAAATCAGGCAGACAAAATAATGTCATGTTTTAGAAAATGTCATTCGTGTTACATTTAGTTTTGGTGTCCTGCAGTATGACAAGTCACACACATCCAGCAAATATTGTGATGCGATTCCTATTATACATCAAAACTAGGTTGTCAATTAAAAATTAAACTAGCCAATTTAACATTAAATAAACGGTCTACACCATTTGTGTATGCTTGGAGCAACACATCTATAATTTCTGATGGATCCTATAAAGTAAGGCTGTTCAGAGAATTTTTTTTCACACCCACAGAGTGAAAGGTGCTTAAGGTTCACAGATACTGCAGCACAGCTAGCAGAATTGACTGCAGAGACCACTACTGAGCCGGTCTTTTAACTCTTTCTTCCAGGGTCCTATCCATGCGCTGGCCTTTTCTCCCAATGGGAAGTTCTTGGCTTCAGGAGCCACTGATGGCAGAGTTCTTCTGTGGGACATTGGCCATGGGCTGATGATTGGAGAGCTTAAAGGCCACACAGATACCATCTACTCGCTCCGGTTCAGCAGAGACGGGGAGATCCTTGCCTCCGGTGGGTGACCTACATCTCTTAATTTGACATCAGTTGTATATTTAATAACATACAGTTAAACTGAATGCATTTTCAGCCACATTTGTTGAACATAAAATCTCATTTAGACAATGAAGCTTTCAAAAGACCATACCCCTGCAGTCTTTATACATCTTCAATGTATTCAAATGCAGATTTGAGTGGACTTCCTGCAATTACACTACATTACACTTGCAGTGACAATGTTCATTGTTGTTATTCTAGGATCAATGGACAACACGGTTCGTCTGTGGGATGCCATGAAAGCTTTTGATGATTTAGAGACCGATGATTTCACAGCAGCTACAGGACACGTCCATCTACAAGATAACTCTCAGGAGCTTCTGCTGGGCACCTACATGTCTAAATCTACACCTGTTATACACCTTCACTTCACCCGCAGGAACCTGCTGCTGGCCACTGGGGCCTACAATCCATGAGACATTGAATTATGAGAAAATAATCTATAGAAGTTCAAAATTAACGTCTGGTCCCCACGATCCACAGGTGACTGAAGAGGTTTGTGGTGCAGTTGGGATAAAACCAAACTGTATTATCAACATCACATCACCTCTGCCGAGAAACTGGCAGTGATTGAAGATACAAATTAAATTAGCCGACTTCTGTTCTGGCCATAAATGAAGCTGATCTACTGCAGATATCCCCTCGCCATGCTAAGTGCCATTGTTGATTGAGGACTGTTTTTTTAAATCACTGCCATGAGTACAGCTTGTTCAACACGTGGCTGACATTTCCGTATCTTAGTCTTTTATACTGGTGTAAATAAAACACACATTTTCTACGTTTTGGGCATACATTTTCTTTATTGTTAACATAGGGAAACCAAACACTCATTTTATTACAAGCATGTCCAGCTGCTTTCTCCACTCCTAGCTGTTATAAATGATGGTCAAAATAGACACCTGTAAGGAGACAATAGGGGTTAGGAGTTAATTGGATGGGGCAATACTTTCCTAAGATACATATAGGATGGAGTGACTTTATTGCACTTACATGATCACTTTTCTGTGACAGCGGCCTGTTTCTTGGGCTTCAATTTGAAGAAAAGGCCAATGGCTAGTATGCTGGCATATGTGGCCAAAACACACTAAAGGGGAAAAAAAAAGGAGGCATGATGAGAAATTCATAGAGCAAGAGAGAGTATGAAAATCTTAATTAAAAAGTTAGGTTGCACACAACTCACATTCCTCCTTCCTGTGATTGTGTATGCATTGAAGTACTTTGCAAATCCAGTGAACTGATGCTGGGATCCTGCGTCGTGTCCTCCCATGATGGATTGTTAATGGTCCTGTAACAAGGAGAATAGTGGTGATTTGAGTGATTATATTCTGGTGCTCGATAGTGTTTTAAGCCCCCAACGTCTCCTTCCAGGAAGCGCTGCAGTGGTTGAGTTCAAGGCACCTAATTTAGTCCTAATCCTAGTGCAGGGCAGCGCTGCCTGGAAGGAGACGTTGGGGGTTTAAAACACCGATAAACATAATCTGGTAGTCTGAAACGATCAGTTGACTGACAGAAAATGTTGATAAATACACTTTAAGTGAATTAAGATTCTGTCAATTCATTTTACAATCTTCTATGATAGCAATTCAAATATCTTTGGGACAAAGTAGGACATTTGAAGACGTCACCTTAGGCACTACGATAACCAAGAAATAATCAGGACATTAAATTGATAATGAAAAAAATCCTACTACTAAAATGACCTTTACGTTGTATTAGTCACACAGCATATACTTTAATTAATGCACGGTATTGACAACTTGACAGGAAGGAGTGTGTAAAAACTAAGTCACGTTAACGTTAGTAAAATACTTCAGGAAGCATTTCATTTTGACCCGCCGCACACAAAAACAACTTTCTTGCAATTGCTTCATTTCTGAATTTAATAGCGTTATTACATAAGAGTGTGCAACTTTAATGGTGGTTTTGCTTGACATGCTGCTTTCATACATATAAGAAAATGTTTACTGTCAAGTTAACCCCCTTCAATTAAAAAACAGTGTGGCTGACAAATGCACTAATAGTGGGCATTTTGGTCAAACTGACTTTCATCGGTCAGGAACTGCATAAGATAGCACACACACAGTAACGTTATTAGGGTTAACGTTAGCTTCCTAGGTTAGCCTGCTAACCTTAGTTTGTTTAATTTTCAGAACGCTAGCTACATATTACATTGTCACACAGACGTTTAAAGACCATATGTGTGCTAACGTTACTCAGCATTCTTAAAACCAAAGTGAATGGGCTAATTTGTTTGTAAATGTGTTACGACTTACCTTTAATACTCGACCCCTGTGCAAGCAGAATGAGACGAGTGCCCTTCAGCAGAGAGAGGCCGCAATGCTAAATTCACTAGGAAATCCCGCCTACTCTAGCAATCCAAAAGTGTGTCAGCATTGGTCCAAAGTAATGTCAATCAAAGGGGTCGTGTAAAACGACCACTGAATGACTAATAACGGTGTCAATCATTCTTTCTAATCTGTGATTGGCTCAACAATGAAACGCCCATATGAGTTTTTCTTCCGGGTTACGATCATGGCGTGTTGCTGAACAACATGTGAGTTTTGCCGGAGATTTAACGTAAGGAAACATTTCATACTGAAAGAACCATTTCATATTTGTTTAGATCAAAATTTGAGTTTGTCTCGATCTGAGTAAACCTTTTGTCTGCTGGCAAACTTGCTTTGTGCTTAGCCCGAGTGCTAAAATACGACAACGTTACAAGTTGCTCATGTTGTCTCGTGCATTTTGAGTGGTAACATTATGTGCAGCAGTATTGCAACTGATCCTAATGGACTTGGTTATCTTTTTTTCCAAGAAAGTGGTTAGCATAATTCTATGTGCATGTCATGATTTGTGACTCTCGTGCTATCATTCTTAGCACAAGTCTCAAATATAAAAACGATTATTTAACGTTGGATACATGGGGCACAAACTGGGTCTAATACTTGGCTACATACATCCATTCGTCACTTAGCATAAACTTACTGTTTTTTTTGGTATCATCAGCAGATTAGTGGTTTGAAATGATTTGTTTATTGCCAGTATCTTTCATTTTCTTAGACGTCTGAAACAACATCAAACATGGCATCAGTGGAGGAGGACTTCCCTCGAGGAGGAACAGCAAAGAAGCCCACAGAGAGTAAAATAGTGGTTCAGCGGACTGAAGTGGACAACTTGTTCCAGGTAGAGTTTCACTCTTTCCTATCTTTCTGTTCATACTACTGTGAAAACAAGCCTTTGATTTGTCTGGACAAGTCACTGAGAATTGGGAGAAGACTCTGTGTATGAACTGTGTATAAGTTATGACTAATCCCCAAAGAGAGGACACAATATCAGGCCCTAAAATGGAGCGTTTCAGACAGAGGATAAATACTGTAATATTCAAACAGATGGTATGTTAACAATAGTTTGCTGTTCTCTCGCAGTCGAACGAAAAAGCAGAAACCAAAAAAAGAAAGGGGGCGGTCAAAGATGACGGAAAGAAGCTCAAGAAGCCAAAGACGGGCAAAGGAGATGGTCTGACGCTAAATGCAGCAGCCAAGTGTGTGGAAATTCTACATATCAAGGTAATCCGTTTACCAAGAGCCAACTTTCGTTTTATATAATTTGTTAAATGTGTAACACTCCCGTGAATCAAAGAAGCATATTCAGCACATTATCTGACTTGCTATTGTGTGTTTTCCCATTTTCCAGAATGTGAAGGAGGGTATCCTGATGCTGGGCTGTGTGAAGGAGGTAACTGACTTTGAGGTGACAGTCAGCCTGCCCTGTGGCATGCAAGGCTATCTCAGCATCAGGAACATCTGTGACTCGTACACCAAGCTCCTCAGCGAACAACTGGAGTCAGCTGATACAGAGGTAGGCTTGGAGTGATGATTTGAAATGATGTACAGTACACGTTTGAAACTGAAAAATATGGGTTCAGATTTTGTCAATATCTTTGTATAGGATGATTTTTGTGAGCTTTTTGGTTTTATTGGATCTTTGGAGTCTAGAATCAGATCATGATTTACTACATTAGACTAAGGGCTCTTCATTGAGCTTGTTACGTCAACAGTTTACTCATATGCCAGGATATTGTGTATGTGTGTGTGTGTGTGTAATATATATATATATATATATATATATATATACATACATACATACATACATACATACATACATTTCTTCCTTTTTTTTTTTTACCTCACAGGAGATCTGCTCTCTGCCACAAATATTCTACCCTGGCATGGTGTTCAGGTGTGTGGTTGCCAAGTTAGATATAGCCAGAGGAGGCTCTCTTAGCATCCAGCTGTCAATCAATCCAAAGCTGATCAACAAGGCTCTCACCTCAACCACTCTGAAAGCTGGCATGGTGAGTTAAAAAAAAAAAAATGAGCATCTTCAGTAAAATATTTGGTAAGAAAATTGTAAACATTCAGCTTGCCTTTTTTATCCAACAGTTTATGGTAATGTTATTTTTTTGACAACTCAGGTCTTGAGCGGATGTGTGGAGAGTGTGGAGGATCATGGCTACATAGTGGACATTGGCATCAATGGAACCAAAGCCTTCCTGCACAAGAAAGCAGTGAAAGATAAACAGAGCCCAGAAGGTATGACAAAAGGATTTTGGATCGCCTGTCATGTACATTTGTGATGCAGAGGAGGGTTTTGCTCCACCTGGATCGTGCAGTTGTTGTAACAGTTGTAACAGGTCTTAAATAATTTTAAATGGGTATTCATTTTTCCTACGTCCATGCAACACTACCTCTAATGCTCTTTTTGCTAGTCCAAATGTAATTTCGCTGTAGTACCACAACAAATGATACCAACATGCAACTTGTATTGCAGCCAATCAGCTTTCATGTTATTGGCGCGAGTCATTTTTGAATTGTACCACAGACATAAAAAGGATTTTATTCTTCAGTTATGGGGAAGTGCAAGTTTACCGTTACTTGGCTTGAAAAATCTGAATTTAGGGCTTGGTTGATGTTGTAATAAAGGTCTTAAATTGAATTAATAATGGTCTCAAAAAGTCTTAAATTTGACTTGGTGAAACATGTCGAAACTCTGGTATTTGGAGGAAAGAGTCAATACATCTCGCAAGCATTTGTCTGTTTCATGTGTCCAGATCTGTCCATGGGTCAGTATGTGACTTCTCAAGTGGAAGAAGTAAAGAACGATGGGCGTGTGGTCCGCCTTTCTGTCAGCCCCCCGGCCGTCGCCCAGGCTTGTGCTGAATCCGAGCACGGCTGGAACCTCACTAACCTGCTGCCTGGGCTTCTGGTCAAAGCTACGATCAAAAAGGTAGAGACCGCTTTTAATTTTTGGTAATGAGTACATCTTCTGTCAAAGGATATGGAGCAGTTTTTATTTTATCCAGTGAATGATCTACTCCTGCCTTAACAGTCACTATCAGAACTTCGGTGGTAGCTGTGTTTCATTTGAATAACGTCTACATGTTGGTATTGCAGGTGACCAAACACGGTCTGATCCTGGACTTCCTGTCCTCCTTCAGTGGCCAGGTGGACTTTCTCCACATGGAGCCAGGGCAGACCTCAAGCTACACCGAGGGAGCTGAGGTAAAACGGACCTGGCACATGGATCCTGTTGACTTGTACAAAACCATCCCTTTTGTGTCTGTCGTCGTTTTCGGCTTTCTGATCCGATCACTCCAATTGATAATCTGGATTGAAATGCACCTTTCTTGAAACAATCTTAAATGAAGGTGTTACATGTGGCCAGTTAATGGGTTTTCCATGCATTTTTTTTATATTTGAGTACAAACTTGGCAGGCTAATCCTGTTTTGCATCAATCCACCCAGGTGCGAGCCTGTGTGCTGTATGTGGAGCCGTCCACCCGTCTGGTGGGCCTGAGCCTGCGCAGCTACCTCCTTCAGCCCGGGACCAGAGTTGACCCGTCTCCTGCTGGAGGTGACCGCATTGGTGAGGTGGTGCAGAACTGCAAGATGACCACTATGCACCACATGTCTGGAGCCATGTTGGAACTGCCAGACAAAACTTTGGCCTTTGTACACGTGAGTCGGGGTGATGCTATAAATTATTTAAACCTACTTTGACTGTTGAGAAAAATAAATGCTCTCTGTAAATCTCCTGCTGACTCAGCATTGGGGTAATAATGTGAAATGTATCCTTCTTGACAGAGGAACCACCTGAAGGAGTCTAATGAGCCAGCCAATGAAAACAGAGTGCTGGCCATGACTGAGCACACCTGCAGGATCCTGGACTTCAGCGCCATGGACCAAGTTCATTTTGCTTCTCTGCGAAAGTATGTGACCCCCTCACTTATGCGTTGTATTCAATGGCAAGCGTGGACTTCGCAATTCTAATGTGATGCGTTGACAACTTTCTTTTGTCTTGA
Source organism: Sander vitreus (assembly GCF_031162955.1). Lineage (NCBI taxonomy): Eukaryota > Metazoa > Chordata > Actinopteri > Perciformes > Percidae > Sander > Sander vitreus. Next base: position 10,567,438 of record NC_135856.1, on the reverse strand, counting down.
TTGCAGGAGTGTGATTGACAAGCGTTTTTATAGATATCATGATCTTCAGGCCGGACATGTTGTAGAGGTAAGAATAAAGCACCCCCACCTACCTGTCAGTACCCTGTCACACAAGGACTTGGATTCAGCTTTTCAATCTGTGAAAGCAACACAAGACATCTTTCCACTTCGAAAAATTGAATCATACAGTATGAAATCAGCAAGTTAAGCCTTGTTATACATTAGAGCTGATAGATTATATAAATCAGTTCTTTCTGTGTACAACTTTTGTTGTTTTGACAATGTCAAACAAATCGGGGCCTTTACAACATTTTGGAGGTACTTTTAAAAAAAAAAAAAAAGTATTTGGTGCTTACGTTTTTCCGTAATCCAGCAGACAAACCGAGCCGAAAACATAACCTTCTTGGCGGAGGTAATAAAAAGCATACTATACTATAAGCATACTATATATCAGTACATTTATGCATTACTTTTAATTTTGTATGTAACACTGCTTTTAGTGTATTAAATGGCTTAATGTAGGATTGGGCTATTGCCCCCAACTGGTAAATATATTTTTAGGAATCTTGGGGGAAATATTTGCACCTTGATCACTTTTTTTATTTATTTATTTTTTTTTATTAAGGGCATCCTGAGATTTCTTGGGGAATTTTTGCTCTTTGGCCCCCTTGATTTCTGATACTGACTGAGAAGATATCCAACACCCAAAATTTATTTTCTGTGTGTTTTCAGTTATTGGGGAAAGAGGACACATTCTCTGTTGATTTCTTAGAAATTTGTGCATAAAATGATTCTTTTTGCATCCTAATGTAATCCAGTAACATCAGAATGTGTGTTTTTTTTTTTTTTTTTTTAAATCATTTGTATTTAAAGGAAACTAGTGCAGTGCCCGTTGTAAAATGTGCCTGTTTGGAACGGGCCGATTGCTTGGCCTGTGCTATTGCTGCTTGTAGAATTCATCAAAACCAAATTGTACCCCAAAATTACTTACAGAAGGACCCCAAACCACTACACACACACACACACACACACACACACACACACACACACACATATATACATACATACATACATACAGACACAGAGAGAGAGAGATCAAAGTCAGACAGTCCAAAGTAGTGCTACTTTGCACATTTTTGTGGGTCTGAGGTGCATGTTACATTTTAGCTGCCAAAGCTCTGCTGCTTTTTTCGACCGTCTCCGTCTCTGGTCCTGCGCTGTGCTCACTCAGTGTGCAGTGTGAGAGGGAGAGTGGCAAAAGCCAATGTGTGCTTCTTTTACAGATGTATTTTGTGTTTCTAATCCAAACAACGTTAAACTTGGCACCGCACTTACTTGTGCCCGTAGCAAGACAGCTGTCAAGTTTGAAATCCATTGGACTAACGGTTCGAGAGAGATGCGCATAACACACACACACAGACACAGACGTTCCTGCAATTTATAGATAGATGGTCGACATTTTGAGAAATACATTTATATGCTTTTTTGCAGAGAGTTCGAGTTGGAGCTTGATACCACCTTTTGTATCAGTCTGTTAAATATGAAACTACAGCCAGTAGTCAGTTAGCTTAGTGACTTTCTGGATGCTTGGCAACTTAACAAAAAAAGTTAAGAAGCGCATTTCCCAAAATATTCCCAAAAACCCAGTTTTCTCACTTGTCACAGATTGTTTTAATTCTTAAGTTGTCTTTTTCACTTCTTTCTTCCATGTGTCTCTCTTCAAGGGAACAGTGGCAGTTCTGCTGAATCACGGCATGGTGGTGCATCTGTCCGACCACATCAAAGGCCTGGTGCCCCGGACACACCTGTCTGATATCCTCCTTAAGAACCCAGAGAAGAAGTACATAGAGGGCATGAAGATCAAATGTCGGGTCAGTCCAGTTTGGGTTAATGACGCTCAGAAGACCACGAGAATAAAATCTGTAACATGCCGTTTCTAACTCTCATATTTTGTGTGTGTCTCTCTTCAGGTGCTGTCAGTCGACGCAGAGAATAAGAAGCTGTATCTGACCAGAAAGAAGGCCCTGGTTGAAAGCTCTCTGCCATTGTTCCTCAGCTATGCCGATGCCCGTCCTGGCTGCGTCTCCCATGGCTACATCGTCTGCATCAAAGACTTTGGCTGCATCGTTCGTTTCTACAACAACGTCAAGGGTCTGGTGCCGCTCAGCGAGCTCAGCTCTGAGCCCGTCATCAATCCTGAGGAGGTCTTCTATGTGGGGCAGGTGAGGAGAAGAAACGGCATGGACACAGAGGATCATGTTTGTTCTTTTGGTGTCTGTTTTAAAGCTGTTTAGGAACCATTACAAACAAGCCTTCAACTGTTTATTATTTGGCAACTGATAAGTTGTTTGTTTGACGTGGATTGTCCAGGTATTTAAGGCTAAGGTTCTTCAGTGTGACCCCGACAAGGCGAAGATGTTGCTGTCATTTAAGGCCGCGGCAGGAGACACTGAGGAAGCTGCCACGGCCCAGTTTGACTGTGAGGTGGGGAAGGTAAGTTAAAGCCTCACGTTTTGTTTTCTTTCATCTCAATTTATCAAATTTTGACCTCAGCGTGTGTATTTGTGTGATGCAGAGGCTGGAGGCCAAGGTGCTGAAAAAGTCAGTCAACGGTCTGGAGGTGGCCGTCCTCCCTGATGAGGTCCGAGCCGTACTACCCACGACGCACCTTTCTGATCACATCTCCAACTGCCCTCTGCTGTGGGAGAGCCTGCAGGAGGGAGACGTCATCTCAAACGTCATGTGCTTCAACAAGAACAAACAGAATATTGTATCCTGTTTCTAAAACAAGTCTGTAGATTTTGTGTGCTTCTGATTACAACTGCAAAAGTTAACCCCAAGCCTGCTACAATTGATTCTGTTGTTTTGATGCTTCGGTAAGTCAATCATGAAAAGCAGGAACGTTGTCTCTGTTTTCCTTAATTCCCCCTGTTAAAGACCCTCACTAAGAAACCAACAGTGAGATGGTCCCTGGAGGAAGGAGTGGTTGCCAAGGACTTCTCTGAAATCACAGTTGGAATGCAGCTGATTGGCTGGATCAAGAACATCATGTCTTATGGCGTCTTTGTGGAGTTCCCATACGGGCTTGTTGGTCTTGCACCCAAGTCGGTGAGTAAACGGCTTTGTGTTGAGTCTTCTAACCTGAAAATCTTGTCTGTTTTCACAACTTAAATTCTTCCTCTGCTTTTTTAAAATATTTATTTATTTATTTTTAGGCCATGACCGACAAGTTCATCAGCGATACGATAGCCGTCTTCCAGTCGGGCCAGACGGTGCTCGCTAAAGTGACCAACCTGGATGAGGAAAAACGGCGTTTCCTGGTCACGCTGAAGATGTCGGAGGTCATATCTCCAGAGGGTGATGTCCAGACCAGACTCATCAATGGTCTGAAGGAGAGAAAATCTGTGGCTGAAATGGTAGCTGTGAGAGGTATGATTGCATTGGTCTTTAATTATTCATTTGAAGTTTGTCTGCAGTGTCGAACCTCCCATTACCTCTGTCTTTACTCTCAGAGAACGGTGATCTCCGCCAGCAGCTGGCCGCTCTGTCCGTTGGTCAGAAGCTGAAGCTGACTGTAGACACTGCGAAGGACTGTGCTGCCACCTTTAAGTCTGATGATTTGGCCGGTGCTACCATACTAGCCACCAAGCACCATGTCATGGGTATGTATTTAAACAGTAAAATGTTTCATTTATTTCACTGCGATAGTCACTCCATGTTGTCTTTTAAAGGGGTGATTGAGTGTTTATATAGGGTATTATACACTGTTCCTTAAGGTCTCCTAATAGGGTATGTAATATTGGTTGGGCTGAAAATTGCAGACACTGCAAAGTTATACATTGTCGGGCCATTTCGTTATTAAATTCACTTCTGAGACTTTTTTTAATTGATGGCTAATTTCAAATTTGGTTAAACGTGTCGGACTTTAGCTAGGAGCTCCACACAGTCTGACGAGAAAGCGGAAACCTCCATACCCAGTTAAAGTCACCGTTTCCCTGGGTACTGGACTACTGGAATACTCAAAGCCCCGTGGAGCTGGCTGGCTGCCAGCTGCCGGCATAACTTGAGTAGCTATATTTACAGTTTTGAATTTCGTCACGCCACTTGTATAACATCTACCCCATGGTCTTATAAAGCTAACTATGGTGTCCGATTTCAATTTAAGGAATTTGTGTTAACATTAGGGATTTCGTTAGCTGCTACTGTCCCTTCTAGCTGCAGGCCCTGGAGCTCCATCAGGGCCTCGGCATTTGGTAGTCCAGTAACCCAGAACCGGTGACTTTGCGCGGGTATGGAGCGCCGCGGGCTTCCCTTCGTGACGGAGATCCAGCTAGCTCACAGCGAGTCTATGAAGTAGGACACGCCGGGCGGCGAGGCAGCACCGGCCGCTGTCACGTAGCCTGCTGAGCTCCTGCTGAATTGCGACACACAGTCGGACAAAATTTGCAATTAGCCATCAATTTTCGCAAAACGGCCCATATTTGACCTCTACATAGTTGATTTTCTCGCATAAAAAAGTCTCAGAAGTGAATTTAGTGATAAAATAGCCAATTAACAATGTTTACAATGTCTGAGATCTGCGCGACCTATTCAGAAGACTAAGCTGACCTCAGATCAGTGGTGTAGCCTATGTAAATGTTTGGGCGTGACAAAGAGAGACTAGAGCCAAATGAGGAGGAGCCGCCGAGTTGACGTCAACTAGGCGGCTTGTTGAGATTTGCCCGTTTTTTAAGAGGCAGTTTCAAATTGTGAGATTTGCAGAGGAAAGAGGTGTCAATGGGATTTTGAGGTCCTAGTTACCCACTAAACTGTCATTATTCAACTATGACAAGGTAAAATCAGTTTTGCATTCAATCACCCCTTTAAGTATTGCACCTCCATAAAGTTAAAGGACTTGGAAGAGGCAGATATAAGAGACTGGTCAGATTTGATGCAGCTGAGGCTCTCTAGTATGGGTCAAACTCCAAAAACACTGGATCCTACTAGGGCTGCTCAATTATGGCAAAAAATAATAATCATTTCAGTCAATATTGAAATCACAATAATTTAACGCGATTACCCGTTGACTTCTGGAAAGATGTTGCAATTATTGAACTTAAACAGTGAAAAAATACGTTTCCTATTTAAACTTAATTTTTTTCATTCAGAACACAAGAGAAAATAAGAGTTTACTTGCAAAACTTATTGAGCGAAATAATTGTTTTTCTCGATTATTCTGTTTTTGTGGTCATTGGGAGCCAAAATCATAATAAAAAATTTTGATTAATTGCACAGCCCTAGATCCTACATTTCCCGTAATGAAATGGCATCTTTTAGACTTTTCCTGACTGGTATACGTCCGCGTCAAGTGATGACATGTGACTTTAGAGAGCTCCCTCCATTGCCACAGAGGACATTATAGAACTGTTACTGTCACAGGCTGAGTAGTACTTACCATGTCTGCTAAGCGGATCTCCATGTGTAAAATCGGCGGAGTGGCCCTTTAATTCCGAAGCTATGGGGCTCCCCATGAAGTAAACTCTATCAGTAGCATATTCATTTTTATATATATTTTTCAAAATCACTTCATGTAAGCGATGATGATTTTCTGTTGGCTGCTCCAGGTGTTAATTTGACCCCAGGACAGAAAGCTACTGCGGTCATCCTCCGTGTTGACGTCCTGTCGTCATGTGTCCATGTGTCCCTCCTTCCCAAGCTGGTGGCGAAGAAGAAATCTGTGAGTGTTACTTTTCCCAATGCCATTTTGGTGTTTTTAAAACAATGACAGTGTTCTGACTTTTAATTTACTGTGTGTGGGAAGTTTGACTGAACGCGCATTTTCCAACCCTGCTTTCTCTGGAGCAGCCTGATATCGCACGTTTTCACACATATGTAGATGGTATATATTACATATGAGGGCACTCATACAGAGTCACATTATAATCATTTAATGTAGGTATTGACCTATTCGTATGTGTGCGTTTCCATTCGTATTTTACAGTTAGCTGAAGGAACAAAGTACACAGCAATGGTGCAGCACATCGACGGAGACTTTGCCATCATCTCGCTGGAAGACACGGCACAGCTGACTGTGATCCAAATCAGCAGCCACCTGAATGAGACGTTTCTGTCCGAGTCAGAGAAGCTGAAGGCGGGGATGTGTTTGGCCGTCGAGGTCATAGAACCCAGCTGTCAGGAACTGCAGGGGCTCTCCCTGGTGTCGTGGCAGCGCACCGCACCAAACCGACAGCGCACCACCTCGGAAAATCAGACGAGCTCTAAGGGTTACTGCTTTGGTGACATCGTGCGGGGTAAAGTACGGACCGTGAAGCCCACCTCCCTTCAGGTCACACTAGAGGATGGAAGCACTGGCAGCGTGCACGTGTCTGAGGTGGTGGAGGGTGCAGATGTGTGTCAGGGATCGTTCCCCACTGCCTCTGTTAAAGTGGGCAGTACGGTCACCGCCAGGGTCATCGGAGGGCGAGAAGCCTCCAGTCACAGGTAAAGACTGCTGGAGGGTCTCATTTTACATCTTACGTTTTGGAATAGATTATTATTAAACTATTTGTTAAATTGTATTGAACTTGAAATTAATCTCAACGGTTTTATTTCAGATACTTGCCCTTCTCCCATCCCAAATTTACATACACCATTCCTGAGCTCACTCTCATACCCAGGTAATTGTATAGTACAGTTCATTGAACATTATCATGATCATATACTGCATGATAACCTGAATATTGTTTAATCCTAAAGTAAAGTAGTACATTTACAGCGTTCTCAATTTCATTCTGACATTTTTGTCTGCTTTTTTATTTTTATATTATTAGAGATGTGTATTTTTATATCTGTTCTCAATCCACTCAGATTTTGTGGTTTGTCAGTTTCTTATTTGTTTCTCTTTCTGTTTCCTCTCTGTAGTAAACTTGATAAGTGTCCAGATCTCAAAGCAGTTACAGTAAAAGAAAAAATAAACCGCTATAAGGTCGGGGAAGAAGTGACATGCTTTGTATCAAAGGTAAGTTTGGGAAATCATAATAGCTTGCAGTAGCTTGCTTCATTTTGTTTCCCCGGCAGTCTCCACAAAAATACATTTTACATTGATTTTATAAGTTGACAAATCAAAAATAAATCCCAAACAACTTTGGAGGTTGTTGGAGTAGAGGCTTTCAGTGTGTTCATGCTTCTGACCCCAGTTTAATCCAGTGAGGAAGATTTTGGAGGTCACCACTGATCCTTGTGTTACTGGGACAGTTGAACTGCTGGCCATGATCACCGACCCAAAAGTAAGTTTATAATATTTCAACGGCATGAATATGGGATCATTTTTAACAGTCTAAGGTTATTATAGCTTATGAGAAAAGATTAGATCAACCTTTGTTTCAAACAGTTGTGATTGTTTAAATTCTGCTCATTTTCAGGAGGCCAGCCACCCAGAGAAGCTGTACAAGCTGGGCCAGGCAGTCCATGCCAAAGTGGTAGAAGTGATCTCCAAACCTCAACGCTTTATGCTGTCACTCACAGGTAGGAGAAGCTCAGACTGTTTTCATGTTTACGGTTTGTAATCGTCACGTTATACATGCCGTTTCCTTTCTTTGTTGGCTGTTACTACTTTTGTAGTCTCGCATTGCCAGACCTTCCTCCACAGCGCCACGGCGGAGGGTCTGGCGAGTCCACACAGCATTCCGGGATGGGAGAAAAACGTGCTCTGGTTTATTGGCATTTCTTTAAAGCAATCGCAATCATCTTGGGCGGCGCTAAGCGCCATACAGAACAACGGCGCCTCTGCAAAATGGCCTCGGGGAAGGAACTTGTTTAGGTGGAACGTTCAAAGGTTGTTTTAGTCGTGCAACAGAAAATCAGATAGTCTAGCTAGCTGTCTTGATTTACCCTGCAGAGATCGGAGAAAAGGTTAACCATAGTCCGCATAAATCGACAGGAGTTTAAAATGCCAACACAAAGAGAGCCCAAGGCAACAGCCTAAATGAGGGACATCCGGCGGAATTTCTGGCGGCACAGGAGCAATCTTGGAAGTGGAACGTCCTTTATATAGACTACTACTTTTGTAATCCCTAGCCCTATCTCTTGCATCAGATTGTTTATCACATGCAACAATTAAATCTGATTCTTTTGTTTTCCAGGTGTCCATAAACTGGAGAAATACAGTGTAGCTTTGGGGATGGTGACTAATATTCAGCCACAAGTTGGCCTCCTGGTCAAACTTCCCTTTGGCGGCATGGGAACTGTTGATGTCACTGACCTGGCTGATGCCTACAGGCCAAACCCCCTGGACGGGTACAGCAAGGATAAGCTGCTCAGGTCAGTAGATGCAGCAGTGACCTGTGGCTGAAAAAATGCCTTTTTAATATGTACTGCACATGGTCTGAGGCACAGTTAGATAGGGCTGTACCCGACTTAGACTTTTGTCAGTCGAATCTGATTTGGTCGTTCAATACGAATATTTGACGTGAACACTTTATTGAGCTGCCAGACGTTCAGGCTGACAAAGACGTTCACGCAATAAAGTAAACAAGCCAAGTCAGCCGTCCGGGCTAATGTTTGCTAACTACTGTAGCCAAGGGTAATAAAGCAAAAACACAGAGGCTCCGTAATCAAAACCAGTGCAAACCAAGACAGCCCACACACTTTTGTTAACTCCCATACTGACTACAGCAGCGTAACGCTACAGCTTCACTTCTTCCGTTTCTACCCTTCACAATAAAAGCCCAACCTAAATTCCCTCAAAGCGTTTTGATAAGAGAATGCAATAAATTATGTTTTATTTCAATTACAAAATGTGATTAATGGCTATTTAGTCCGTGAACCTAAAAGAATCGAAGGTTTAGGCCAATGTTGGAATCTTTAGCGCCTTATTGTCAAAGTTGTTGTAAACATTGATTTTCCCGCTTACCCAATACATTTATGGGCAACTGCTGGCGCACAATATCAACTCTCAGCTGCTCCAATTTAAACATTTTTGATACCACTATCAGAGTTCAAACCCCATTTTGATAATTTTGAAGTGTAGAGTTTATGTTTTGCCTCCTCTTTTGCCTCAGGTTTTTCCTTTTTGGGGAAGAGAAAGGCAAGTGGCATTTGTCCCTACGTCCATCAAGGTATGATCGAGTTTCGTTGGATTTGTGAGTTTGTGTAACAAATGCAGACGCGTATCTTTATTACAACATGTGGTTGGCCGTAACTTTGCTCTTCCAGGCTGAACCCACAGCAGGCCAAGCCAGCAAAGGACCCAGAAGTTTTGTCTGTAGACCAACTGAAGGCAGGCCAGATCATCAGAGGCTACGTCAAGTCCGTGGGAGAGCAGGGGGTCTTCATCAGGTAACTGAGAAATTCACACAGCACTATTAAACCATCTAAACTCCAAATGAACAACATGCTCCATATTTCTCTGGGCAATGTAGTTATTTCAGTAATTATCATACTTGTTATTTCACATTTGTTTTCCAGGTTGTCAAGAAGCATCACAGGAAGAGCCCAACTTCAGCAGTCCACTAAGTACTTTGTTAACCACCACAAAGTCCTCTCTGAGCGCCTGACTCCCAACACCCTGCTCTCTACCAAGATCCTCAGGTAAAAAAAAAAAGAAAATATATATATATATATATATATATATATGTGCGATATAGATGGTGTTTAAAAATAATAAGTCATCATACCAAACATAAGAAATCGATTTGGACAAACGGGAAGAATCTAGCACCATAATGCTGATGGTGTCTTTACAATCCTGCCCCGTACAGCTTTAGGTAATCACCATTTATAGAATCGATGCTGCCATCGTCTCATTTTCAGTCTGCGGCGCTTTCTATTCTTGTCCACAGTATTGACAAAGAGGAGGAGTTGGTCCACCTCTCGCTGCTCCCAGAGGACACCGGGAAGCCAGACGTCCTTCCAGAGTCTCTCGGTCTGCCGCTGCGTCTCTTCGGAGAGGAGAAGAAGGAACATGACACTAAGAAGAAGATGAAACGTGCAGCGTCTGAGAGCGAGCAGGTGACAAACGGCTTCACTTTCCTCTCTCTCTCTCTCGCATCAAGCTTTCCTTTCTCCCTCCCTGCTTTTGACATCGAAGTAAACACGTTGTAAATGAGTCACTTCTCAGTCTTAAGTGTGCTGTGGTTAAGGAGGTGACTCCACATACTGTAGCTCAATCACCATCTCCAGTTCTCACTCATTGTCCTTTGGTCTCTCAGTAGTCTGTATTGACGACAGTTCATTTACGGGATAGTTGCGGGGCTGCCGGAATTTCCGCCGGATGTCCCTCACTTTCCGCTTTCTTTGATGTAACTTTAAACTCTGAGCACCCCTGAGCAACAGTACATGCTGACAATGGCAAGTTTTTAAAGGAAAATTTGGCTCGTGCAACAAGGCAGGCCTGTTTGTTTCATTCAGGGAAAGATTGTAAAGATTTACAGAGGTTATTTTTACGCCATTTACTCTCTAACTGGGATGTCTATTGCCGGGGGTTTGCTATGGACAAAATACACACGGCGATACACTGGTATAGCTCGTGTTACTGTACTGTGTGAACCGTTAAGTTCATTTAATATTGTATGTGGCGTTTTCTTTTGCGGGGTGCAATTGTTCCACCAAAACAAGGTCCTTCCTGAGACCATTTTGCAGATACACGGTCGCTGCCTCCGGAGCTTAGCGCCACCCAAGATGATTGTGATTGGTTTAAGAAATGCAAACAACCCATGACCGTTTTTTCTGCTATCCAGGAATGTTGTGTGGAAGGGCCAGACCTTCCTCTTGTTGTGATAGGTCTGGCGATGCGAGACTCGGTAATAAATGAGGCATTGTTTTTAGCCTCAGTTAAAACTCTCTGCCTACTCTGCAGCTTTGATTGCAGGCAGATGGTCACTGAAGCACTTGTGTTGCAGTTTATTTAATCATTGATGGTATTGTTTTACTGTGGTTTCATTTGCCAGAAACAAAAAGAGTCCCAGGTCCCCAAGAAGAAGAAAACCAAGAAAGCAAAGACTGACGACAGTGACAGCGGAGTGGAGGTGTACTTTAGAGAAGAGGAAGACAAGGAAGTTGAAGAAGAACCCACATCTAATTCTGTAAAAGTAAGCAAATAAACTGCTGCTTAGGAATTTTTTATTTTTTTTGTTCATACAAATTTTCATAAACTTGGTACTGTAATATCATTATCCAGAACCTAAAATAAATAAACATCCACCTCCTCGCTCAGCAGGTGACGCACAGCTCAGCGGATCCATGCAGGCTGCAGGTGGCAACAGGTTTCTCCTGGGACGTGGGACTGAGCTCCCTGAAGCCTGCCTCTGCAGCGCAGGAGGGGGACTCCAGTGATGGAGAGGACCAAGATGGAAGCAGCAAGGTGAGCTGACCATAAAGATGCATGTATTCAACTCACTCATCACACACCTCTTCAGATTAGCCTTCCGCCTACAACAGTCTCACATATTATCCACCGTTAGTTGCCGGATTTTATTGTTTCGCCTGCTTTTTACACGCTTGTTTTTATGTGTTGGTTTCATTGCTTCATGTGTTTTGAATGTGCTAAATGTGCTGCTTTTACTCCCGGTTTCTGTGGGGTCTTAAAGGTGCTGTAGGTAGGATTGTGATCCAGGCTTTAGCCAAAGAAAGAAGAGCAAGAATTTGAACATCAACAACCTCTCTCTCCCCCCTCTTTCTGCTGAAGCCCAAACGGTCTCCTAAGCCCCTCCCCCCACAAGGGAGAATGAATGCGTGTGCATGAGCAGTGATTGACACGCAGTTAGACCCCCTGCAAAACAGTGACTAACGTTTCAATGTAGAGTTACATCTTCATCAGAGTCCTTGTCAAGGACGTTAGTCACTGTTTTGCACCTTAAGTAATAAAACCATCAAGTAAGAAGACGTCTGTGTTGCACCGGCTATCTTTTGTTACTTTATTTAGTTTTATAAGTCTTACCTACTGCATCTTTAAAAAGGTCTAAAATTTCAAAAATGTTGTGTTCTAGGTCTTAAATAATTTTAAACAGGTCTTAATTTTCTTACGTCAATGTAACGCTACCTCTTATGCTCATTGAAATGTTCCCGCAGCGCTTTCGAATGTTTGGTTGTTTTTTTTTTTCTGTGGTGTTGTAGTTCTTTCTGTCGTTAGTCCAAATATTTAATTCGCTGTATTACGACTACAAATGAGACCAACATGCAACTTGTATGGCAGCCAATCTAGACACCAGTCCTATAATGCCAATGAGGTAAATCATGGAATTGTTTTCACGGACTCTGACATCTGACTCTTATTTTTTTTATATGCAGTTTAAAGATTATCTCTAGAAGTCTTTGTAATTTAGGACTTCTTCTGTTTCCTTATCTGTATTTAAATGTTTTCCACCATCACTACTCATCTTCTTTCCTGTCTTTGGCCTTGGGGCGCACCGCTGTACTCCACCAGCCCCAGAAAAAGTCTCGTCATGAACTTGAGCAAGAGAAAAAGGCCGCAGAGAAGGCCCTGGTACAGCGTGAGACTGAGCTGATGGATCCGAGCCTGCGACCCCAGGACGCAGCCGCCTTTGAGCGCCTGCTCCTCGCTTCACCCAACAGCTCACTGCTTTGGCTCCAGTACATGGCTCACCATCTACAGGCCACCCAGATCGAGCAGGCCCGCGCTGTGGCCGAGAGGGCCATCAAGACCATCTCCTTTAGGTGATTTGAATTTTAGATACACTTTTTAAGCTAATCCACTGTGTCTACATTTATTTTAACAGATCACCAAAAGGCAGCAGAAAGATGCACAAAAAAAGTTTCAAACTAACAATCAAATAAAACAACATATAAATAGGACTATTCTTTTTAAATTCACGTTTGTCATGTATTTTAGTTGACCTAAATCTTTGTATCATCCCTAATGAATAATAGTATCTGTTGTTGAAATAGGATGTGCTGAAAGGTTTTTACTTTGTTTACATACATGTTTGTGTCGATCGATAAAGGCACATTTTAACAGATGATTGTCCTGTGTCCATCCAGGGAAGAGCAAGAGAAGCTGAATGTGTGGGTGGCCCTGCTGAACCTGGAGAACATGTACGGCACTGAGGAGAGCCTGAAGAAAGTGTTTGAGCGGGCGCTGCAGTTCTGCGAGCCCATGCCTGTGTACCAGCAGCTGGCTGACATCTACGCAAAGTCCGACAAAACCAAGGTACGATCTACTTTTAAATACTCCATACCATACTCGCCCGAGCTTTCCCTACTTTATACTTCATGCCCATTTGTTGAGACTGATGCTAAAATGCTGCGTTCTGGATCCACTTACATCTGCTTTAGGGTTTAATCCCCGGAGACGGGATTCCTGGGAAATCTGATCAAGACCATTTCCCAATTCCCGGGAACGGTTATGACGGAAAATTTAAAAAAACCGCAAAGAGTGCGCGTCTCTTGTTGTCATACGGTAACGTTGATGCAGGCGACGGTACCGTAGCTATGGTAATACAGGCTCAGTTAATTCATTCACCTGCAACAGTTGTTTGAAGCTCTTAGTAGGCGGCTACATATATGGAAAAGAAAAACACATAACCCTAAAATTCTAACAAAAGGTTTCTCAGCTGGTTTTTGTAGTATTAGGTGTCCTTAATAACATACAAAAAATTTACCAAAGTTTGACCACTAGAAAGGTGTAATTTTCAAGATGGTGTCCAAGATGGGCAGAACATCCTTAAAAAAATCTTAAGTCCTTCAATATTTGACCTAGCCAAGTAATCTTGGTGTCTAACCCCATGTTGTCTGGGTCTATGAATCCATTGGACTTGTCTAATTTGCACTGACATGATTACATACTTATGGAATACATGATTTTGTGAGATTACTGTAAGGTTGTTTGGGGTAAACCAGAGATGTAAACGGTTTAGCCTATGTCATGTAACTCCTACTCAGTATGTGTTTTTGGACATACCCTTTTTTTTGCTTAAAAACAGACTTGACATTAAATGTCTTGACAGGCCCAGTACTGGATTCCATCAGGATGGTTTTCACTGGAAGAGGTAATGAGCTATTAGCTCTGCTCATTTCCTGCAGCCCTGTTCGTAGGCAAGGAAATCTTCTGTAAAGCCAACAAGCCGCAACTACCACAGGCAGTCACTGAGTTCTTAAGCAAGAAATCTAACAAAACTGTGCTGGATTCCATCCCACCAACTGAGTATTATGTTCTTGACGGTGTCTCCCTGGTTCACCGCTTGGCATGGAAAAAGGGTGACAGTTACGGTGCCATTGCACAGTCATATGCAGTAGACTGCAAGTAGAATCAATAGTGCATACATTTTGCAGCAATTATCTATACTTTCTACTCCACTACATTTCTACAACGTTACACATTTGTCTCACTAGTGAAGTTTGGTTGCCATAGATATGGGGCACCGCCGATCCGTCATCGGCTTCCAAGCCAGCTCCGGTGCTCCAGAGCCCGCTGACTCTTGGTAATACAGCCTCCGGTAAAAGTGAAAATGAAATTTTTTTATTATTATTATTCCCGTTTTTTAAATCATAGTTGCCATCTATTTCTGTCCACAGAGTTGTTTTCTTCTCTGCCAGGCTTCTTAAGATGTGTTCTTTATTTGGCTGGACCTCTTCACATCCGCTCCCTATTTTCCGCTGCTTCACACACATTATTTGCTTACGCTCCCATGGTTAAAGGAAATAAACCATATGTCTTAAAATACATCCGTGAATAAAACCAACCGCATTCCGATTCTAACAACATATTTCCGTTTTATGCTGGTTAGGATAGGAACTTCTTTTAAAAGCCAGGCCTTGTTTGTGGTAGTGGATGGTATGGATACTGTAGTATGCGACTGACGCACGCACACACACGGTGGATGCAGGAAAAAACGCAGATGAGACGACAGATGACCTAAAGTGTGTGTGTGTGTGTGTGTGTGTGTGTGTGTGTGTGTGTGTGTGTGTGTGTGTGTGTGTGTGTGTGTGTGTGTGTGTGTGTGTGTGTGTGTGTGTGTGTGTGTGTGAGAGATATGTTCATATTTGATTCATTCAATAAATTATTTTTTGTCTTACATCCCCCAGCCATTTTCATATTATACCAACATTTGCAGCATCCTGAGCCTTTTTGGTAAGGTTCCTAGGAAATCACAGCCCCGAGTAATTAATAGTAATAATTATTATTCTCCCCAAAACAAATTTACTTTTTGTTTTTTAAATAACTATACACAAAATAACAAAACTTTTTTTTGCAACTTTCACGGTCTTCTGCAACTTCATTGCAACAAACGTACAAAAGACATTCCAACACACAAGGGACTGCCCTTGTGTGTTTTTTTTTCATGTTATGGTGCACATTCACCAGTGTTTTTTTGTTGTGGAGCGCGTAGGCTACTCCTGATTCTGGCATTCATCTCTTATATGCTGTGTCTCTATGATCCTGTCCTATTCATGGTAGCCTACTTGTGGACATTGCTCCGTCATCACATGCTGTAGTACGGGGGCCCGCCTTAATAATCCTGCATAGGGGCCCGGTGTTGGCTCGTTACGCCACTGCGGTCAGGTGATGCGTTTTGATTAGCGTGTAAATGGATGCTGAAGAGGTGAAACAGAGGCTGGCCTCTGGAGGACTTATTTTATTTCTTTGTTTCAACTTCCAAGTGGCCTATAGCCTACGTTAGTCACGAATAAATGTATAAATGACTAATTCTTGACGAAAGACAAAAGAGCGTGCGTGCGGCGCAGTCTCTTTTTTTTCTTTCTCTCCCCTTTCCGCCGAGTGGTGTGTGTGCCCGCTCGCTGTGTGAAGCGCGTGTCCGCGCTATTCTCCGGCCTTTTGTACAATCGGCTGTAAACTGGTTCGGGCTTTTAAAAAGCTGTCAATCAAAATGTACTTGTCGGGCTCTGGCCGAATTCTGTCGGGCTCGGTCTTTTTTCGGGCCGAACTTTTAAGGCCCGATTACAGCTCTAATATGGACTACCATGCATGCCTGCTTGTGGACCATGTCAAGTTGGGAAATGTGAGAATCCCTATAATCACCTCTATGGGAGGAAGAGTGTGACGACTAATGGGAAGGTCACAGTGCAAAAAAGTATAAAAAATAAACCAGAATAAGAGGAAACAGCTGAAGAAAATAGAATAAGATATGTATAAATAAGAAAAGTATTAAAGTATAAAAAACCAAAAGGGAAAAAAAACAAAACGCATTATAAAAAATATTTAAAAATCTGTAAAAAAAGAATTCAATAAAAGGGGTTAGCGGTACCCTGTTTTGACTAATTTTACAGTACCACACAGTTCTAATGAATTTATTCAAACGATATGAGGAGGAGGAGAAATATGCAATAACTTAAGGGAAATTGTATTATTAAATTGTATGTAATTGTATTCACCCTTATTTTTCACACAAATGTTTGTAACCAATTGCTTTAATATAAAATTGTACTTTTAATCACTTATCTATCATGCAAAAAACATGCTAATTAAAATATTAGATGGCCAAAACATGTAACAGGCACCAGTATTCCTGGTCTAGGAGGAATACAAAGGAGTAATGGTCCTTTTAAGGACCTGATGGCCGCCATTTTGAAAATGGGGCCTTTCTTGGAGTCAAACTTTGGTAAACTTTTAGTATGTTTTTAAGTACATCTGATACTACTGTAAACCACCGAGAAATATTTTGTTAGAATTTTTTTGGGGTCAAGCCATATTTGCAGCTAACTATAGTACTATTCAGGCTACATCCGTGGAGGTGGAGAGAGAGCGTTTTCTGCGGCCAAAATTCAACGCTCTCGGCTTCTTGAAAGCACACTTCCAGAAGAAAAAGGAAGAAGGGCAGGGTGAGAATGCATTGTAAACTAAAAAAAAATTTAGCCTAAGTTGTCACGAGTTCAATGCAATGCTGATATTGTGAGTGTTTAGGCATTTGGCATTCTTTTCAATTCAGTTTTACATAGACCTATGGCCCTGTCTTTTTGCAGTGCACAGTTGTACATTTCTGTGGGTCGTTTTCTTTAATTTAGTTGAACTTGTATGTGTTTAAAAGAGAAATATGCCTGCCCTGCCCTAATAAAGAAATATTTGGTAACTTCGAGTGATTATACACGTTTGCAGCCGCTTACAAATCTCAACAGCCGCAGAATGGATTTCGTTTAACAGAATGCTTTAGGAATCCTTCAATGGTTTACTTTAGCAGATTTTGTTAGTTTTTATAATGGAGTTCTGTAAAATATTGGTTTTATAAAAGTTGCCTAGATTTTCAGAAGACAAGTCACAGACAGTCCACCTGGATTCCCGGAAAATGGGTCGTCTTTTCCCGGGATGTGATTCATCTAATTTTCGGGAAAAAAATATTAAACCCTAATCTGCATGTCTCTGTTTCTGTGTGACTCGTGTTTGTGTCCAGGAGGCGGAGGGCCTGTATAAGACGATGGTAAAGCGTTTCCGTCAGAACAAGGCAGTGTGGCTGAGCTACGGGACCTTCCTGCTCCAGCAGGGTCAAAGTGACACTGCCAGTGCTCTCCTGCAGAGGGCGCTCAAGAGTCTGCCCTCCAAAGAAAGTAAGATGGCCTGCCCAAACACTGGAGACATAATGTCACAAAACAGTTTTGATGTTTATTTGTATTTTTGAACTGTACACCGCCATTGACTGAAACGTGTGTGTGTGTGTGTGTGTGTGTTCCGATTCTGTCTCCCCAGCTGTGCATCTCCACAGGTTTTAACCTTTATGTATTGTCACGCTTCCTCTCAGGTGTGGATGTGATTGCCAAGTTCGCTCAGCTGGAGTTCCGTTATGGTGATTCAGAGAAAGGTCGCACCATGTTTGACAAAGTCCTTACGAGCTACCCGAAACGCACAGACCTCTGGTCCGTCTTTATCGACCTTATGGTCAAACATGGATCACAGAAGGAAGTTAGGTGAGTAAAAGCCCTTACTTTGTTTTCTGACTCCCCATTGTCACTTTTAACACATTTAGTTTTTTTCCTTGTAGCTTTTCTGTTCACATATCGGGAAATATTTGCTAAAATATGCAATACCATGTAAACTAATCAATCATAGTGGTTTACATGCGTAAAACTGAAAATGTTAGTGAGCTGGTTAAATACTAGTGCGTCATGTTTGTTTTCCAACTTCCTGTCTCCTGCAGGGCGCTCTTTGATCGCGTGATCCACCTGAGTGTTTCAGTAAAAAAGATCAAGTTCTTCTTCAAGCGTTACTTGGAGTACGAGAAGAAGCACGGCACTCCACAGAGCATCCAAGCAGTCAAGGAGAAGGCCATGGAATTTGTGGAAGCTAAAGGCACAGAGGCTGCCAACTAATGACCTAATACACCCATTGTGTATGTGTGTGGACTGCAGTGTGCTGACACTGCTGTTAGGAAGCAAGTTTGTGGCTCCAGATGCTCATACAGGTTCCTCAAAATGATTGCTTTTTTATTGTTGTGGACTGGGGACCTCTGAACCTGAAAGTCAAACCTTTGTAATTATCTATAAATGTTAAAAAAAATAAAATATTACTGCATATTTGAATGGATTTATTCTTTTTCAAATGTGTGGTAGCATTTTCTATTAATCTGGCCGGCCTTTCAATAAATCCAACACCATTACAATACATTACGTGACGTTTTATTTAAAAGCAACAAATACAAAATAACAATATATAGGGACATGTTTACATACAATACATACAGGCAAGACTAGTTTCCTATCAGTCTTCTTTTAAAAGGAAAAGGCATGGGACACAATCGGTAACAATATTGTCTACTTAAATCGGTTGTAATCCTGCTGGTCTTTGTTTCAGCCGGAGGTTGTTGCTACCTCTGACTGCTGGAGCGTTTCACCTACATTGGCAGTATTGAAGATGCATGTGTGGCACAGGGTTATAGGGTGACTGACATGGTCTGTGCTGGCTGTATTGGTAACACCCCTGAGATATTAGAGGTATCCATACTGATCCAGTACGCTAATGTCCTGCTCAATGCCTGCGGTGTTTGTCTCTGGCAGTGCCGCACTAGTCGTCCAGTGACAGTGGCAATGATATCCTGCTCTCTAATGTGGCTCCTTTTTTCCTGTCATGTTTTTGGTGAACAGTGCAATATGGAAGTAGAACTAGGAGCATTTTATTATGAAAAGATCCTATTCATCCACCTACTCCCTGACTGATCTAACCAAGTCATTTTGGTGCTGTCAATAACCAATTCCCATCAAGGCATATTGCTCAAAGGTCAGCAGCAGGGCGACCACTTGGGATCATTATCAACATTTCCTGTGAGATGTCTTTAAGATGACCACTGTCCATCATCCCTAGTGTATTTAATGTGTGTGTTTTCTGTAAGGGGAGTCAGGTTGCTTCTTTCCCAGCTCCCTCACACCTCCTCCGGATCCATTGGACCCTCAGCACCCTGGGGAGTATCAGTGTGGAGCCGGAGGATGGGTTTGTTACACATGGGGCACACGCTGCGGATCTCCAGCCACTTAAGCAGGCACCTGACAGGACCAAAACAGGAACGGTTAGCTTAATACAATGACAACCGAATCTAATTTAACAGGAACAACTCCGGAGACAAACATCTGGAATCATGATTTAGTGCTTTCTGAAGCAGTAAGAAATGGAAACCATCACTAATTTTATGGAAGTTTAGTCCAAAATGTGAAAATAAAGTGTGTTATATCTGGGTTTTGCTCTCACGTTTTTACATTAGCATGCGATTAGGAGCACAATAGTACTAATAATAGAATTATTAAGGTGCATTATGTAAATCTTCAAAAGGGCTAGAAGAAGTGGTTAAACACTGACTTTTTTCAACCTAACAATTGGGTGAAAATGTTTCGGTGTCTTTGAAGATGCAAAGATACTGCTTTGTCCAAATCAGCATAATGGAATAGTAAGACAAAAAAATGTTGAGCTTAGAATATATCCCTGCGGTGCCTGAATTGGACCAGAAAAGGTGCCAGTACCTTCATTCAGCAGTTGCATGACATGATCATTGCAAGTGTCTTGGATATATTTATATTTGTGTAGCTATATTTTGTAGGGGTGACCCTACTAGTCTCCAACTAGTAGACTATTCGATAGATCTAAGGCAACTGATTCGACTGCCAATCTCGAATCATCAGCATCTGAAAATGTAATGAAACAAAGGATCAATCCATTCGGGCTATATGAGGATGCTGAATGTTATATGTTGATGTCCATTTAATTGCTTGGTTTCTCCCAATAAAGCATGATAAATAGCCTATTTTAGTATAAATATCTGCCTATTAATAATACTGTTAACGTTAATAAACAATTAGAACTAAGGGTAGGCCTACTCATCGGAATCAGAAAGGGTTTTATTGCCAAGTACATTTTTAACACATACAAGGAATTTCTTTAGGTGTTGTTGACACAAAAATTACAGTTACAGTACTCAGTACTGGCCATGGATGTATTAAGAGAACGTACTGGCCCATTTCAGGCAAGGTATCCATGTTACTAACATGCTTTTAGAATCATAGTATCAAATATTAGAATATTGATACCACTGGCAAGGTTACAGCCAGAAGCTAGTTAGCTTAGCTCGCTGGGAAACACGAGGACACGGCTCATCTGGGTCTGTCCAAAGCATAAAGGCAAGAAAACCCACTTGCCAGCACCTCTAAAGCTAATTAATTAACTTGTTATATATCGTTTGTTTAGTCCTTACAAAACCCGGGGTGTAAATGGACAAGTTGTAGTTTTGTGCTGGCCTATTTCTTGGCTGGGCGCAGTAACTTCTTGGAGTGTCGTCGACGTCCCCTTGATGTTGCCACTGGCAACCAGCGAAGGCTCCAGGTAGGTTAGCTAAGCTAGCTAGCTAACAATTTAGCTACTGTCTGTAGCTTCATATTTATAGACATGAGAATGGCATCTTTCTACTCATCCAACTTTTGACCACTAAGCGAACGAGCATATTTCTTCTTTCTATTTATAATTTCTAGTTAAGTAATACTCACTTCTTGTGAAATGCATGTGAGCATGAACACACTCCCAGTTCATCTCTGGTCCTGAATTCTTCCAGACACACCGCACAGGTTTGCTGCAAGAACAAAAACAACAGCAAGGTTAGTTTATGTGTGATTTGATTTTTGTTTTTGTGTGTGGCTCCATCTCTGTTCAAAAGTAGATTTGTATCTCATTACAGCCATTTGAGCTGGACAGTCATCTGATCTGACCTAGATTTAGAGCAGGGGTGTCAAACTCAACTTCACTAAGGGCCACACTGAAAAATGAGAATCACATCAAGGGCCAGCCATGTAAAGTTTATTGACATGCTTTTATTTCATCAAAAAAGTATTCATCAAATAGTATTATTGCATGTCTCATATAGTCTTCTCACTTACAATTAAGTCGTCATAAAGCCCTAAAAAAAAATCCTTAGCCATTATAGAGTTTAGCAAATCGAGCAAAACAATGATTAAATTTTTAAAAGCAGCTACCACGCAGCCGACTCACAGCAGCCTGTTTCACAGCCTGCATATACAAACTCTCTGGTTCTGTTGGAATATCTTGAGTTTATCACGTGATCCAGAGTACAAGTTTGTGTTCGGAAATGATGCTTTTACCGTTAACAAGTAACAGGATTATTTCAACCTTTCTTGCACAAAAACGGAGATTGTCATTGAATTGAAAACCGAAAATAACCCCTAACCACCGCTGCCTTGGAAAAGTAATCATTTTAGGAATCGCAAGAAAAAGAGAAGAGATCTTTTTATAATGCATTTTGAATGAGTGCAGTTATTTCTCGAGTCTTAAATTCTGCTACAAATAGAGAGCCAAGCAGGCACTCTGACATTTTTTTTTTTTTAAATGGCTGCATTTGAGATACAATATATTTTCAGGACATCTCCTCTGACTGTGTGCAGCATGTTCACATCCGACAGGAGAAATTGATTGAGTTAACTAACCGAACCCTCCCAGCTCATCATCTGACCTGGCATGGAAGCAGTGTGGGCACAGCTGCTGTTTAGCACAAAGCCATGTACAGAAAGAATTACTTACTCCTAGAAGGCTCAGTTTCTTGCTTGCTCCCTTCAGCACCACCTACAGTTGGAAAAAGGAGGAGAGAAGTATTGTGTCATGTGATGGGTGTGTCAGCACAGTTATGTTGGCAGAAAATCTATGTTGTAAAACAAAACACTTCAACCTAAGCCGAATAAATGTAAAATCAATGTGGGCATAAAAACTAAAAGACTTTTTTTTTTTTAAGATCTAATGATTGTAGTTGGTCCCCAGTGGACTTCTTTAACAAGTTTTGTCTTTAAGCTTTTTGAGTGTTATTTATTTATTATCTGCTCTAACTTTTACAACGTTTTAGACAAGGACATGGTAATAATAATGGTTCAAAATGATGTGAAATTGCATTTCTTTTATTGAAAAATTTAACCTTTAGTGAGGGAGGACCCCTAAACCCTCAAATACGCGCACCTAAGTCTTCCACAAACATAGGGAAAACACTGTACTCTTGTTTGTGGCAACAACACAAAAAAAAATCATTATTAATACAGACAACTGCAGTTCAACCTTCCCCGAAGCTGAAAACATTGCCACCAACCGTGACCACATTGTCACACCCTGCTACCTGCTTACTATATCAGGCCTTTTCACATGGCACTAACAGTTTTGAATCAGAGGGCAGGTAAGGACATATGGATAAAGTCAATGTCATCTATAAAGAGTGGTGTTAGGTTTCACACACTCAGTAGACACAAACAGTGTGAGGACTGTAGTAGTATTTATAACCGGCCTCAGAAGCGGGTGTTACATGTTCACCCATAGTGACATATACTGCAGTGACATACCTCATTGTAGCTGAACTGCTCCCTGGTTCCTTGTTTCAACCTGAGAGAGGCAGAGAGAGAACATCTGTATGGTAGAAGTGACTGTCGTAACAACTGTAACTTAAGTCAGTGGTTCCCAACCTGGCGGTCTGGACCCCTGCTAGGGCTCGCAAGATGAATACAATGTCTTATTTGCACTGCACAGCATGGAATGGCACGGCTCTCCTCTACTCAACCTCAACTGACTCTTTTTTTGGGGGGTTTTCCATTAGCAAAAGTTGTGGATAGTACCTGGTACTTCTTTTGATACCAGGTTCCATGCAGGTTGAGAACCACTGATTGGTCAGAGAGAACCATCATTAGCATGACACAGGACATCCTGCACAAACCCGCCCTTTTTAAATAGCCATGGTAGCGTCAATAGCGACGCAATTTGTTTATATACTCAACCCAGATATTAAAAAAAAATCTAATTATCACAAATTATCAATGTGCAGGCATCGTTGCCGATGTATGTCCAGGGAGTGTCACGTTAAAGATGATGTCACGGCAGGTTAACGTGGCATCGCTTTGGAAATCAGCTGAGAATCCCACCTACACTGAGGGAGTAGGCTACTATGAATACAAAATAGATGCAAGATGATCACCCAGGTAGAAAATAAGAAAATAAATACTTTTCTTTCTTTTCTTTTTTTTTTCATTTATCCAAACTTTGCTTCCTTCTTGTGAATTATTGTTTTGTTTTTCCTCTCCAGGTTTATTTAAATGAAGCAATCTGGGAAGAGAAAATCATTCTTTGACTTAACTGCTCACAACTTATAGACATGCAAGTGGTTATGAGGGAGATATTGCGTAAGAATATTAGGGGGTCACAGGCAAAACAAATATTGGGAACCACTGATTAAGTCATGTGTGTTGTTCATCAAAACTCAGTATATATCTTAATATTAACCAGCACTACACTAGTGGATGAATTGGCACCTGCATACATTTATAGAAACCTTTTGCAATTTATAATTTGATTGATTACATTTGTATTCATATCACTGTACAGCCTAACTGATGCTGGGTTGTTGATGCAAATAACATATGCAGTCATTGCTTTTTTTGGCCACATGGGGGCAGTGCAACAAGCTTTGAATACTATTGAAATATTATTACCTTATGAAGTTGATATCGTGAACATGTTAGCAAACAGTTGCTTATTTAGACGTCCAGCAGATTTGCAGCAAGATTAGCATTTATTTGGAGTCGTGTTTGTGTCCACCTGATGAATGTGAGTCCAATATTCACTCTCCTTATAGCTCTTTGTTGGTCTATAGCTAGCTAGTCAGCTAGTTTGTTGCTAACTTTGTCTGTCTATTGTTTGGTGATGGGCAGGTAGCGTACGTGAGTGTTGATAGAGCGGTTGATACAGTATACAATAGCTTTGCTTTTGCTTTAACATCCATATAAATACTAGCATGCTTGATGCTTTTATTATCATATAGACATTATGTAGCAAATTTGGACTGCATGGCACCACTCCACAAATTTGTATCATGATTGCTGCTATTACCACACGCAGGATCTTATTACCAAGCTAGTTTTGAAAAAACTTCAACCTGCTGTATCAAACTGTGTTGCAATACTTGTTCTAACTGCCAAATGCTCTCCGACCGATTGAACTAATTTCCTTCTTGCTGTAATGTCAGTTCTTTGTTGTACTTTTTGTGCTCTAACCCCACGTTTTTCACGGAGCTACCTTCCTCCTCTTTACCCAGTCCATCTTCCTCCCAAACCTCCCCCACCTACCTGAAAAGGTAGCAGCAGAAGATGAGGCTGAGCATGAAGACGAAGAGGCCGATGCCCAGCACAATGACATACACATTGAGCGGGAGGTGATAGATCTCAGACGTCATGCTGCAGTAGTGTTCAAAGCGCTGACAACCCAAACCACACAGGCATCCTGGCAGGAAGAGTTAATAATTAACTCTAAAACTTGATTTTTTTAATATTTACTTTCCCATAAGAAAATGCCCAAGATCTACAGTATACATTTATTTGCAATGACAGTGCAAGTCTAAATTGGTAGCATAGACTTTCAGCACTGTTATGAGTTCAGAGAACCATTTAAGCTCTCGAGATCTGTGAAAATCATTTTCCTTTGTCAAGGAATGATTATTATTTGCAAGCAGTAATAAATGTATTCAAACTATACAGTGAAGAGAAAGATGAATCATGGCAGAGAAGTAGGAGATTGTTGATCATTAACTACAACATGAATCTACAGAACCACCACAGGCTTTGGGTTATTCTGGCTGCCAACAGACACAAAACCTTACCATAAGTTTGCTTGACAATGAGTATGCGGCACACTGGCTCATCTCCACACAATTAAACAATTGGGGAGGAGTTTGTTTGGGTGCAGGTGTGTCCAGGGAGCTGTGACTGGCACTGTGGTAGCAACTGCGGGCTCATAGGACTCTGCGTTAATTGGCTGTGAACAAGACAAACACGGAGGACAGACGCCACTTCCGCCACACCACCATCTGTTCCACAAACTCTATAGAGCTGACTTTGTGTGTGTGTGACAGCACTGGGGGATGGAAGAGTAGGGGTGTGTGTGTCTGAAGTGTGTGTGTTGCAGGTGCAATATTAAACAGATTGAACTCTGGAGACTAAAGGACCATTTGGTAAAACAATACCAGAGGAAGCCCCACTTCCACACGCCACATGTCTTCCTATTAATTTGCAGCGAGGATGTTCTTTGCCAGCCTCTAAATGTCCATGTGTCTCTCTTTAGAGTGAATCAATGGGTACAGCTTGCGCACTGTGGGGGTGTAGGTTGGATAATTTGACATGGCTGGGTGGTTGGGGGATTTATGGGGGGGTTTAGTGTAGGGAAGACCTAGGGTAGCATAATGACAGATACGACTATGAACCAGGCTTGGATGCACTGCAGACTCAACAGTAACAAAACAAGAATATGGAATAAAGTTAGACTATAAAATATTTTCAGTTTCAGTGGTCATGGCTGTCAAACAAACTTGACCTTGAATTATTATTATTTTATTTTTTTTGAGGCCTCCACTTTCTTAGCAATTGACCATTTCACAAGTACGCCCAATATGTGGTTCTCATAGGCCAGCAACTAAGTAATAGAGTTTATGAGATACAAGTAAGTACATATGCCACTACCTCTTGTGTATTTGGCAAGCAGCAGAGAAATCCACTCACTTACCGTTACACCATCGGAATTGTTGCATGAAATTTGACTCCCAGGGTAGCAGAGGTAAATTCAGGCCCTGTCAGGAGAAGGCTGGAGAGGAGCCAAGCTCATGGGCCGAAGCTCGGGACACTGAATCCTGGATTCAGTCACTCTGAGCTTGATCGCTCTTTTGTGGTGTTGTGTCAGCTCCTCCAAAAACAACCATCAAGATTTTTTCAGATTTGCTCAGATTCCCCAAATCCTCGGGAGGTGCGGTTTTGTTGGCTCAGTAGTCTCCGCTGCCCAGCATTCCCAAATCTGGATTAACCACTCCGTGTTAAAATTGGGAGATTTTGTACTGGAGTTTGGACCGGGACTGAAGACCTCATGTGCTCCTCCTCCCAGTTAGAATGATGTCATCACAGGAGAGAGAAGAAGAAACAAAGAAATCTTGTTGACAAGAAATGATTGTTTTTCAGATGCCTCGCACCATGTGTTATTCAGGAGTTGTTATTGTGAAAAGCTGAATCTCACTCAGTCACAATGTCATAAACAACTCAGGCTGCTTGGTAACAGGAAATACTTACATTTCCAGCAGAAAAGGGCCTCTTTGACTTCACTTTGCGTCTGCGGTGTCGTCCCCTCAAATTCAATGACATCCACCATTTAAAATGACAGTCCTCGTCCAATGAAGGTAATTATCTGGCATTAGTCTGTGCTTTGTCTTCCTTCTAAAGCTGTTTTTTTTTTTTAACAGAGGATTTTCACAAGTCTCATCCCCCTCACCTCTGTTGTCTCCTCCTTCAGTCTTCTGATCTTGCAGTGGGTATTCCTCCTCAGTATGGATGTGCTTCCCTCAAAGCCAAAACAAAGTGAGGGCAGTTCCATGCAGTCAGCAACAGTCCTCTAGCTGGGTTTGGTGTTTTGCTGGTGAGCGTGTGTTTGTGTGTCAGTTAGTGAATGTGGGTGTGTGTGTGTGTGCGTGTGTGTGCTTGCGTAGGGGAGGGGGGGGGGGGATCCTACTCTCCCTCTAACCATCTGCTCCTTCAATTGAGAAGAAGGAAAAAAAATCTGAGACAAAGGCAGTGTGTTTACACGAGTGTGTCTGCGTGTGTCGTATTCAGGCTCTCCAACCTCCAGCTGGCGTTATCATGGCAGGCTTCCCCTCTTCCTCTTCCGATCCATAATGGTGCTCAGACAGCATGCAATGGATTCGCCTTTTCCTTCCTCCCCTTGCTCTTGCTCTGCTCTGCCTTGGGTTTGTAAACAGATCTCTGCTCATGTGACTAGCCGTTTTGCCTCGCAACTCTCCTCTCCCTCAGCCCTCCCTCGCTACCTTTGTCCTCCAATCTGTAGGCAGAAGGAAGGCAGAATGAGCCCAACACTGACGAATAGGGCGCCTGCAAGCATGCTGATGTGTATGTGTCTGCATGCGCACACCCCTGTGCATGTATATGTGAGAGGGAGAGAACAGAGACATTTGCAGCAAAGTCGAGGAAGGCCCCGTTCAGTAGCATGCGCGTGGCTGATGTCCTGCAACCAAAACAAAACCATTAGTGTGAAGTGGAGGTCAGCACAAGAAGCGATGCTGCAACCACATTCACCATTCCCTCCCTTCACACACACTGACTTGATTGTATTTTTAGAACTATAGCTGCGTATTATGCATGTTTGCTTCTTTGATCTATATATAAACATCAGGTCACTCTTTTGCAAAGGAAGAACGAGGCAGAGCAAAAGCAGGGAGGAGGGAAAGGGGTATTTCTGTGGCTAAAGGGAAACAGAGCAGGGAGCGAGATATGAGGGGAAATAATATGAACAGAAAAAGTGGGAGACACAGAGAGAAAAGTCACAGCCTGGACAAAGACATTGCCTTGCACGTCCACCCCCACACCAGCGGCCCTGGCTGCCAATTTGCTGAGGGAGAGAACAGCTGCTGGGCTACTGGGCAAGCTGTGAGACGGTCAAGGGGAGTGCTGCTTCATCAATCCCCAGGGGGAGGGAGGAGTTACTTCAATGGGATCCATGCCATTTTTATTCACCCTCCCCTCCTGCTCTAGTAAAGACATTAGTGCTGTATACTGAGGGACAGCTGGATTGACTGCACAGATGCATGAGCATAAGCACAGTCCTCAATACACTGCATGCACTGTTGGGTGTTAACAGGTTTCAGAATCAAAGGTGATGTGTGTTGTAGCTACAGGGTTGTGTTGTCATTGGCAAGTGAAGGATGGGGGTTTTGTCAACGGCACGCCCTCTTGTGAAATATGATGAAATCGCCATTGTCAACAACAGCTTCAACAACTTCCTATAGATGTACAGAATACGAAAATGTTCACAGGTTATCGACATGCAACTTTAATAAAATTGCTGTAAAAGATATTGAAAAGGCTTCTTCAAACGTAGAAGACAATTCCTCAATGTTTTACCAACAGAGCAAGAAAAGGGGGGAGCGAGAGAGATGCAAATGTTGGCCTTGTTTTTTTTAGTGACATGTAAATTGTTTTGGCTATCCCATTGTTTTTGCATAAATCTTCTTTTGCCTGATTGAAAGAGTACAGTAGCATTGTATGTTTATCTGCTCATAACAAGGTTTAAGGCCAGTAATGCACTTCAAAGCATGACAAATTACATTATACAAATGTTTTAATGGAAAAATGGCATTACTATCAGCCGGATACAGCAGCTCTACCTCTGCAGCCTAGACTTTACGGACTTCAGATTTTTGCAAAGCTCTGTCTCTCAGAGAGCAGATTGTTTGTTAGTAATTTATGACTAGAACAGTTGATTAAATAGTTGTGACAAAACAGGTTCTTCAGTTAACTGAACTTCTGTGAACCAGAAATATGTTGACAATGCTCAAGTATTGTACTATCAGTCAAACAGTGACTTTAATTTATATTCGTTTATATGATCTGTGCATTGAGGTAAAAATCTTATTCATTATATTTCTAGCTAACGTTGACAAATTCTATACTAGCTAATAAAAATTGAAATGATTCCTGAAACAATCTAACATTCCAGGAAAGTTAAAGAAGAGCCAATGCAAGCTTTCCTTTGTCCCTTTCAACTCTTCAGACCTTACTGTAATACACTGCCCATTCCCTTTTCTCCACTACAGGGGTGTGTCCCTTTACAAATCCGTTTGTTGCTCCGTTGGCCTCTCCATTCAGTATGCCATTGTATTCACTGTCCATTTTGTCCTTTCTCAGAGCCAGAGCTGGCTTACAGGTGTGCCAATTCCATAACACTTTATTCATATCCTCCTGGGCCCTGATACCCAGAAGCTTTTCTTCATCACTTCTCTTATCCTCCTCTTCTTTGTCGGTGTCGTCCATGCTGGAGCGATTGTGGTGGAAGCTGCGCATCTCCCCACTGATGTTCTCAAAGTACTGGTGGATGCAAACCTTGGCGAAACTCTTGGCATGCTCCTTACAGGTCTCATCAAACATCTTGCGCTCAATGTCTATGTAATGGGACCAGTACTTGGTCTTGAGGAAGGCGGCTTGAGTAAAGCACGGTCGAATAGCTCGGATCAAGAAGGCCGCAAAGGTCATCATGAGCAGAAACATCCATCCACATGCCTGTAAAATATAGACATTATTAAATATATTGGTGTGGCTAAATAAGCCCAATTCTGAGCACTAAAACATGAACCTGCAGTATATGAAGAACACAAAGATGGACTTTGGTTGAGAATCTGACTGATTTTAACTAATTTTAGTTATATTTATTTATTTAAAAGGGACAATGCACATCAATTGACATTTTTTGTTTACACTCAAAATCTAGATGTGCCAGAGTTAGCACATCATCATATTACATTAATAAAAAAAGAATGCAAGAAAGATAGAAAGCAAATTAAGAAAGAAGAAAAAAGAGAGAGGGACAAAATAAATAAATAATAATAATTGTGTCTGTGTTCTTGCAGATACTGAAGATAGTGGAAGTCGAATAGTCCATGTGATCGACAAAGCCTATCTAGGAGCTTCCTGACAGCTTCGTGGCTCATTAACAGAATCTGTATATCAATAGACTTTTCAGAGACATGTCACTTTTAAGCCTGTATAATTTCCCTTTGGCTGATCAAAGACCTAACTAACAGTGTGGGTGTTTTTGGATGGATTGAAATAGGTCTCAGTTCCATGAATAATAAATTTTGAGGCTTATCTATCCCTCTAATAAGGAAAACAGGAAAGCTTCAGTGAACTTAAAGTGCAAGGCTAGAGTCGGGTGGGGAGATTGAAGTTAAGGAGTTTTTGAGGAATAAAGCAAGCAACCAAAGAAAATTAATTTGCTTAGTCATCATATCCTGTGATGAAGTTGGAATACTGCTGAAAGTTTCCCCAACTATTGGCCACACTTTTATTTAAATTGATTGATTAAGCTGACTATCAAACTTAAAAATATTTATTATCTTAACATTACAAATGCCCTTTTAGTCAGAGAGTCCCCCAAATACTGAAAACACAAAGATGAATAAAACAATGTTTGCCCTTTTCGCAACCGTCATTTTGACTTAGTCATAGTAAGAAAGTGTAACATAAGTTTTTATCATATTTGCTGAATCTGTCACAAAACTTGAAAGTAGTACATAAAGACAGATAATCTGTGAAAAAAAACACGTTCCTCTGTCTCCTCCTGGTGCCCCTAATGGCAATTGCAACCAATCAGAGCCGAGAAGTCTCTAATGCAGTGTCAGTGACTCGTGAACTGCAATCAGACTAGGCAGTGCTGATCAAATATTAATCAAGATTTTGTTACTGCATTGCCTATTTCCTGTGTCACATGTTTTCAGAAACATATTTTAGTGTACTGTTTAGCTGTAAAATGAGAAAGACTCCTCAGCTCTGATTGGTGGGTTTTTTTTTCAGGCGCGGTGGAATCTTACAAATGCCTTTAGGAGTATTTACTACTGTCGGATATAGTGACAGTTTCAAATGTGACAACAACTTATTTTTTATAAAAGTTGCCAACTGCAGCTTCAACGATCACTCATCACCGTTCTATTCAAGTGTCCCAGTAAGTCATGATAGTGTGAACCATCATGCACAATACCAGGACCCTGAAACAGAAGCAGCTAAATGGAATTCAGCCATCATTCATTTTATTAATTACACCTGTGCTTTTCCTGTACTGTGACCAGTCGAAATAGTAGCTACGGCACTGATGATAACAGATTTACATACATTAAGTGATCTTGTTACTAAAACATACAGTCTAGCCGTGCTGTCAGGGTTAGCTTAGCTAGCCTCACTGATCCCAAATCTCCAAACAACCAGCCACTTCTATTCAGATTTATTCTTTACCAGAATTCCTCTTGCATTAGTCATGTTTGGGCTATAAAATAGTCTCATTTGTCTCCAGGTCTGTCTCTGTCAAAAGCATTCCAGCTAATTACCCGTCAGTTTAAAACCATTCACAGAAAAGTCAAGGAGAAAATCAGCAGGCTACCTGTGATATACACTTGATGTATCGTGATGCTGCCAATCTTATTTCATGATGCTCAAAAAGGTCTTTGCATGGAATCCTTGCCAGCAGTTTCATCTTCTCCATCTCTGACATCCCGGTCATCAGACTGTAATTCCCAAACTTGTCAATATCCAAGTTGATGCTGAAAGCGCAGAGGAAGCTCTTCCCATCCATGAGAGTGACTGACACCCACACTGCAGGTGCTATCAATGATCTCTGTGTAATTGAGCAAAACATGTAGCGAAGGATTGTTGGATCCTTGATCCGTTTCCCTGTGGGTCTTTTCCACTCCTCTGCGAGCACTGACACGTTATTGTTCAATACAAAACCTAACAGAAAGAACCATATAGATGGAATAATGAGCAGTCCGATCCCATAGGTGTAGTTGTATTCTGGCATGCAGGGGCAGCTGAACTCAAAGGCAGAGTACATCTGTGCACTAGCTAGTGCCATAATACCACAGATGCCATTCATAAAAGATTCCTGGTTGGATTGGAGGAACTGAAACATCATACGAAACTTATCCATTTTGGGAGATGCGGTGGATCTTTAGTTCAGATGGAGTTAAATCTGTGGGGGAAAAAGTGCAGTAGGAAGTTTGAAATCAATCAGTAAAGAAGTGGTAGAAAAGGCACCATATCATGCTGACAGCATTGTAGTACACAGTTCGCTTGAGAACCAATGTGCTATTAAACTTAAGTTTTAGTATTTTGTTAAATGAGAAGATTTAGTAGCAATCGAGTTACCTCTTTCTGATAGGAACCTTTATATACAGGGATTACAAGTTGTAACTGTATGACTTTATTAATGGTTAATACATTGTTTACTAGTGTTTTATAAAACTAAACTATTATAACAGATCCCAGAAAAGTTATAAACTATAATACCTTTTATAGTGATAGATTGTGAAATAGCAATCGTGTTATTGAAAAATTAAGTCTGCAGTTATAAATGTATATATGTCACAAGTTCCACTTTTTTAATAACCCTACAACAAAAGTTATTGAGTCATCAATTATACGTTTTAATAAATCATTAATAAAGGGTGCTTACAATAACCAATTGTCTGTTAATAATAAGTTGTTAATACATTTTGGTCGAGTTGCTCTGCAGCCTTTTGCCAGAAGATTAGAGGCTCAACAGACAGAGAGACTTCTCCGGCAATCCAAAAGTTGATAATAGCTTATTGCTGTTCTATAAAGAATTAGTACATTATTTCTTTACAATTATTAAAGCTATTATAAACACTTAATACAGGGTGACTTATGAGAAAATGCTACCAGAATCTCATATGCTTATAGTGAACTTTGACTTTTCTTCTGAACCAGCTTTCATGCAGACTATGGTTTCATCAGTTTGATAGAGATGATAATACAAAGTCAGGCATCCTGTACATATTGATCAGAAAGAAACCTCACAAACACACACTTACCTATTTTCTTAAGAGATGATGGACAAAAAGGAAAAGGACACAATCATGTATTTAAGAACTAGCTGTTCTTTATATGCTTAACAGGCAGCGCAGCTCTGACCGACTGAAAGGTGTTTCTAGAATTCTCTGTGGTGATGTTCAAAGTCGACCACATCATCTGTCAGCATGCCCCTCCCTTCACAGGTGTTAGTGTGATGTAACAAAAGATTCTCATTCAGCGCACATTTTCTTTAAAGTAAACCTTTTAACAGTTCATAGAAACACACTTGGAGCGGTCCTTTTGACAATTGACCTTTTTCCCTTTCTTATAATATATTACATGGTGTGTTAACTTAAGTTACCTGTACATTGGGGATGCAGTGTTGTTCAGCTGCAGCCAGAATGATCCAGACATGCAAAAATAGTCTCAATCCATTCAAATATCTGTGGCTTTGGCTGGAAAATGTGGTTGTTGTCTAAGAGGTGAAGGGTGAATCTGTTTCCACTTGTTTAATCAGAACCAAATAAATCAAGGAACATTAACTTATCTCAGGCAAAGTATAACTATTAAAACTCCAAAGGGATTTGTTACTTTACTTCACATCACCCTTTGAACTCAACTGCACCCACTGAATGAGGCAGAGCTCGACAAACCAGTTAGAAGCCCACAAGAGGATAAAAGGCAGGGGCTTACTCTCCTATTCATAGATGCAAACCATTTTCTACATTTTAATTGAACATTAGTGTGTGGCCTTATGCTTGGTCCTTCATAACGCAATGAAAAAGTTTACGATTTATTCAGTGACTCAGAGTAAATGGTTCACTTTAGACTCATTTGAATATTCAGCTAAACTTACAGGAAGTCTGTGCTATCTGTTTTCTTCTGTGTGTTGCACAGGAAAATGTCACAGCTAAGCACATGGGCAGGGTGTGCAGGAAATAAGTCACGAAAGACAACGACATCTAAAATAGGAAGAGATCACAGAGCCTGTGGCTGTGCAAGGTTAGTCTCTTGCTTCCTCCTTTGTACCTATTCACACATTACCGGAACGTTGCAAAGCTGAGATAATTAATCACTTCTTTTGGTGCGTATTCTTATTCTTCTCTTTTAAAGTTGTGTGCAGTAATAAATAATGTATGGTGTAATCACAGAAATAAGTAAAGAGGATGATTCTAGGCCATCAAGGAAGTAGCTTCTTTCTTACTTGCTTAGCATCAATATGAAATTTGCCTGCAGGAACATTTTCATGTAATAACAAGGATTTCTAATCATTCTTTTGTTTTTACATGTTTCAAAGAACACTAATGTATGTTTAATAATCACTTAGATTATTAACAAGTCTTTATGCTTTTTGACTTATTCACAGACAATATTGACAATGCAAGATACTCTGTTGCGAGTGTTTGTGGTGGCTCTGGGTCTCCTAACGTATCCGAGGGATGACCCTGGGGTTGAGGAATGGGACGATATCACCACAGTGGGCATGCAAAAGCACGAAGAGAGGCTGCTGAGAGGAGAGGAACTGGGTGACGAAATGGCACCTGTCAGCGAGGAAATGACACATACTGACAGAGGGCCTCGTCGGGATGACTTAAGAAACATTCAGTCTGAGAAACACGTTACTGAAAAAGATCAAATGCCAATCTTAGAAGATATTACTGTCACCAAACATGATTCTGAGGAAGACGCTACTGATCACAACTCACCAGAAGCAGATTTGGATCCAAGTCAGCCACAAAACTCTAAACGTGAACCTGACCCTGCTCTGAAGACTTCACAAATTGACCATGAACAAAATGGAAATCTACAGCTGGACAAGAAGAGTAAACAGGGAGAAGACATCCAGACTGATGGCTCTTTTACAGACCAAAGCAGGCCACAAGGGCAACAAGAAAAGCCTGAGGAGAAGGGAGTGTTCAACTCCAAAGAACAAGAATCACCTCTATCACACCTTCACACCATGACATCAGAAAATGAAACTTCAGAGGCCATCGCTGACTGGGAGGGGGACTACCTCTGGTACATATGGAACACAGTCTCCATCATTTCCATGATCCGCTTCTTTAGGAAATACCTAGGGAAAATTTCCCAAATAAAACAAGGAGAAGCCAGGGCCTTCCCAGTAACCTGCACCGCTGCTGAAATGCCACTACCAGACAGTGAAACTCTGCAGCGATTTCATTCTAAATGTGTTCAAGTCTCATCCGAAAATAAGTGGAAGGAGTTTTTGGAGGGGTTTGCAAAGGATCTATTGGAGGCCATGAGGACTGTCTGTGATGGAAATAGCGGTATGGTGATTGAGGACTTTCAGATAGTGGATGTGTGCAATATCATCGTCCCCTTTACCCCACCTGATCCCTATAGTTTCCAGTGTCTGCTCTGGAACAATCAGGCAAGTGACCAGCTGCCAGATATGCAAGTCTGTGGTCAAATCCAACTGATGAAAAATAAAATCCAAAATGGCTGCCCCTGTCAGTCTTCTAATTCAGATGATATGGTGTGCTTGCTGCATTGTGAGACTGAGGAAGTAAAGATGAAAATGACTGATGTTTGTGCCAGCCTTCTTTGCATGAAGAACTCCCACTTCCTGTCAAAATCACAGGTTACTAGATGGTTTCAGAACACTATCAAACAAGCATGGGGACAGATTTCACATAAGTATGAGTGTGAGCTGAACATTCGCTACATTGGTGCTCCAGGAGCTCTGATAGTTCGATTCAGATCAGGGAAGAAGATCAGCTTCAGTATGAATCCTGTGGTCAAAGTCAACGCTGATGCTCATTTCTTCATTAATCCTCGCTCTCCGAACATGGATACTTCCTGGACACTCTCCCTGACCAGCTATGAAGACAATTTCTTGGAACACATCTCTAAACGCCTGCCTGCAAACTCATGCCACAGTCAAATTCTTGAAATTGCACATTTCCTTCACAGGAGACAGACAGCATTGACAGGAAGTAGTGCTCTGGAGGATTGGCATTTCAAAATTGCACTAATGCATCTGCTTTTGACCAAAGACCCATCGCAGTGGAAACCCAGCAATATGGCCTGTAGGCTTCGAGACTTATTGGCCTTCATGGAGAGAAGCCTCAAGACAAAGCTGCTGCACCATGTTCTTATTGGGAACCCTTTAAGTCAGAGGGTTATTGAACTTCCTACTGAATTTACTCATGCAAATACTGTGAATCTCTTCCATCCCCTTGTGGTACACAACTGCATCTACAGAAATGCTGTGATGCATTTCCAGGAAATGCTTAGTAACGCACAAATGCTGATACAGGATTATGTGGATGTGTACAACTGTGGCAATTGTTCAATTTAAAAAAAAAAAGTCATTTAGACCATATTGAAATACATCAGGTACAAGAGAAATCATTTTATTTAAAAATTTCCACAGCTCAATTCCTTTAGTCCTCCCCCAGTACTTCAGGAATTTTGCATGGTCTCTCGTCTGCATGCTCTGCGTCATCCAAACTGAAGTCTGCATCAGGGGATTTCATCCGAGGGTGAAACTTGCCATATCTATCCTGGTTGCTCAAGTTGATCTTCCAAGAGGGACTTGAGATCATATTACTAGAAGCTGTTGAAACAAAACATGATTAAATTCCAAACCTTACTTTGCAGAAGGGTAGCTTTAAAGTAAAATCACGACAGCTTTTGCCTTGTCAAATAAGGGATAGGCAATAATCCATATTGGCTGTACATTAAAGCTTTATGAATCGACATTTAAGTTAAGGATCATGTATAAAGTCATATTTCATACTACCACGTTCGGCCAAGATTATCCGCTGTCATGACGCGTAAACTTACCTTTAGACTTTGCCGAGGGACAGGTCGAGTCACAGCAGGTGCATACAGAGTCCCTGTCATACAGCTCCTTCCACCTGAAAAAAAAAAAAAAAAAAGTTTAAAAAGGTCAGATCAAGTGTGGTGATAATCAATCCAACAGTTTTGACAAAAAGCTTAGTTTTGGCTATCAAGCACATACATGTCATCCAACAAGACCTTCAAAAGCAACCTGTGGATGGTTTACTTTAGCCAGAGTCAACTCACTCTTTGGTAGCGTGATCATAATTGCAAGTCTTTGAACTCTCAGTTGGAGTACGTGGTCCCATAGAGACATCACAGTGCATGTAGAGTTGCTGAAAGACATTGGATTTCAGTGTTAATACATTTTCTATGCGACAGTACAGAGCTCTGTACCACTTGCTCTTGACAGTACCTGTGATGAGGACGAAGTGGAAATTCTGTCCTTGAAAATCACAGCAGCCACACTGAATCTCAGGGCCATTTGTGAGGTATCAGAGAGGAACTTTGACTTTTCCGTCCTCATGCTGTCAACCATACAGCTGCAAGAGAGAATATGCACGTTTACCTCTGATGAAGTGACGTGCCCGTCTCAATTCTGAATTTCATTTAAATCTCTTACCCATAGTTGTCTATGACTGTATATTTAGGATTTGAGGCGGGATTTTGGAAGGCTGTCATGAAGCAGTGGTTGATGTAAATCCTCAACCCTTTAGAAAACGTAAGTTGCGTGGCCTGAAAGTACATCGTCTGGCCCAAGATGTAGGATTGGGTACCAGTGATTTCAAACCCTGATGCTGTGGCAAAGGGAGGGACATTAGTCACTGTACAGTCTTCGATGCTTACAAATTAGCAGGCTGCTGCATAGGTTTGCAATTACAAAAAGTGTAAGTATTGGATACCTGCCTTAAGCCCTTGGTGGTCTGAATATCCTTAGACTACTTTTAGTACATGTTAGTATTGAATGCTTGTATACATTTTAAGCACTTCAAATATACCTTACTATATGGTGGCATAAAAGTTGTAAATAAAAAATGTATATGAACTTGTTTATTTTTAACCGTTTGCTCAAAAGCAGCTAAAAGCTGGCAACATAGTCTGTGCCCTACAAGCTCCAGTTTCCTCATACAAACTCAACACTTGTGGTTCAAGAAAGCAAAATGCATTATTTGCGCAATTACTTGCCTCATTTAAGACCAAGTGAAAATGCCACCTCCCGTAGTTTATCCTGCTCTGTCTCCGCACATTTAAGTGGACATTTTCCACCAGGTTACATAATTGAAAAGATAAGCTATTGTACATCTAGAGTCCTTTACACATCTGTGCAACACAGCCACATTTACTGTCGACATTTAAGGCCTGCTTCCTCCTGCAATTCATTAAAGCAGGTAGGGGAAAGGCCACACCAGTCCACAGCTTTGCGTGTGAAATGCTAACACCGTTAACGGAGTCCTCACGTGAAATGAAGGAAAAATAACAAAAACAGGGGAACATACCATCTTGAGAAGTAAGGGTGAAACTGCTTTTTGGGTTGAGCGATTTGAAAAATGTGCCTCCCTGTAGTGTAGGATAGAAGCCAACTTTATAGGAGTGAAAAAACCTGCAACAGTCGAGAGACCCGCTGTTAACCCACAAAAAAAAAACAAACAAACACTTGATTTCCCTGTAGTGTTACGCAATAACACTAAATCTTACCTGGGAAATTTACACTGCATGGGAATGTCAAATGGCATCTCTCTTAAAACTGGAGTGGTTGGCTTGTAGGTGAGCACATTGCCAACATACCGATAATTTGCAGTACTCTAGAACAAACATTTGTGTTGGTTGTAGTTTATCAAAATTAACACAAAAAGTATTTATCAAAAAGACAATAAAAAAAGTTTACCCACCTTTTTCCTAAATCCACAGTCAGCAGTCAAAAGGTACAGAAAGTAGTAATGATCTTTGGTAACTTGGTTAACACGACAGGTGCCAAATTTCAAATACCTGTGTGCGTTGCCAGTCTTAAAGACCTTTCTCCTGATTCTTACATAAACTCTGTCAACATGGCACAGGATTTCAACCAACGGTCGTCTGGCTGGTTCAGTTGGAATAGTATCGGTAGCAGTCTTAAGCAACATGTCGCTGACCCAGGCAGGCAGGGGCCTGACACCCATTTCTGGCTTGAAATCCTCTTTGTGGTCCTTTAACGCTGAGACTACCTGATACTCGCGAACTCGTTTTGCTTGAGGCGTTGAGCCATTATCTGATGCACTCCAAAATGATTTGGGTACAAGGTTCTCAGCCATTTCATTCCCCGTCACTGTCTTCATTCTCTCCCACGCTTGTTCAGGGTCTTCCACAACCGGGCTATACCCAGCTCTACCTCTGAACCGATAACTATTGGCAGAACAAAACAGCAGTAACAAAAACGCAGCGTGCCTAAGATCCATTCTTTTCTTTTTTTTTTCCTTTTTTCACTTCAGCAGTTACCTCCAACCGACCCCTCACCTCACAGGTTGGATATAATGGTGGTGTTTCGACTGGCTTTTGTACTCTGCAATCAATAGAGAATTCCCACAGCTGCTGCAAATGCCAATCAAGAACAACTAATGAGAGGCGACCATATAATCACCCCTTCTCTGTAGTCTGTTGTCATACACCAGTGTGGGTTGGTAAAGTATTATATCATAATATGACATTTCCAATGTTCCATTCATTTAAGGATATTTATTATTAAATGGAATCAAATAATTCCCAGGCAGATTAATTAAACATTTACTAATACTGATAAGAAGAGTATCGATGTCGGTTTCGATATCGATTGATTTTAAAATCAATCACATTCAAAAGATGGGTGAGATTTAGAAAACGTGTGTTAGTGAATTTTAAATCCGGCAAATAAAAAAAATAAAAAAAGTAAACAACACGTTGGGTTTCTTTTATTTTTTATAATAACCGGATGTTACGCAGCCAATGATGTCAATACCAGGAAGTTCCAACGCAGTCCCATACTGTCTATGCGCAGTCCACTTGGCTTGACGTTGTGGTCAGAAGCTAAATAACCCTCGTTGGCTTTTTTCTTCATAAACAAAGTGGAACAATCGTATTTGCTTTGGTGGAATATCGTGTTATGTGGGACTAAACCGCCTCGCTTTTACTCAGTGTCAATTGTTTGTGCTAGAATGCGTTATTGTCGTTTGTGTTAGCTGGCTAGCTAACACGCCAGCTAACAACAGCTAGTTAAGGTTGTTTTGGTTATTAATGTGAACGTTAACGTCACATCGACGGTTTACAAAGGACAGAGTGAATGTAAGTCTTGGGTAGTGTATCTGCTAGTTAATCAGCCTACGTTAACGTCAAACGACGGTCGCGTAGCTTTAGCTACCATTGTCGGGGGGCGTCTGGTTTGTCCCTTGCCCCAAATAGTGGACGTCTGGCGAGCTTAAAAAGCTCCCTGTGAACCGGACCCAATGCGTGGGATGATGGGGACCCAGAGTAGTCCAGTCAAGAGTTACGATTATCTCCTGAAATTTCTTTTGGTGGGAGACAGCGATGTTGGAAAGGGAGAAATCTTGGACAGTTTACAAGACGGATCGGTCGAGTCTCCCTATGCATACAGCAGTGGTGAATATCTTTGCTTTTGTTCAGTTGTTTAGAAAAAGCCTGGACCAACCAACATGAACTAACTTTCTGTGGATTGTGTGTAATCTCAGGGATTGATTACAAGACCACCACGATTCTGCTGGATGGGAGAAGAGTGAAATTAGAGTTATGGTAAGTGTTTTTAGCAGTATAGAATTAGCAAGTCAAAAGTGGCAAAATGAACAAAGCCATTGCATGTGGGTGTACTTACTGTACATGCTTGTGTGCGTCCTGAACAGGGACACATCGGGGCAAGGCAGATTCTGCACCATCTTCAGGTCTTACTCTCGTGGAGCACAGGTGACGACTTGTAGAGCAATTTTTGTGTTTTCCCCTCATTATATAATTCTATATGTATGTCAACATGTTTGGCTTTCATTCCATAGGGCATCTTGCTTGTCTATGACATCACAAACGGCTGGTCCTTTGATGGCATTGACCGCTGGATACGGGAAATTGATGAGGTAATCCCATTCAACCCATTTCTGGTTGACAAAGAATAACTCACTCCACCTTGGTCTCCCTCTGACTCTGGTGGCACGGCTTCAGATGGTTCAAAATGCAGCGGCTCGGCTGCTCACGAACACAAAAAAGCGTGAACACATTACACTTGTCCTAGCCTCCTTGCACTGGCTTCCAGTCTAGGATACAATTTAAAATACTGTTGATGGTTTTTAAAGCTCTTCACGCCCTGTCCCCCAGCTACATAGCGGATATCATTCATCCCCACGTAGCTCCCAGGTCCCTCAGATCCTCCAGCCAAGGTCTCCTCCATGTCCCATGGTCCTGGCTTAAGCAAAAAGGTGACCGAGCCTTTTCTGTTCAGTGTTGCCAATTTAGCGCCTTTGTCGCTAGATTTAGCGATTTTTCAGACCCCCTTAGCGACTTTTTTTCAAAAAAGCGACTAGCGACAAATCCTAGGTTTGTATGGTCCAGCGAGCACGCAAGGTATTTCTGTCCTGTAGCCGCCAAAACAGTCTTCTGTTCTGCCTTCTTTGAGAAATTCTTTATCGGTCTTTTTCCCTCCCTTTGTAGAATTTCATTTTTTTTTACTTCAAAGATAGGCTGCCTAAGTAATAATTATGAGGTAAAATAAATTCCTGTATTGAATTTGTGATTATTTGGCTAAAGAGTTAAATTTCTTTCTATCTACCTTGCTGACACAACCACTAAGCTTTATACAAATGATTGCGTAATGATGCCAAAAATATGCAAATGAGCATATGACATCATCTAGCGACTTTCATTGGAAAAGAGTTGGCAACACTGTTTCTGTTGCTGGCCCTCAGCTGTGGAATCGACTGCCACCTGACATCAGAAATGCCCCTTCTATTGTGATATTCAAAGCCAGGCTCAAAACTCACCTTTTTTACATTGGCCTTCCCGGCATTTTAATTGTCTTACTCTATGTTTGTAATTAAGTGCCTAAACCACTGATTTGTAAGTGTATTTTATTACCCTGTGGCTAATGCGCTATGTACAGCACTTTGGTCAGCGCAAGCTGTTTTTAAATGTGCTATAGAAATAAACTTTATTTACTTACTACTGTATGGGAAGGGGGTATGTATATATAAGGGCCCTGTGTAGGGCTGCGCAATATATTGTTTTCCTATCGTCTTTGCGATATTAACTGGCGCAATAAACCTATCGCACCTATTTGTGTTAGTTGAAAGAAATTATAAGTAGAAAACTGCAGTTTTAAATCTGTCATTCCTTTTTTTTTAGTGGTGCCTTCAACTCAATGTTCAGTAAAAGTGTTGGGAATTATTTAATTTTAGAGTTTTAAATTCAACAAGCAATTGTTGCATTTTAGCAGAATACTGAAAGCAGCAGAAATGCAGAACTGAGTAGTACACTTAAATATCTGTTTTATGCGCGCCGGGTTAGCTCACCTGGTAGAGCGTGCGCCCACATATAGAGGTTTACTCCTCGACGCAGCGGCCGTGGGTTCGACTCTGACCTGCGGCCCTTTGCTGCATGTCTCTCCCCTGCTCTCTCCCCTTTCAAGTCTAAACTGTCCTATAAATGCCAAAAAATGAATCTTTAAAAAAAATGTTTTATTTATCGCAAGTAATGTCGTTATCGCGGTATTTGACGTTATCGCGTATTTTCGTCATATCGTGCAGCACTGATCCTGTGTCTACATGCTTCCATCCCTGTGAGAGTCAATTTTCAGTCAAAAAAAGAAGTCAGTGCAATAGCTTTTCAAAAATCCTGTTTAAGAGACACAACAGAATTTGGTAACCTTACCTAAAAGCAATTTCTATTTCTGTATTGTTTATTTCCATTAGCATGCCCCAGGTGTACCCAGGATCCTG
This sequence comes from Sander vitreus, assembly GCF_031162955.1. NCBI lineage: Eukaryota > Metazoa > Chordata > Actinopteri > Perciformes > Percidae > Sander > Sander vitreus. The sequence continues at coordinate 10,524,884 of NC_135856.1, read as the reverse complement.
GTGGGAAATCGGCTTCACCTGGCCTTCAAGCGGCAGGTACCTACGGAGCAGGCAAGGGCCTATGCTGAAAAGAACAGCATGACTTTTTTTGAGGTCAGTCCGCTGTGCAACTTCAATGTCATCGAATCCTTCACAGAACTTTCACGCATTGTGCTGATGAGGCACGGGATGGAGAAATTCTGGAGGCCCAACAGAGGTGAGCTGGTTAATGTGTTTTTTCATACCAATTTGGTCAGATTAGGAATGTATGCTTTTTCTGTAGACAAAGGGTTGGTAAATGACAAAACAAATCTCCCAGAAAGTTGAATTGCATGGTACTTCACAATGCCAAGTTTTGTGCGTAGCACTTGAGGATCCACTTTTTACTCATTCAGACAGTCTGAAAAAAAAAATTCCAGCTAACAGAGTTGTGGCTTCTGTAACTGTTTGCTTGAATCTTTTTGTCTTTGAGGGTATGTTTTTCTTTTCCTGACAAAATGGGATGACACTGTAGCAACACATGAGTCAAGAAAAATAGTATATGTCACATGGTGGAACTATCTAGTTACTGAAAAATCTTTAATTTATTTTTTGATTTTTTGATATCTTGCTTTTAAACAGACAGGTGTGAAATTGAAGCTATTTAAAACTTCATTGTTGGAAAACCTGAGCGAGGACTGGGAAAAAAGAAGAGAAAAATGCACTGATTTAACAAATTAAAGCTTAAATATTGATAACATGAAACAAAAACCACATTTATAGTGCAAACAGTAAGAAATGAGCAGGGAGTAAATCTTTATCTCGGCTTGGTCTCCACTTTTTTATTCTGTCTAAATAGTACAGTTTACGAGCAAGCTGTAAAGATGCATTGACGAGTATTGTTGATGTCACACACATTCTCACACCGCCTCAAACCATAGCTCAAAACACACTGACAAGTCGGATCGCGGGTTACATGGTTGGCCACCGCAGAGTGACGTGGGGTTGCGTTTCTCCAAAAGTTAAGGCGATCTCAACTTTTCGCGGCAGGCCCGCTCCGTTTTTTTTCTTCAGTGTCCCCCCTGCGGAAACCCCGGCCGCAGCCTAAACGCACTACCCCCATTCGAAATCAATGGAAAGACCTGCATTTTTGCCGGGCGGCCGACACAGGCAGTCTGAGCGCAGCCTTAAGCAGTTTAACTTTAGGTTTCTGACATGACATCCAGTCGTAACATCCATATTCCCTGTTCTTGTCCCACAGTCTTCAGCCTCCAAGATTTGTGCTGCCGTTCGATCGTCTCCTGCACACCGGTTCACCTCATTGACAAACTGCCCCTTCCTGTGGCCATCAAGTCGCACCTCAAGTCTTTCTCCATGGCCAACGGCATGAATGCAGTCATGATGCACGGACGCTCCTACTCAGTGGCCAACAGTGCAGCCTCGGGCGGTAGCAGCGGCGGAAGCAAAGCCAACAGTCTCAAGCGCTCAAAGTCTTTCAGGCCTCCGCAGAGCCCTCCAAAGACCTCGTCGTCATCATCTAAGGGGAGCTGTAAGATTTCATAGTGAAGGAGCGGACTAATGGTTGCCTCCATAGGGCCAGTATTAAAGGTGTTGTTGCTCCAAGAGGTCACGAGGCCATGAGAGAGCACGGAGAGCCACCAGCAACGGATATAGCTGTGAACTTTCATTGACCCTTGGGAACTGACTTGGACGGTTGGATTGGTTTCTGCTGTGTTTGAGCTTGCTGGTGCCATCTTGTGGATGTCCGTTAACCGGTACTCTTAACTACGGATGGCTCGCTATGATCAAGTAGAACAAGATTTCCCTGGGACCAACACATGTGAATCAAAGATAATCGCTCACCTGTTAACACTAAAAATGAGTGGAGGGACATTAGCTAGCTTTTATTTGGAAAAATTATTGTTTATTGTATTTAAAGTTGTAAATATGTGCTAAAGTCGTTTTTGGTCTGTGTTCGGTGATTGAGCTTGGAGAGGAGCTTCTTATGCTTGTTTTGTCTTGAATGTTTTCGGAGATCTGCTTCGGTGTCCAATTTATTTGTGCGTCTTATGCCCTTTGTCTACCGTGGAACATTTTCATTGCAACCTCAAGGGTGCTGAGCTACTTATTTAAATCTCAGATTAGTTATGTTTAAAATTACGGTAGACTGGCTTAAATTGAATGTCATGAGAAGAGCAGGGCTAGTTTCCCAGGCTGGATTTGAAAAAATAAAAATAAATGAAAAGACCATTATCCATTGAAAAACACTTAGTCTAGCAATGCTCCATCTGTGAAACAGAGTAGAGCCAACCGGTCTTATTTTGAAGACTTCCCGTGGTACCTCTTAATTTCAGCCCAAATGAATTCACCCTCCGTCTCCATCAGTCATTGTGAACATCTGTTGACCTTCTCAGGCCATTTTTGCCTCTAAATGTAATATCCTTAGTTGCATTATCATTGCTTTAACTGGTTTAAACCATCAACCACGTGCTCATCTATCAATCTATTAACTCTTGTGGCAATTCAGAGATTGCTTGGTGCTGATGAGGGAAACCTTGTACAATTCAAATGTGCAGATTGTTTGTTTAGTCGTGGCGTTTTGCCTTCAGAAAGAGCTGCGATCGTGTCCTGGTTCTTACCAGGAATTTGTTAACTCACTAGACATTGGTGAAAGGACTATTTTGATTTGATTGCTTTTAGGATCTTTTCTGTATATGCAATGTATTTATGAATGTAACACAATATTTTATCTGCTACTTTGCTGTGGTAATATGTGGGACTGTAAGAATCAGAGGTGGGAAGGTAATCTGCAATTGTGATGTTTTTAATAAGCGTTGAGTATTTGTACTGTACCTTCATTCTTATTTTCTAACCCTCCTAAAATGTGTGTATAATAGTAGGGTTTAGAATGATTTGTCAGATGAACTTTGAAGACTTCAGAGAGGGCACTGAAAGTCTTGTATTTTTAATCAGAGCTAACTAATGATATTGTTTTTAATAATTAAATAATCTACACAAATACTTATTTTGCTTATAAAGCTTTTATGTTTTCTTTCCACCTCTGATTAACGTAGCTGTATTTCCACTTCAACATTCCCAGTGTCATGGCTAGATGTCTGTGATACGGCTATTGAGGGCATACAAAAATGGTGCATGTTTTTCTACTGGTGCCTGTTTTATGTGGTCTATTGAGACCAGCACAATGAGCTATTTAAAGCACTATATGTAACGTTTGATAATGATTGTTGCTATCGGAGATGTGTGTCTTAAGGTTTGGATACGGGATAAATTATACTTTTGTCTCCATTGAAAACAGTCACCTAACAAAATAAAGGGTAAAGCTCCAGGGTTGCTTTGTGTTTTCATCAACTTGTGTGCTTTGCTGCAATGATCTTTTTCATTCATTTATTAAAGTCATTGTGGGAATATTTTTTTGTACCCTTTGTCCAGTCCGGGGCGCCGGTGATCAAATGTAATAAAACCCGTTGGGGGTGCTGAATTGATTAGCCGCTCTCTCGGTATTGGCCAGTTTTGGATAAACGGCACTTCGCTGCAGCGCATGAATGCAACGCGGTCAAAAGTCACCCAAAGGTTGCAGGGTCATTTCCAATGAAAAGATGAGGGGTGCTGCTTTTCATCGCCTCGGAGCTCCGCCGGGACAAAGATGAGTCGCACACTATTGAAAATGTGGCGCTTTACGCCTTCCCACCTGGCCGTGGCATCTCTGAGCTCCGTGTGAATGAGCGACGGTGCTAAATTGACCGACGTCTAGACAAGCAGGACGTAAACATGTTTTGCTAGACATGATGCGACACGCCCCGTGTTTGGTCTTCACGCTTTCCGCTCCCGGCGACTATTTTTTTATTTTTTTTTTGTTGGTATCCTACAATTTGCTCTTTTGGTTTGTGCAAGAAAAGTATGTGCCGAAGTTTGTACTGCGTAAAACGTGGAAATAGATACTTGTAACCGAAGATAAACATGATAACTAACAACTACAACGGCTCTCAGCAACAACAAAAAATAGCTCAATGCCTTCCTTATAAATGACACCTCTATAAATTCTGTCTGGACACATTTAACGTTGGATTTCTCACCGGAATGTGTAGCTCCGTGCGCAAGGTTGTTGGGACAGCTTGCCACCACGACTCCACGTTTTCTTTGATGTTTTTACTATGTTTGTCCAGTTGCTTAGCGCATGGTGCTGCTTCATAAGAGTTTCAGACACTGGACGACCATGGGGGCGGTCAGAGGGGCTGCCCTTTCCACCTCCATTCACACTCTGAAAGGCTGATGTTGCGTCTTTCTCTCTCATTGTGCAGTTTCGTTTGCTTATTTCGCTGTTCGGGGAAATCGACCTGAACGTGAGTTTGCCCATTGAGTTTTGTTTTGGTTATTAAGGCATATATTTCATGCAACGCAACTGCATTTTTTCTTCTTTTTTTTTTTACACGCGTTTCTGGGATATATTTTGTTCAGTAAATGTCCAGCGCATGGGAACTCGTCTTGATCTTTTGGATTGCTACAAAGCTCCTCTCTGCGCACAGCAAACTGAGTTCCACAATGTTTACGTACAAAACGGACGACCACGTTTGAAAATCGACATTATTCCGAATTTGAAGACCTAAAGGAGGAATGGATTTACTCGGTGGGCGACTCATGCAAAAGAGCAATAATGTATAAAATCCCTCTAAAACTTTTGGAGGATAGATGTATAAAGGATCAAAGTTGGCATAATGCCCCCAACTCAAATAAACTAGTATTAGGATGGATTAGTGCGTGTTTGTTGATGCTCCTGGTTTGCGAATTACCCGAACTTTCTTTGTGTGCAAGTGTGGCAGGATCCAAAGTTGAACACGAAGGGTTTTGTCCTAACAAGCTGAATTCCAATCTCTGGGTTGATGCGCAAAGTACCTGCGAGAGAGAATGCAACGTCGACGAGGTGGTGTTATTTCTGTTATTCTCAGTAGTGATACACTAATAATCATCAGTTCATTTTGTGTTTTGTTCATTTTAAATCTGCTTCCATAAATGCTGTTCTGTGTTTGCATCGTGTCTGTGCAGGACTGTGCTGACTTTGAGAAATGCTGCACCAACGTGTGTGGTCTCAACAGCTGTGTGGCTGCACGTTTCTCTGATGGCACGCCTGCCCAGCCAGATGGGCAAGGTGGAGGAAAAGGAAATGATGCCCTCAACTCCACAGCTACCTGCGAGGGCTTTATCTGCAGCCAGCAGGGAGCAACCTGTGACATCTGGGATGGACAGCCCATCTGCAAGTGCCGGGACCGGTGTGAGAAAGAGCCCAACTTCACCTGCGCTTCAGATGGCCTCACCTACTTCAACCACTGCTTCATGGATGCAGAGGCCTGCATCCGTGGGGTGACTTTAACCGTGGTCGCCTGCCGCTTTTACCTGGCCGGGCCCCACACCAGTCCACTGCCTCAGGACACTACAGCTAACCCCACCCCGACATCCTCCCAGGAGGATCCCATGCCCCCCACACTGTACTCCAACCCTCACCACCAGTCCATCTATGTGGGAGGCACAGTCAGCTTCCACTGTGACGTTATTGGAGCCCCCAGACCTGATGTAACATGGGAGAAACAAAGTGAACGGCGCGAGCGGCTGGTCATGAGGCCTGACCAGATGTATGGCAACGTGGTTATCACCAACATCGGTCAGCTTGTCATTTACAATGCGCAGGTGTGGGATACAGGTATCTACACCTGCATTGCACGGAATTCTGCTGGTGTTCTTCGTGCAGACTACCCTCTGTCTGTCATCCGCCGGGCTGATGACGATTTCTCTGAAGATCCTGAGATGCCGATGGGGCGCCCATTCTCCCCAGCAGACTGCCTGGCTGAAGTAGACCTGAGAGTGTGCAGTGGTGAGCGTCACATGGACTGGTATTATGACAGCAAGATGGGCTCCTGCATGGCCTTCAGCAACGGCGGATGTGACGACAGCCGCAACCGATTTGAGACTTATGAGGAGTGCAAGGCCTCCTGTCAGAGAGAGGGGATGGGCATCTGCTTCCTGCCTGCTGTCCAGGGCCCCTGCAAATCTTGGGAACCACGTTGGGCCTGGAATTCGATCTTGAAACAGTGCCAGGCCTTTGCATATGGTGGCTGCCATGGGAATGCCAACAACTTCAGCACCAAGAAGGAGTGTGAGGCAAACTGCCCACAGCCCAAAAGGAGACCTTGTAAGACATGTCGGGTGAAGGGAAAAATGGTGCCCAGCTTATGCCGTAGCGACTTTGCTATTGTGGGGCGGCTGACAGAGCTGGTGGAGGAGCTGGACTCTGGGTTTGCCCGCTTTAGCTTGGAAGAAGTCCTCAGAGATGAAAAGATGGGATTGACTTTCTTCAATACCAAACACCTAGAGGTGACTATAGCCAAGATAGACTGGAGCTGTCCCTGTCCCAACATTACCATGGAGGAAAACCCTTTGCTGGTGATGGGTGTGGTGCAGGATGGCATGGCCATCATCCAATCAGACAGCTATGTCAGAGCCATAACCGAACGCAGACTCAAGAAGCTACGTGAGGTTCTGAATAAAAAGACCTGTGAGGTATTGTAGAAGTCCCAGAATTTAGACTTGTTAGCCCGCAGAGGGTCTGTGGTCACCTTTACCTTTAGCACTAGGGATGAGCATCAGAATTGCAACAAAAAAAGCTGAAATTGAATAACTCTTTAAATCAAATATGACACAAATATGTTAAATACTATATGTCATTGTGTCAGGTGATTTTTATGTTCATTACAACACGGGTTGTACTACATTCCAGATGTGTTGAATACTTGAATACCATGTTGTTGTTTTTTTTAATAAGTTTAAATATAGATATTCTCTTTTGAAATATAGTTTGTATATTTCTGAAAAATAACATAGCATAGCAGCCACACATCAATTTGCAATATAACTAGCTTGTGAAGCTAAAGAACTAGACACCTACAGTATATTACCTCCAGATTGTGTTTGTTTTTCTATTTTATTGTATTATCTTTATTTTGTACTGGGTTCTTTATACTAGTCATTTACATAGCTGTTTATATACAGTAGGTTACCTTTTGTTGTTATGTATGATTTCTAATGTGCCGCACATTCTCTCCCTCTGCAAAGCACTTCTGCTAACTTAGTCTCAGTCTCTGCAAACTGAATGAAAAAATAGAAAGAGTAGGTGGCGGTATCAAGGTAAATATAGTACAAAGACAACATATCAATCTGTGAGCCTTTTTACTCAAGTGTGCAATACAGAAGAATATAGTGTATAACAGATTTCAGTTCTGAATAAATACTTGTATCTATGTCAATGTGTATCAGAATATGGGGAAACAGTTCATTAAAAGTTCTGGAAATTTGGCAATGTATCTGAGCTTCAAATGTAAGTTAAGGCGTTACGACCATCCTGCTCCAATACTGGTCTGCACCCAGAGAAGGAACAACAGGGTACTTCACACCAAACTCTCCTTTCTGAACAGAAGACACTTGTTGTTTGCAGGCATGTCCATCTAGCAAAGAAAACATTTAAAACCATACATTAGTAAACCAATACTCCCAAAACTGCACTGTCACGTTTTTACGTTTCAAAGATTGTGTTGGATGTTTAAATTACTTACTATTTTCTCCAGGAATAAACCATTTCTTTGTGCTGTAGAGCTGAGGAGGGAGATATCCCTGAGTCCCCACTCTGAGTTCCTGTATGATTAAAACATATAGCAGTTATATATCCTACATTCACCTTTGCATTATTTATTGTATGGATGGCATAAACACATGAACTTATGTATACAATGCTGCAAATAGATGCTACTTTGACAAGAAAACCTCCCTTTATAACATGCGTAACTTCCATGAAGCATTAAAAAAAGATTTTAAAACACGTTACCTCTGCCGTAGGCTGTAGTCAAAGTCAATGTTACTTTGAGGGGTGATCTGGCCATTCACTGCATAGGGCTGAGGGTAACAACAAAATATGTTATGTAGCAATTATGGCACACTTTAATGTTTACATTCGATAATAACATGTCATGAATAGGGTTGGGTACCAAAACCCGGTTCCACTATGGAAACTATGTGAAAGCATATTAACCATTCACTGCACGTGATCACTAGTAAACATATTACATCTTTGATGTCATTTTTCAGTTATTCAAGAATCGGTTTAGGAATCAGAATTGTTTTAAAAGTACCGGTTCGGAATTGGAATCGTAAAAATCCAAACGATACCCAACCCTAGTCATGAATGAATGAATGTTTATGACACAATGGTTTTTCACTCACCCCGTATGTCAGTAGAAGACCTTGTGGCTTCAGCACTGCTCCAGCCCCTTTGAATAAACCCTAAAAGAAAATAGTGATCACGTCACATGCGGTGGGAGTTTAGAGGCCGGAGGGACTACTACTCCAGCACCTTTTTTGTTCTTGGTCTCTTTTATAGACTGAAAGGCCAGAGGCAGAAATTGTAGAGTGGGCATTGCTTACAGTTATTATCTGAGGTCAATAGGGTCATAATGTATATACACTGGGTAACATATAGCAGCATACACTGCAATCTTTCTGCTTCATGGAACGTGAACACCAGGACCAGTCAATAGATCACTGTACAAAACCAGCCAGACTATGTACATTTTGAAAGAAGAACATCTATCTCTTAGCATTGTGGGCTTCCCCTTGTATAGATTTAAACCACAACTATGTTTGGGTAGGAGACAATTCAATTGTATTTATAGTGTCAAATCACAACATAAGGTTATCTAAGGACACTTTACAGATAGAGTAGGTCTAGACCACATTCTAATTTACAGAGTCCCAACAATTCCCCTCAACAGTGGCGAGGAAAAAAACTTCCTTTTTACAGGCAGAAACCTCGGACAGAACCTGACTCTTGGTGGGCGGCCATCTGCCGCTGCCGCTTGGGACACAGAGAAACAGATACACAGAAATATGATTCATAATAATTATAGCAGTTGGCATGATGAACAGTGGCAATTATAGTAACAATAAAGATAATAGAACAGGAAGGATCAGGTTTAGATTAACCCACTAGGGGGGCCGAGAGCAAAACTGAGCTGAGGGCCCCTCATTTGTAATTAGTTTGTGGTGGGTTGATTTATTACAATTTTTTAAAGAAATATGCACCATGTAAGCACAATATAAACCCAAATAATAAAAGCCTTAAAACTTGATAATACAGGTGCTGATGAGCCTTTTAACATTTTTCGAATTGTGCAATATAAAATTGTGCTTTAGTAGTGCATACAGTATTAATCAAATCACTGCAAACTAATTGCCACACATTAAATCTGGGGCCTTCTGGGCTCCTGAGGGCCCCGGGGGGCCCCGGGGAAGTTGCCTGCTTTGCCAGTTGGAAGTTTTAGTTTTGGGCAGGATACTCAGGTCCTTGGGTTAAACCAATCACAACACTATGTGTGAGCATTTATAAAATCATCAGTCCTACCTCTGTGCAAGCCATCGGAGAAATGTGGATCATGTTGATGTTGACTACCAGGTCGAGGCTCTCTGGCTGGATACCTCCCCAGTACTGATGGGGCAGAGAAACATCCAGGTTGATGGCGGGCCTTACATTGTGCAGCTGGTAGTGGGCTCTATACGCTTCGATACTGAGAATGGGAACAAAAGACATTATTGTTACGCAAGCACTCTCCAACAAAACACAGTCCTGCATCGGTAGTATTAAAAGAACCACCGTTATACCTCAATTTATGTCCAGTAATGCTTTGCTTCAAGTTTGCTACGCAGGAATTAATCGTAAATACTCGAGTTTATAAGCTGTTTATAAGGTAAGTTACAACAGTAATGTAAATTGTTACTGATACAGATACACACAACCTGTGTTACCTGGCTAGAGACTGGCGGTCATACTCTGAGGGCTGCCAGATAATATTTCGCAGAGCCTGAGCGAAGTGTGTGACATGCTGCCCGGTACCGGAGGAGATCTCCAGAGCCTGCAGGGGTCTCCCGGTGTTCACGCTCTCCCGGAGCACAGCCAGGATGGGCTCCTTGTTCCTCTCCGCGGCGGCGGCGTTCAGCATCGTGCCAAACCCCGGGTATAACTGTCGAGTTATGCAGTACAGTTTACGAAACCACTCCAGCAGAGATGAGTAACGTCAGTCCGGATTGAATAACTCAACACCACCCACGAATGTTTTGTTTTTCGGCTGAAAATGGTCCACTTCCGTATTGCCTCATGTGACTGATCTGCCATCCAATGAGACTACTGGGCGGGCACAAGTTCTCCCGCACCGTTATATAAAACAATGACAAAGCAAATACATATTTTACATACAGGGTTTCTTTATTTTAAGGGAAAATAGCATTCAGGTACACATCCTATTTTACAAGATTTACAGTTTATTACACATGAACGTCACATTTCCTCCAGGCTCACATGTAAATCTAACAGAGAGCAACAAACGTATAATAATTTAACAGTTCTGTCTGAGTGACATGACATAAATAGAAAGAGGGGAAATAAACAAAATGTTTTGGCAAACACAAATGTACATAATAGGATTGCCAGTGTGTACAAGTAAAGGTAAACAAGTAAACTGTCCCAATTCTAACCCTTTAATGGGCAAAAGAGGACATCTATCCATACGTCATTCAGTTATATTAAACATAATTTGTGCAAAAAGACAAACAGAATGGAAAGATAACACTGTTAATCTCTTAACTATCACTCAGGCATATTAATATGCACTAATGTTACTATAGTAAAGCTGTGGAAAGAAAATCAGAACCAAACATCTTTTTATTTACACCTTTTAAGATAACTGTATACTTAGTCAGTGGAATAAAACGCAAACATATTCAATTTGTGACTTAAATTGTGTGCTTCGGTTGATGTGATGAGAAGTGAACTTGCAGCTAGCTGCAATATTTGAACGTGACAATATTCAATGATGTGACAGCTGCTTTCATGCAATTGTGAGTGGCTTGTCCTTCTCATCTATCCCAGCTGCACGTTCTGCATTTGGACTCTGCTCATTCTCCATGTTGAGCAGTGTTTGGGGTGTCTTAGGAGGAGTGGACTCCTGGCTCTCAATTGGACAGTTTTGCACCAGAGATGGATTCAGACAGAGGAAGGTCTGGTTGGTGTCAAGGGCATCCAGACTGGTCGCAGTCGTGACCACAGAATCACTGAAGATCGTGTTGGAGAAGACAGAGTTGAAAGTGAACGAGGAGCCAAAAAGTGACTCCTGCACGGGGGATTTGGGGCCGTCTGTGGGATCAAAAACTGCTGAGTCTCTGGGAGGTTTGACTGGAGGAATGGGCTCAGGCTCACTGTTATTGGTCTCTGGTTCAGGTTGACTCACTGTTTCCTCCTGACCACCGCTCCCTTCTGAAACCTTGGCGGAAAGCGGGTCAGTCTTTACAGTTGCCCTGCAGTCACTGTTTACACTGCAGCGCCGGGATGATCCCTCTGCGGTGGAAATGACACTGCTGGCTCGGGGGAGACTTTTGGGCGACCTGGGCCCTTTAAGTCGCCCCTCTTTGCCCAGAGGGGTTGAGAAGCAGTTGAGGCAACCAGACATTGAGGATGACTTGCCCTGAACATACAGCACTGCGATAGGTGAACAAGCTATAGTTTGGGTAGTTTCAGCTTTGCTAGAGCTTGATTTTGAATTCATCCCATTCGGCCCTGGGTTCATTTTAACTGTGCCCGTTGAATCTGAAGAGCGACGCGTCACTTTCCCTCTTGGCCCCCTCCGGATGCTCTTTGTACCCCTCGTGAGCCAGAAGTCCTGAGAGAGCCCATGCTTTTTCTGTTGTGGTGTAGACTGGATATCTGAATTCTGGCTGTTGGTGATGGGCATGGTAGAGGCTTTCTCCTTGTGCCGCTGCTGCTGCTTCTGTGTGTGTTGAGGGGTGGAGGTATCACTGGGGGGCTGGAAGGAGGAGAAGGAGTGGCGTGATGGAGGCTGCTTGACAGGGCTGCTGCCATTTGACCATGGCTCATTTTCCAGACTCAGGCTGAACTCACCGCTGCTCTCACTTTGGGCACGACTCTGGGCGCCATTCAGCCCTGGAAAGAGATTATTATGTTTTTCAAAGAGCTACAATACAATATATACACACATTTTCAATTCTATCATGAAAACACAATTTTCAACATATTCTTAATGACCAACAGGGGTCAGCAAAGCCAATTCTTTCTAAAACAGTTGTTGGCCTCTGTAGTCAGCAGAGAGATTAATATGAAACAAGGTCATGATTGCAATTTGATGGATTTGCTCTAATTCCCGAGTTGGTAATACATCTGTATGCTTGCTGAACCCTCTAAACCAGATATACACAGGGTTTTACCGTGATTTTGCAGCTCGTCGTCCTCAAATCCAGATGGCACAGCGCTATCATTTGAATCCTTGTCTGTGGGGCATAAAATGAGAAATCAATGAATGGTTATACTTGATAGACACTTTTTAACACTTCCAGCTTCAACACTTAGAATAGAAAGGCGCCTTCACTCTACTCTCTCCTCTACACACTATTCTAGCATCTAACTAATGAAGATGACATCAATCAAAACAGTGGCTCATGAATGCTTCTACCTGTCACCCAGAGCTCAGAAACATCTGGAACAGTGTCGGTGGTGGTGTCAGTGGTTGTGATGGTGACGTGGCCAGATGGTAGAGTGGTGGGAAGATTAAGGTGGAGGATGGACAAGATGGATGTGGTATGGGATGAGGACAATGCGTTCTTCCTGTCCTCCACATAGGATCCTCCTCCTGCCTCTGACCCTTCGAGCCGCTCTGAGCTGTCTGCCCACCGATCCTCCTCGAACGGGGCCGAGGGGTACACCAAGCTGCTCAGGGCTGCATTGTTGGACCAAGGAGTGGAAGAAGTGGGAAGTGGATGATGGAGGGGGATAGAAAGGTGAACTGGTCATGGAGATTAGGAGGTATTTTTTATTCTATGGCGTGGAAAACACAGAGACAGGGATGGCTTGCTTTCTCCACAGATCACACAATCGTCTAGAATTGTGCTGTTATACTTTTGATCCTTACAGAACAGCTGGCTCGTGGTAGGACAGAGCTCATGCAGCACCAGTGTCCCTTCTGCAATGCAGCATTTCTTTGACCTCTGATAAAATACCCCAGATTTTCTTCAAACATAGCTAGCACTCTGCTAGAAAATCACTGCTGCAGATGCTCAAAAAATGTAATACCATATCTAATTTAGTTAAGGTAGTGGTGGAATGAGGTTGGCATGGATGGACACATTACTAACATATGACTGATGATTTACATCTGCTGGGAAGCATCCACACTTTACTCAACTAAGGTTACTTTGGTGTTATGGCATGTAGAAGATAAACAATAAAGCATAGTTTTACACTTAGTATAATCAAGTTAGCAGTGAAATAAAAGGCTACAGTCAAGAGGAGGGTAGACACCGGACCACAGTCTTTCTTACACATGGAACGACGGAAGAGGGACTTGACTTTGTCTCTGTCCTTCAGCCTGTTCCTCATACGGGGAAACATTTTGGTCGCTGTTTAAAAACAAAGTGCAGCCACGTCGGAGGTAGACAAAGGAATGGATGCAAGCAGAGAGAGAGGGATGTAAGAGAGGAGACAGGTAGGTAGGGAAGGAAATGAAAAGACAAAGGGAAAGAAGGTAGGCAGGGGTGAAGAAATACATTAAGAAACAAGAAAGACATGGGGAAGACATTGAGGACTGTTGAGGAAAGTTTACACACGTCATGCATCATCACAAATGACCCTTTAGACATGACACACACACACACACACACACACACACACACACACACACACACACACACACACACACACACACACACACACATATTTTTAAACACATTGCAACACCTGCATTATTTATGTATTTATCACACAGTTTTACTTTAAAATCCATTTATTTGAGTTTTTGCGTTTCCTTGGAAAATTCTGAGGTGGAGGGGGAAGTTTTAATGCCTGTTCTACAATTGGAGCTTCATGTGTAGATGAAACGGCTGTGGCTTTCGGTTCACCCGTGTCTCTCTGTCCTCTGGCTGTAGGCTGGTCTTTACATGAAAACACTCCTGAATTATCTTTGTGCCCTGCCTCTGATGATGATCTTACTTCCTGGTCTATGGCTGAAGCAGTGAAAGGGGGACTTTGGTACTTTGATGAGACCGGTTCCGCCAAGTCAATGGGGGAAGATCTGGTGAATTCAAGAAGGTCATACTCACTGTTGTTACGCTGGGGTGAGATGGCATCACCTGCTAAGGCTGAGCCTCCAGAGCCATCTGAGCTGACGAAGGAGCTGTTGTCCTGACAGGTGAGGTGTGGCTCAGTAAAGCCTGAGCTTGTGGGTGTGGGTGGGCAGTCGGGACCATGCTCACGGCTGTTGGACTTAATCAACTTCTTCAGTTTCAGGGTGATCCAGTTTCCACGTCTGTGAAAGGGCAGACATACAAGAGGAAAGAGAAACCTTAACAGAATGAGACAAAAATAACCCGTACAGGGAGGCCAGGCTGGTCGGCAGACCAAAGTATTGGGCAGTCAATCACCAATCATGCAGAAGTGAGCTAGACCATCAATGAATGTTAATGTTTGTTGGATATTCAGCATAAACAATGGACACTTAAAGCTGCAGGTTATCAATATTATTTTACTAAAGAAGCCCTACTATGCTTTTCTGTATTTTCTGTCATATCTTTAATGTTACAATGTCAGATGTTCATATTAAACGTGGCCAAAGCTTCAAATAATAAAGTAAATACATTTAAAAGTAATCCCTGTGAGCCAAAACCTCAGATTTCACTGTTCGGAACGCTCTGGTTCAACTGTTTTTTTCTACTCTCGGCCCGGAGTGGGGCCAGTTTTCTATATCTGCTCCAGGCAGCTACTGCAGTGTTTACATTACATACAGTATACTGCTACATGTAGCTACATGCTAACATCAGGGAAACCTGTAATCTTGGTTGCAGATGTTGGTGATTTCGCTCTAATTTTGGATCACATTCCTTCTGGAACACGTCTGGTTGTGTAGTTTTTGGCTTAGAAGCCTTTAACGGTGATTTTTCACGGGATACAGTTACGCTATATATACTGTTGCAGTCAGTGTCCGGCTGCAACTGCAGTAGTACAGACACAGCCAGAGCAGAGCAAATGGTGGAGGACAGATGTGGAGACACGGAAGCGCTGACCAATCAGAGCAGACTGGGCTTTTTTTTTCAGGAGGGGGGGCTTAAACAGACAGGCACTACCTGTTGTAGTGCCTGCCTGTGCCTCAGGCGGAGAGTGAATACAGGTGCTGCAGACATGGGCAGTATGATAAAAATAAGTTTTTTTTTTAACATTACAGCATGTAAACATGTTCTAATAGAAACACAAAATACAAGTATGAACCTGAAACAGTATATAACAGGTCTCCTTTAACAACTCTACAATTCCTCTCAGCTTTACAGAGCATCTTGGTTTTATGGCCCACAACTTTACTGTTTTGGTTCACTCTCACTGCTCTAATGGCTGCATTTTGGGCTGCAGCTATTTTCAGTGAAAAGGCTCTGATAAACCAAAAGTATTCTACTTGCAGCACCAAACAACAGACAGACAACGTCAGCAACTAGCTGGTAAAAATAGTGGAGCATTTAGCAAGATTTATTTCCTCCAGGAAGTTGGTGGAGACCAAAAACAGAGCTCTCAACAGCGCTTTAAAAAGAAAATTAGCACATGGACAAACATGTCCTGCTATACAAAGATACAGAGAACCATGGAGCTCACTGTATTACTGACTACACTATGAATATTTCTCGAATGATTAAATAACTGTGTATATGAACTGTGATGTATAGTATGTGAGCTATGAAATGACATAACTTGATACTCCTGTTAATTAGCCAAGTACTACAGAGTGCTGGATGTGAAAACAGAAATTTAACACATCACAATTTCACCATAGTAGGGGTAAACAAATAATCATAGTTATCACTATTACAGGCAACTTACCTGCGAGGAGGGGATGGTTCATAAAATTTGTACTGGTCCATTATCTTTTCCTCCAGCTTCTCCTTCTGCCTCCTCAAATCATTAAGTTTGTCACTGAACAGAGACAGGTAGAGAGAGAAAACAGATACAGTACATCGTCAGTTGTGGGCCTGCTGTTGATTGTATTCTGGTGTCCTAAAATAGGGTGCATTTTGTACTGTTTGCAGGTATCAATTGCTTAGCCTTAATGCCATTAACAAACTACTGTAACATGCTGAAAATCAACACATTTGACCCTATTTATTGCTACATTATCTTGTCATGGTGTTGGCCCTATTTGCTTACATATACTGTCTCTCTTCAACGTGAAACAGATCCTTGCTCTCCATAGTCTGCTCCAACAGGGTTCGGTTCTGTAGCATCAGGGTCTCGATCTGGCTGAGCAGGTGGCGATTCTCTTCCTCCAGGTTTCCCTTCAACTGGCCCAGTAGCTAAACATCACAAAGACAAGCAGCCTCTTCCTTTTATATTGCACATTTCATTTATCTTTATTTTTCTATACTGTTTGGTTTTGCCTTACATTTGCACTATTTAGAATGTATTGCTGTATTGTACACATTACTTATCTTTCTTTATCTTATTTGTATATATTTCTTATCTTTTGTATTAAACTTGTTGTACGTGTCCTTATTGCACTGTGGGTGCAATAAGGTCACCCTAACCCTAACCCTATGTAGGCCTGACTCTAAAGAGTGTTTGTCCAGAGTGTGCTGAGGTTAAGAGGCAACTACAAGGTCAAGTTATATTATTCAATAGGCAATACCACACCAACTCAACCTGCTGCATGTCAATACCTCACACTGGTTGGTGAGCTTTGTGGAGGTAATGTCCAGCTGCTGAAACTCCTTCTTGAGCTTGGAGAAGTCGGCCTCCAGCCAGGTGTGCTCCAGCTTGGCCTCATTCAGCTGGCTCTTGAGCTGCTTGTGATCCGCCGTTAGCAACTCGTTGTCATTAAGAAGCTGACGGTATGTCTGGTTCAGCCTGAAAAAAAAAAAAAAAAGGTTGTACGGTAATGTTTAAGGTCAAATCCATGCATTAGTGTGTATTGTGTATGCCTGTGCCTCCTCACCAGTCCTTCTCGTCACTGAGCCTGCGACATTCAGCAGCAGTGGTCCTGTGCTGTTCTTTCTCCAGAGCCATCCTCAGCTGCTCCTCTTTCAGGGCTTTCTCCAGGTCTTCTAGCTTGGTACGCTGCTGCAACAGGCTATTGTACCTAAAGATCCAAACAATACACACACATCAACATGCATGAAAACACACACAGGAATAGGGCTGGGTATCATCCATTCACAAGGTCCCGAATTGAAATTAGTCCCGATTCGATTTTATTTTCGATGTGATATCATTTAGGTTAGGAACATTTCAGTTACAACACCAATTTAGCTTGGATATGAAAGAGATTCTACAATTACAAGTACAAGGTTCCCTCTAACCTGCTGCATACTTAAATGTATCAATGTTTACATTCAGAATTGACCCCAAAGCAATTACATTAATGTACTTTTTATTTAACATAAACACACAATAAAGTGCAGCTCTACAGACTCTACAGTCAGTGAGTATTGAGAGACATTTCATTCAGATATCTTGAGTAACCCCTGTGCCAATTTTTCCCTAACCAAAATGTAGCCTAACTTTGGCGGGTTATTTAACCCCCTTCCTGACAAGCTAGCATTACATAGTACCATGCGTACCAATGGATTCCTAAGGGCTTCTAGTTTCATATGATACAGACAACGATTGATTCTTGGATTTTATGAATCGATTTTGGATAGGGCTGTCAGCACTAGGGCTGAGCATAACGCGTTAATTTTTTTTAATCGCATGCCGCCATTTATTAATTTATTTTACACTTCACTCAGCTTTGCGTCGTGCCTAAAAGGCTACTATTTTGACCCTTTGCCGCACTTTGCCATACTTCCTCGTAACAACACATCCTGCTGCTGCAGGCTGCAGGCATGATGGAGAAAGACAGCAGCAACAAAATTCTGAATGGCGCTTTTTATTTTCCAAAACTCCCGAACGGGTCGAAAGCCATATGCACATTGTGTAAAGCTGAATTAAAAAATCACCGAAGCACGTCAAGCTTGAGCTACCACCTACGAGCTAAGCATAGTAGTACAGTTAACGTGCTAGCGGGCTCAGGCAAAGCACTATTTTGGAGAGTGCTACTTGCCGACCTGTGGATGAAACCAAATCCCAAAAAATGACTACCGCTCTTGCGAAATGGGTGGCAACTAACTGCAGACCTGTCAGCATCGTAGAAGACTCTGGTCTTAAAGACTACGGTTGGCATGTTCTGACCCGTCTTACACATTGCCGTCGAGGGGGACAGTAGTTTCACGCATACACAGCCTGTGGAGAAAGCAGCCCAACTGGAACTGCTGCAGAGTGATGCAAGGTGATCACTGGACGTCAGTGAGTTATCAAAATTATTTAGGAGTTACTGCACACTATATTGACTCTAGATTAAAATGTGTGACTAGATTCACACATTTTTCTTTGTTTACAGTAAATAAATAAATAATAAACAAATACAAATTTTAAAATCAAATTTCTTTGCATTCATTTGATTCCCAATCAAGATACACTGGTAAGAATTGCTTTCCATTGTTAATATGTACTTAAAAACTGTTCTGAAATGCAAAATAATAGAATTTTTTTTTTTTAATCGTGATAAAAATGAATCGTTTGACAGCCCTAATTTTGGATCATTCAAATGAAAATCGATTCAAATTGGAAAACATGTCGGGATCTTGTACAACATGGCCTGACAATAGTGCACCTGTCCTGCAGTGTGCGATGCTCCAGCTCCAGAGTGCGATGGGCGTTTTTCACACAACCATGCTTGCCCATCAGGGCCTCGTACTCCATAGCTTGCCGCTCATGCAGAGCTGCCAGCCGCTCGTGATCTCGTAACAGCTGCTCATGAACAACGCGCAGGTCTTCGCGTTCCCGCATGGCGCCGTCACGCTCACTTTCTGTCCCCGACTGCTGCTGCTGCAGCTGAGCATTCTGGGCCATGAGGGAAGCACTCTGTGAGTTCAGAGTGGATTTTTCCACCTGGGAAAGAAAGGGACCCAGTTGATGTAGCATTTTAGTGTGTACTGTCTGCATGCATACTGATGCAGAGGCTTGAATATATGTATGTGTGTACGTTAAATGTATCAAAAAGAATAATGTGTGTTGTAGTGGCACCTGCAGGTTAGCGTTGTGTGTTTGCAGGGCTGTGTTGTTCTCCTGCAGTGAGGCAGCCTGCCTCTGCAGGGCGAGGACCTGAGCCTGCTGGCTGTCAGACTGACTCTCCAGCTGCCTCAGCTGGGTCTGCATAGCCTGGCGCTCTGCCTCCAATGTTGCATTCTGGAGTGGAGAAGAGAACATTATTGTAAAATGTGACATGAAAACAAGGAGGTAGTGTTCACTCCATGTCCTCGGCACATTGTTTGGTCTATTAGTAACATAAATCAACATCAAAAGCAAGTGCTTTAAAAAAGGTCAACCACTCACATTCCTCTCCACTTCAATGAGACGGTCTTTGAGCTTCAGCAGTTCCTTTGTGGCCTCCTGGCTTTCACGCAGCCATTCGCTCATTACCTTGCCAGTCTCTCTGGGAGGGGTGGAACTTGATGCTGTCCACTCTTCTTCATGCCTCTGTTGCAAGGCCTCATAGCTCAGCTTCACCTGTAGTGTCAAAGGTTAAACACTTGGATCTGTAGCAAAGTACAATGTATTTTGTAAAGTGATTTTTTTTTCTTCAAATGTGACACTAACTGGCCTCCAAAGTTGAACTTTATGACTTACAGTCTTGAGCTCCTGGCGCAGCTGCTGGTTCAGGGTGGAGGATTCCTGCAGACGAGCCTCCAAAGCTGCCATCTTGTCCTCTTTAATCCGAAGAGATTTTTTCAGAGACGACTCCAATTCTGACTCCAGCATCTTAAACCTACTGCATAGAGGAGAGAAGGACTGTGCAACTGTGGCATTATAAAGCGTGATTTATTCTTCTGCGTTAAATCTACGCCGTGGCTACGTACGTAGGTACGTGGAGACACGGACCCTACGCCGGACCCTACGCCGGACCCTACGCCGGACCCTACGCCAGACCCTACACCGTGGCCTGACGTGCACCTCTCGAAAAATGTAACTACACATCACGGTGACGCACGTCGCTCTGTTTTGGCTTGGTAGCGTTGTATTTCCCCCTACTCGTTTCCTGGTTCTCCTTCTCCATAAACAACAAGGAGAGGGTTAACTTTTCCTGGTATAGATTTCCCACCCTGGTCAGAAAGTACAGGTGAGACACTCTAGAGTCGGTACTCGCTCTGAAGCTAATCCCTTCGTCGCTCTCTCACTCGCTCTACCACACACTCCCCAGGCACACACACATGCCGGCCTTGCTATTCTCCTAAAGAGATTGACGCACACACCAGCGCACAAGTATAAACTTCAGGCCACTTACGCTAGGCTACGGCGAAAGCTCTGTGTGGAGCCTGCGCAGGACCATAAATCACGCTTAACCCTCCTCATTTCTTATCATTTTCACTTCAAAGGTTACAGGATGGGAACTCCAAGCAGTATGTAAGCACCTGGTGTCTGGAGCCTCTTGTTCAGCCTGCTCTGCACTCTCCTGGCTCAGGGCCTTCATTTCCAAATCATGGGCAAGCCTCTCCAGTTCATTGTTTCTCTGCTGGGTCTTTAGCTTCTCGCTCACCAGCTCCTAAAGATGGACAGTATATGTGGATTACACATTTTATTTTAATTATAAAAATTAAGAGATTTTTATTGACATTTAACATCATTTTTGGAACTTAAAAACGTAATTATATTTTATCTATGGTTTTAACCAACATGATCAGGAGATAATGACAAAAAAATGTCATTTGTGCTAAAACTGTGACTTCAAAGTTAGGACATAATTCCAAATCCACAGAACCAAATGTTAAAAAAACAATTCCCAGCTTTATGTTAATCTGCAGGCCTGGTTTAAAAAAAAAAATTGTCATAGAAACAACAGACCATTGCACGTGTCAGAGCCTTCATGTTAGGACATAAAATGGAAAATAC
This sequence comes from Sander vitreus, assembly GCF_031162955.1. Classification (NCBI taxonomy): domain Eukaryota; kingdom Metazoa; phylum Chordata; class Actinopteri; order Perciformes; family Percidae; genus Sander; species Sander vitreus. The sequence goes on along the minus strand of NC_135856.1, from coordinate 10,503,847 downwards.
TTGCAGAAAACACTTGGTTATGCATCCTAGTACACTTGCGTGCAGATAATATCTAGCCAAAACCCGTGTGAAACACAAAAAACAGTGCATCATCAGTGAAACGTCAGGGCAGATTATTTATTCAGTCAGCGTAAACTAGACAGCACAGACTTCCTCTCACCTCTCTGAGGGTGGTCAGGGTCCTCTGGTCGATAGCAGCTTGCTTGCTCAGTTCTCTGTTGTCTCTCTCCAGGCCTTTCACCCTCTCAGCAGTCTCCCTTAACCCCTCCACCTCCTTTACAAGAAAACGCATCTCCCTTTCCAGGCTGGCAATACAGACATTGCTGCTGTCTAAGTTGGCTTCCTGGATTTCAGCCTGAGAAAGAGGAAAATAGAACATTAGCCATTTAATTCAAGAGCAATGTAAGTCTTCCAATCATTACCCTACCTTAGGTTAGCATCTAACACCTTATCTTTAGAAAACAAGCCTATTTACTTGCTGGCGGAGTCGTCGATTCTCTTTCTCTAGCTGCCTCTTTTCCCTCTCCAGGACTGTGGTTTCTTGCTCCAGGCTTTGCTTCTCTGTTTCCAGTTGCTCCAGGCGCCGTGCAGAGATCCGAAATTCTTCTAAAGTGGCCTGCAGACTCTGGTTCTCTGCCTCCAGCTCCTGAACCTCTGCCTCCAGGCGCTGAACTTTCCGGTCTAAAGAGATGGAGGGTGGGTAGAAGAAACCTTAGTAATTTTATGCTTGCGTCACCGATTCTTAAATGTTGGTTTAATCTACAGAACCTACCAGTGTTATCGAGGGAAGTCTGCAGATGCTGGTTAACTGTGTCCAGGGCTCTGCACTTGGCCTCCAGCCGCTGTGTGTGCTTGCTGGCATAGGAGGAACGTGTTGGCAGACCTGTGAAGATGCTGTCATGGCAGGGACTGCTGCTCTTCGAGCCAGGGGAGCTATCCCGTGATCCAACAAAACAATGGAGCCTATTGTGATTGTTTTCTAAGACGTCCAGATCAGACATCACTTCTTTGAAATGATCGCCGTCCTCTAGCTGTCCTTTCTCCTTCATATGAAGGTCTGGATTCTCGGTGAGAAGGATCTCACTCTGGACTCCCTCCAGCTCATGCTCTGCATGGAGTGGCTGATGGCAGTGTGAACCTCCATTCAGCATCTGCTGTGTTACTGTGCTGAGCGGGAATACGTTAGTGCGGTTTTCTATATGTGAGCAAGTGGTTTGCAACCTCGTGGGTTCATCTGTTGACAAGGTACAGTTGTCGGTGCTACAGACCACCTGGCAGACATGTTCACACTGGAGGTGGTGGCCATGTTTGGGCTGCGCGCTGTTGTTAATAGAGGCAGCTCTGAGTTCCTCTATGCTCCTTAAGAGACTTTGGTTCTCCTTCTCCAGCTTCAGCATCCGACTGCGGGTCCTCTCACTCACCTCCTCGCTCAGAGTCTGCTGGCCTGTACACAAACACATGCCGGCAATTAACTGAAGGACACCAGAACTTGAGACGGACAGAATGAAAGACTAGTTGCAAACATTTAAAGGCTTTTTCGTACGCAGAGACACACTTTATAACGTGGATACCTTTATTATATCTGTGCACAGTTTGAATGTTTCTTGAGCCCAGTTCAGTTAGCCTATTAAATAAGATAATTATAAATCTGTAAACCACAATTTACAGTGTTTGGCGAAACATCCACTGATCTGTGGACATCTAGTAAATGAGCTTAAACTCTAGGTCATGTTTCAGCATACATTCAAACTGTATGCAGAGACATACAGAAACAGATATGAGAAGTATATAAAAGTGCTAATAGATTAAAGCACTCATGCATGCATCTGTCCATGCATGAACGCACTGACATCATTTACATATCAATTTCCTTATTTTCCCTACCATTCTAACCAATCCAATCCATTAATTGTTCCATTACTTCATCTTACTGTATCACCAGCTCTCCCGTTTAGACCAAAAAAAGCAATCCGCGGTGTGGGAGTGTCACTGAAATGGCCCATTTGTGTGACGTCCTGTTGTGTTCTTTAACCCCCCAATTTAGCAGAAGTAGACTTTCACAGTTACTGTTTTCTGTCAGATCCTTTATAGATCTCAACGTTTTCCGACCACACTTGAAGGCAGCCGAGACCGATCAGCGAGACCGATCGACTGTGCTTTGTTGTTTGTCAAACATTCAGCTGTTACACAAATTCCCGGGCAGTTCAGTGCTTGTGTTTCGTGTGTTTTTACACTTTCTTGTGGCAGCGATAGAGACAGTGATGTTTCCTGTTTCCTGTTTCCTATAAGGGATTCTCACACCGCCTCAAAACCGACTGACAAGTCTGATCGCTGGTGACATGATTGGCCACCGGAGCGTGACGTGGGGTTGCGTTTCTTCAAAAGTTGAGTCGGTCTTAACTTTTTGCCACAGGCCGCTGCGTTTTGTTCCATCTCCCCCCCTGCGGCAACCCCCGCCGCAGCCTAAACGCACTACCCCCATTCAAAATGAATGGAAAGACTGCCGTTATTGCCACACCATCTAACGGCCAACACAGGCTGTCTGAATGCAGACTTACCCTGGGAGTTCTCAGTGGTCTTGGAGAGCTGTTCTAACTCCCAGCCCAGGTGCTGGGACTCTTCCATGCTCCTCCTTTGAGCCAAACAGAGAGCCAGGTTTTCCTCCTGCAGCTCGTCAATGCGCCTCCGATCTGCATTCCTCTCCTGAAGGTGAGGCACAAAATATCAGCAGCAGAGGTATGAGTACAGATTCTGTCCAGCCGCTCGAAAGCAGTGGAAGAGGCTTAATGCAACGCAACACAACGGTAAGAAAGAAGACACCTCCTTGTGTGCAGATGTCTGACCTGTTCCATGTCGTGGACCCGGGCCTTCAGCAGCAGACTGTGCTTCTCAAGCTGGTGGATTTTATCGGAACGTGCCCTCCAGCCCGCCAACTGATCCTCCAACACTTCTTTGGTCTCCTGTAGCACCCTGTTATCCTCCTTTAGCTCCTGAAACACACACGCAAAAACCATCAATATGTGATTGTTGCAGCAGAGTATTCAGTGATTCAATTCCAAGAGAATTTATTAGAATATTGATCTTTTTTTTTAAATATATTTTGTATATATATATATATATATATATCACACACATGCACAAACAAGACCTATACATGCACTAATGGAGAGATGTCAGAGCGTGGGGGCTGCCCCCCAAGGCCCCCCGAGCAGTTAGGTGCCTTGCTCAAGGACACCTCAGCAGTGCCCAGGAGGTGAACTGGCACCAGTCCGTACAGGGACTTGAACCGGCGACCTTCCGGGTCCCAAGCCAAGTGCCTACGAACTGAGCTACCGCTGCAACAAAGCATACATAGAATTATAATATCATGTCTAAAATCTCTAGTAAAGCATTTGTAAGACTGCATCAACCTCCACTTTGGCCTTGTAGAACTCCATCTTGTGCAGTTGCTCCCTGTAGCGTCCCACTTCACTCTCCAGCTTGTCCGCCTTTATGGCTCTCTCTCTCAGGGCGTCCAGCTCGTCGCGGTAGGTGCGGGATGCGCGAGCGTCTACAAGCAGCTGGAAGTTCTGGTGAAGATAGAGGCATGGTTTATAGAAAATGGAAGTCTTCAAGTGTGTCTCAGCATAATATCAGTGTCAGTTTGTTACATTATTTGCATTGATCAATGTTTTATAATAACAATAAATCAAATGAGTACTTGTATTGTGAAAGGGTAGTGAAGAACCCACAGAGAATTATCACCCAACTTTGCAGTTCCCCTTTAGCTTTCCCTTTTTTTAGCAGACAAAGTTAGCAACTAGCTTGTGGAACATTTAGCAGCTAAAAAGCCAAATATGTCCCTCAATTAATGCTGCTTCATTTTGCCACAAATGTTTGGTTGTTGGAAACATGTGACCCATGCTAACATGTGTAGCCATAAGGCTTAAACAGAGAATACAAATTGAGACCTCCTTTTCAGACAAAGCCCTACAAGCTTTTGTTGTATCTGAGTCAAGGTTTAAATTTGCTGTCATTAATCACTGCTCTGCAGCAAAGTGTGGCGTGCAATAATCTGTATAATCTGCAGAGCAGACAGGAGGTTACTTTGTGTCACCATCAGAAGGCGCTGCAATATATTCTTTGTCTTTTCAAACCTCCTGCTGGATCCTCTTCAGCTCTGCCTCCATGTTCTCCAGCTCATGTCTGCAGTCCAGCATCTGCTCACTCTTCTCTTCTCTGGTGGGATCAGATGTGCCGCGCAAAAAAGACAAGCAGGCGGGCCGGTCAGTGTGCATTAGTTACTACTTTTCTGCAATACTTTTACATATATTTAAATACTGCAAATGACCAAACACAAATGCCCCTTTGAAATGTTGTTTTATATGCTAAGTAGGCTATCATTAATAATGTTGTTAGAAACTTGCATTGCACTAACCTACATATACTTGATTGTCGAGAAACAGATGCATGTAAAAAGGGCTATTGCAGATTCAGATGTATTTATGCACATGGAAGAAGAGTCTTAGGCCAGGGCCATACATGATGCTTTACGTGATATTGTGTTTGCTCAGAGGCAGCAGTATGTGAATCTGAGCAGCCCAACAAGCGAGGACAATACAGCTGAGAAGATGGGATGGAGAGCAATGATGGAACTGAGATTTTGATCGGATCAGGGTTAGTGTGTGTGTGTGTGTGTGTGTGTGTGCGTGCAGTAGCCACTGAAATGCAGAGCTAATGTGGGTCAGTGGTGGTGCACAGCCATGGAACCAGTAATGTGGGCCAAACTCCCAGGGGCAACTCTTATCCTGTAGTATCTCTCTCTCTCTCTCTCTCTCTCTCTCTCTCTCTCTCTCTCTCTCTCTCTCTCTCTACAATCATTGTGGGAAAGGACAACTAACTTCTATCAGTGTGTATTTTTTATTTCATGCCATTTGCGTTGTATTTAGATCTCAGATCAACACTTTTCCTATGCATTGGCATGTTTGCTGTAAGATGCTTTTATGACTAGCCGTGTTCCCATTCAATTGTCAAAGGAACATGCCAGATTCATTTTTTTACTCACAAAATACAACAATTAAAATATGATGCATTATTATTCATTAAACTATCCACTATACTTTAAATAGTGTTTCTTTTCCTCATGTTTTCTTGTTTAATTGCATTGCATATTTTTGTAAATAAAATAAAGTATTAGGTACTCACAGTTCTTGTCTAAATCGTCTAATCTTGGCCTTAGAATCAGCCAGCTCCACAGCCAGGTGTTGCTGCGTCCCCGTCTGCTGCTGCATGCTGGGAGAGTAGCTGCCAGACTGTGGGCTGGAGGGGGTATTGAGCAAGCTAACAACACCTTCCTTTTCCTGCATTAGCTCTGCTATAGTCTGCAAAAAAAAAGACAGGTGAAGATTAGCTTTAGCATATGACTCAATACCAATTGAAACTCTGTGCACTCAGAGTAGAACTGTAAAAACGTGTTGATTGAAATGGTTTTATCTATAGAGAATTTTCTTAACAAGCACACTTTGTAGCTACTTTATACCCAAAATACAACTTCATGTAAAATATATGTTTGGATTCAAACAGGTTTAGATAAAACATGCAGTTAATATGCATCTCTTAAACAATCAGACTAAATTATGATAGAATGTCATATATACCTCTAGATGGGTGTCCCTCTGGTCCAGCAGTTGTCGGAGGTGCGTGGCCATATTCCTCGCTACGGCCTCCAGCTCATCTGGGTGCACCTCGCTGGACTCCAACCACTGCAGATCCAGCACGTTCTCCTGACTGTGAGTCAACTGGTTAACATGGGAAGGGACATTCAGGGTAGCAGAAAAAAACACAATATAATGTGAAAGAATATAAAGTGGCACACATATCCTCAGGATGCAGCTACAAAATGACATACACAGTAACTTTTTTCAATCCTTAGAAACTTTCATACAAACTGTATTTCTAATAATATATTTCGCTAACACGAACTGTATTCTTTATTTTTCCCAGGTACGAGCACGACTACACACAAACTGATATCCTGCACAACGAATGTGGCATTTCAAAGCTCACGTCATATAAAGTCAAATACCTCCTGAATATGTGCAGCTATAGCAGCTTTTGTGTCAAAGTCAAGCATCCGGATCCTCTCGATGTACTCCTCTTTTTTCTCACACTGAAAGTGAAAATGTTAAAAGATTTAGATCTCCACAGCTCATGCAAAGTGACATCAAAGCGACTTTGAGTCCTCAAAGCGACTTTGAGTCCTTTAAAGCGACTTTGAGTCCTTGAAAAGCGCTATACAAATTAAATGTATTATTATTATTATTAAATTTATTATGCAGTCTGTTTCAGGTTTTCTGCACAGCCATAGTCAGATAGTCAGGTTTTTACCTGGACTGCACATCCCAACAGCAGCAGCAAAAGCTTCTTCATTTCCTCCAGATTTTGTTCTGAGGGCGAAAAAAGGTCATTATCTGAAATAGAACTTATCAGATTGAAGTACTGAGGGCTGCTGGCATGGATTTAAGTTGAATAGAGTGCTGGCTGGTGAATTTAGGTCACCACTTTCCAAAGCCTTACCATCACAAGGCTGTGTGGTTATCAGACTAATAGAGTGCAATTGAATTAAAACTGTATCAGAAACTGTATTAAAGACCTAACACAGTCTGTCTGTGAGGAAATACTGTAATTGTTTTCAGTGCTGGGAAGCCTTTTTTGGGGGGGAAACTGCTGCTTGATTTCCATTGTTGACTAATCAGAAACAAAAATTATCACGCATTTTGCATTGTTGCCATTTTCTATATGCAATTACCAATTACATTATTGCTAGTAGTTGACTTTAGTTTCATTAGCAAACAGTTTTAAAGTGGACATATACAGTATTCATTTTCAGGTTCATACTTAAAAAACACATACTTTTTCTCATACTGTTTGTCTGATAAAACCTGCATTTACCCTATGTCTTAAACACTCTGTAGTATAGTATAGTATAGTATAGTAGTGACATTACAACTGTATGGAAGTCCTAACGGCTCGTTTAAAGGAACAGTTTCTGATTACGGGCTGTGTGTATTTTTCTGTTGATTGAGCGGTTTTGATACTTTCATAGTATGTTATAGCACCTCGACCTGCTTTATAATAAAAAAACATGGAAAGCTCACTTTGTGATATTTAATAGTTTTAATATATAATATTTTTTTCTTCGATCTTTTAATTTGACCAGTTTAGCAATGACACTAAATCCATATTACACATGTCCTAATCCTAGCTAAATGAGTATCAGCAAACTAAAACAAAGACTAATCAAGCTTCCAACCATATACTGACTTTGCAGCTCCAATAGAGAGGAGAGATAAGTAATAAAAGAGCATACCACGGTATGGAGTCCTGCTTAGCAGCAACACGTTTGGCAAAGGAATCATGATTAATTGTCTCAGATTATCCTGCAAAAAAAGAAAAACAAAGAGGGACGAGGGAGATGGGTGGAGAGAAATAAAGGAGATAAGCACATTTTAGGCCAAAACTGAAACAAGGACAGAATACAACATTTCTTGTGGTCGAGCCAAAGTGCTTGAATGGACAGGGACGTATGTATGTACAGCACATAGCAGCTGCTTTAACACGTGTATAGAAACAGAGCCAACAAATGGAGGAGCGCTCTGAATGGGTAGATGACAGAGCCAGTTTCCCTGGTGCAGTGGGGAAATCCACCAAAAGTGTTTAGTACAGCCTTATATCAGGCTATGAGTGGCTTGCGTATGTGTACAGTATGTGTGCTGGTGTGGTGTATGTGTGTGCGCAGTGTAATAGTAATTGTTAATAGCTCCTAATGAGGAAAAGTAACCATGTAAAGTTCAGGAAACCATAACATATTCCCATATGCAAGGAAAGCTACAGTTGACAGGAATCATTTAGTCTTTGATGTAATACAGTCCACTATGCATAGTCACATTTTCCAGTGACTGCCACTGTGACCCTTTAATGAAAGTTGAACTGACTGGCCATGAATCTCCCATCATCCTCTACTTTCCTAGCTTGTGTGGCTCTTGTGTGATTATGGAGCGAGGAGCTGAGAGCAAGTCATCAACAACCCTAAACTAAGATGGTGAACATGGTAAACATTAAACCTGCTAAACATCTGCATGTTAGCATTGTCAATGTCAACATGTTAGCATGCTTACATTAGCATGTAGCTCAAAGTACCATTGTACCAAAGTACAGAGCAGCTAGCATGGCTGTAGAGACCAGTGGTGTAGTCTACGTGATACGCAGGTATACGCAGTATACCCACTAAGAAAGCTCCATAATTTCCATATACCCACTTAAAAATGCCCAATGACATGCAACAACATACTTTCCATTATATGTTTGATATATTTGGAATTGTCATCTGTGTTTTACTTTCTTCACATAGGCTAAATAAATGTATTTCCACTGTAAATTGGTGCATAAAATTGTATCCGAATACAGGAAATGAAGTCGTTGATGCTCAAAACTTCCCTGGGGGAGGACACCCAGACCCCCCACTATGATATGCCCCCCCTCAAGAATTAGATTGTCCCGACCTCAGTGAAATTGCTTTTCTTGTGCTCTTAACTGAAGAAAGCTCAGCTTAAAAGTTATTTAATTACTCTGACACAGACAGCAAATCCAAGATTCAACATCAGTAGTGTCTGCCCACGGATCTCGTGGCTAGAAATGGCGATAGGTGTAAACCAAGCTCTGGGTATCCTGCTCTGCCTTTGAGAAAATGAAAGCTCAGATGGGCCGATCTGGAATCTTGCTCCTTATGAGCTCATAAGGAGCAAGGTTACCTCCCCTTTCTCTGTTTTGCCCGCCCAGAGAATTTGGCCCACCCATGAGAAAGAGACATCATGGCTTTCAAACGAGCAAAGTGGCAGTTGGTCAAGGCCACATCCCCACCCTCCACCTTGCCCCCCCCTCCCCTCTCCTCCTCAATAGCTACAGACACAGAAATGGCACATACTAAGGAAAGCTCATTGTGGGACTGGCTCTAGTGGCTGTAATTCTGCACCAAGGCTAGATTTCGGGAAAGAGACTTCAGATACAGTATTGGGGGCCACTAAGGCCTATATAAAAGAGACTTCAGATACAGTATTAGGGGACCACTAAGGCCTATATAAAAGAAACTTCAGATACAGTATTAGGGGACCACTAAGGCCTATATAAAAGAGACTTCAGATACAGTATTAGGGGACCACTAAGGCCTATATAAAAGCATCCAAAGAGCACCATGTCATGGAGCAACTACTGTACAGACAGCACACAAGCCTACATATAGGCCTACACCCTAGTGAGTCTGTCTGTCTGTCTGTGAAACTGCAGCTTTACTGTATCTCTGTGCTGCGCTCTAACCTCACTCCTGTGCTGATTACACAGATGTGTCATGGCTGATATTTAGGGCACCAGCTTAACAAGAACTAGTTGATCTACCAACTATCTGGTTTGCGCATGTGTGAGCCAGTGTGTGCGTGATGGATGATGCGGAATTGCAAGAAATCCAAGTCCATGTTCAGATACCATAATCTGATGTAGAGAGATGGAAAGCTTAGCAGCCTGTATTTTTGATAACATATAATATGGCTGAGAAACAAGAAAAGAGAACATCCAAAACTCACCAGATAATAAGTCTTGATTTGCTGGACAAGGAAGTTCAGGTTCTGGATCCTCCGACTTGGATCCCTGCTCACTTTGTTTGCACCCTGAGGTGTAGCTGAGGGATTTCTGAAGATGGGATGCAACATAAAGGCATTTTACTTGACATTTCTGCTAATTACAAACAAATGGTTGTCAGTGGAATGGAGTAAGAGGAAGAAGAAAAGCTGGTAAAAGTCTTGGCTCAGGCATCGCCATGAAAACATGTATGAGGTCTCTATTCATTCCTAACTTTAGCCTGTGTGACATCATTCCTTTCAGCCAACAAACCGCACTGTTTTTGAGCCAAATGGGGTGGCATTAGACTTTGCAACCCAAAGGAAACCCTTTAGCTGGATTCTCAGGCTGTTGGCTCGGGCCTAATGTAGTCTGGGGCTGAACTGTCTTTATACATTATAGCTGAAATGCTATCATTCATGAAACTTTGTGCAGTTATACAGGTCAGACTTCACCTTTTTGCTCAGGAAAGATTGCTAGCAAAGCGATGGACTAACATGTATATCACATGTCAGTTATTTTATGACAGGGAAAAGACAGAAAGACATAATGGATGAAAGAGAGACGGCGATGCTGCCTAGCTGCCCAGTGCATCACATTTTTTTAGTTCTCCTGTCTCCTGTCCATCTCAGTGCTGTTTGTCCTGTTTATGTGTCTCTCCTGCATCCCTCCCATCTGTGTCCCAATGCCTCTAAACAGCAGCAACAAGGCCCTAATCCCAGAGGGTCTCCCAATCCAAGAGATTATCCCGCCTCTTCCCCTCCCCTCGGCGCAGCATTGTTTTGCATTTAGAGCTGGTTATTGTGACCCTTGGGGATAAGTGGGATGAATAGATACTGTAGAGTTGGGGTGGCTAGACAGCATTATCCACAAGTGCATTGGGTCATCAGTTTTTTCATCCTTTCTTTGCAACTCTTCAATTTCAGCTCTACCATCAATGTCTGAAGTGTCAACCCAACATAAAGACTAAAGCTAGGGTCTCGCCACCTGTAAGCTCACAGCAGTTTTTGTCACATTGTAAATTGCCTAAAGGCCATCAGTTAGTGTTTGTTAAGGGTGAGGGTAATTCCCTCAGAACATAAGGCACCCAAATCATAATCTCTTAAGTAGCGTCTTGACAGTATCTATGATGTCCCTTATGTCTTGACAGATTTGTAGTCTTTTTCTTCTGTCCCTCAGTGTCTGTAACTTTCATGCTAATTCTAACATTTTTTGAGAAACCCTAACCTGTAAGTAATGAGGAAGTTGCATTTAAAGACTGCTGCAGACTACAAAGATCCCCTTTTATTACTGCAGAGTGACAAAGCCAGTACTGTTTGTGCCTGGATAAGAATGTTAGCTTGATACTGTATCAGTAGCTGCTATAAATGGCATGAGGGGAGAAGATAACGTATAAAATG